>NC_136912.1:71841390-72254159 GCF_949606895.1 Notothenia rossii
CTCCAAGAAATCTCTCCTCTCCACTGCCAAATTGTTCACTTTCCATCTCCCAAACTCCCTGGAAAAAAAACAACATGTTCAATATAGAGTTCGGTTTTGAGAACTGCAATAATATTTACATTATTAAGTCTAAAAATAACAAAACAAACTTGGCACATACATTATGAAAAGAAAGGCATTGCCAGCATAGAAAGAAAACCTTGAGGAACCAAAGAATATGGATGTTCAATCCCAGACCCCTACACACATTCTCTCTATTATTATTTGGACAAGATTTGCTCTTTGGACTGATGTTACATTTGACCACATACAAAGTTATTCTACTTCAAAAAACTTCAAGGTATTCATTGGAAACTTTCCCTGTGAAATGACCTTCACAGATACTTGTGTGTACTGCTTGACTTGCAGTGCCACACTTGGTTTAACAGAGAGAGCTTGCTTTGAATTAAAAACCTGAATGTGTTTTGTTTGTCTGACATTTGGCAACAGTACACATTGTAGTCTCAGGGCATTGTGTTTTGAGGATAAAGCTTTGCAAATCAAAGAAAGTGACTTATTGTTTTTGAATATCAATTCAAAGCAGCTCAGTTTACTGGAATAAAACATGCCAATCTCCTTCTTTGTTGTTTGGATTCAGAACAAGATTGCCCAAAGACATTTAAATGGTTAACCTCTAATAGTTTATTTTCATCATGTTGCATTTACGGCAGCTGGAATTTGAACACGAAATACATTGGGGACTAACGATAGCTGAGAGTACCCCATTTTATCATTTTATTTTTGATCTAAGACACTAATGATTGGAATGTTTTGGAGAAGCCCCATGAGTGTCAAGTTAATCACCAGTGGAGCAAAAGCAGAGATAAAACTAACTCAGCAACTTGTAAATGGAGGCTGAACTGTGATTACTGACAGGAAAAGCTTGTACTATAGAAGACTGAGTCTCAATATCTTTCTATCCACTGTTCATTAGTTTTCCATTTTTGGTCATTAACTTAATAATGTCAGAATTTAAATGTTATGAAGGCCCAAGTGGAAACGTTGAAAGATGACCAAAATGATTACGATTCACAATAACAACTCATTGGGATAAAAATGTTAATGTTGCAAATTGCATGGCCATCCAAACCGCAGTCTTCACCGAGAATTACAATTGCTTCTAGGAAAAAGGGATCAAATCTTTTATTTCATATGAGAAGTTAAAACTTTGATCTAGTGGCACTACAGTACAAGCCAGGATCACCAAAGTCAGTATGTTTAATCCTCTAGTGACCATCTGTGTCTGTAAACAATTCTTAAGAAATCAACCAATAGTTGGAGGCTTGTGGCGCAGTGGATAGAGCGTTGGTGTTCGGATCAAGGGAGCACAGGTTCAAACCTCACTGCAGTCAGCATGTCGTTGTGTCCCTGGGCAAGACACTTCACCCTAAAATTGCTCCTGTGGGGATTGCCCACATTATTGAGTATGTAAGTTGCTTTGGATAAAAGCGTCTAACAAATAAAATGTAATGTAATGTAGTTGTTGAGATTAAATGGACTGTTTTTATATAGTGCTATATCAAGTCTTTAAGCCCCCTCAGAGAACTTTATATTAACAAGTCATCATTCACCCATTCACACCCCATTCATATACTGTAGAGCAATGTTCCGCTTGCTCAAGCATGCTAACATTAACAAACATTCACTATTGGCAATGCCATCTGGGAGCAACTCTGAGTTATGTATGTTACCCCAGGAAACATCAACATGTTGACTGCAGGGGCTGGGATCGAACCCACAACATTTTGTTTGAGAGCCAACCCCACCTCACCCATAGTCGCCGAGTTCATGGTAAGTGTTCATTCCTATCACAAAAGCTCTGCCAAAAGCATGGCTAAAAATGCAATATTTCCAATGAAAAATGTGATGTACTGAGGGAGCCACATGGGAATCATGTACATTGTTGAACAGAAGTGATACAATATATAGTCATTCACACTGTGAAGGCCCTTGCTTTTGTTTCTTCAAATATGTCCTGCTAACAGATGCACCTAACCTTTTATGGTGAGGTCCTCCAGACATAAAGTGCACATGTACCCAGGAAGCTGTTTTGCCTGGTCATTTAACTCAATGCCTCTCAAAGTAAAATTCAATGAACTCATTTAGATGAAAGTGCTTCCACTTGCCCCAAGGAGCCAAAGTTACGGTTCATACTCTGACCACTGCTAACCTGCTGTCATAACAAACTGGATAAAATAACCGTGGGCTGAACTCCTTGTGAGTTAAGCAGAACAAGATAAAAAATTCAAGGTTGAAACTGTTTTTTTAGCATAACATTTTCTCTCAGAGTGAGCATTCAGTTTAGGACTTCTGGGTCTGTATCACTGCTTTGCGCTTAAAGGCCATACAATATGAAGTTGTCATTTTAAAGGTGACACCATTTATTTATACTTATCAATTACATTTGAACAACAAATAGATCAATTCCACGACTACTGGCCAGACCTTAAGATTGTGATACAGTCTCCTTAAACCTAAATGTAAGAAAACTTGTGTCGAATAAAGTTTCCAAAGCGATTCATAATCTACACTGAACAAAAATATAAATGCAACACTTTTGTTTTTGCTCCCATTTTTCATGAGATGAACTCAAGGATCTAAAACATTTTCTATATACACAAAATAACCATTTCTCTCAAATATTGTTCACAAATCTGAAAAAATCTGTGATAGTGAGCACTTCTCCTTTGCCGAGATAATCCATCCCACCTCACAGGTGTGGCATATCAAGATGCTGATTAGACAGCATGATTATTGCACAGGTGTGCCTTAGGCAGGCCACAATAAAAGGCCACTCTGAAACGTGCAGTTTTGCTTTATTGGGGGGGTCTGGGGGGATCCGAAAACCAGTCAGGTTTAACCCTAACCCTAACATGTCACCCATCTCCTTTGCATAGAGTTGATCAGGTTGTTGATTGTGGTCTGTGGAATGTTGGTCCACTCCTCTTCAATGGCTGTGCGAAGTTGCTGGATATTGGCAGGAACTGGAACACGCTGTCGTATATGCCGATCCAGAGCATCCCAAACATGCTCAATGGATGACATGTTAGGGTTAGGGTTAGGGTTTAACCATAGGGTTTTCGGACCCCCCCAATAAAGCAAAACTGCACGTTTCAGAGTGGCCTTTTATTGTGGCCAGCCTAAGGCACACCTGTGCAATAATCATGCTGTCTAAACAGCATCTCGATATGCCACACCTGTGAGGTGGGATGGATTATCTCGGCAAAGGAGAAGTGCTCACTATCACAGATTTTTTCAGATTTGTGAACAATATTTGAGAGAAATGGTTATTTTGTGAACATAGAAAATGTTTTAGATCTTTGAGTTCATCTCATGAAAAATGGGAGAAAAAACAAAAGTGTTGCATTTATATTTTTGTTCAGTGTAATTTCCTAGTTTGCTTGCTAATGTTTCCAGGGGAAAGCACAAATCTGACATACATAGAGTATTTGTCACTAATCTACAATGATTGCTGCTTAATGAACACATATTGAATGTTAAAAGGATGCTAATCATGTTGTATATGCAGGCAACAAAATACTTTAACCTGCAGCTAAATTTCATTACTCGGTTAGTTCACAAATTCTCCTTTTCTTTATGTACTTTAATAGAATACCTACTTAAAGAGATGTAAAGTCTCAGCACATAATACGAACATTGCTCTTTAAAATTCTGTGTGGCCAACTGATACAGAAGATAAATGTCATGACCTCCAAGGAGAGACACTAAAAGAGACTCCATTTCAATATTAATGATGAAATTCACATTTTCTCCACAACCTTTGCTAACACATTATGCCACCTGAGTCCTGCCCATTACCTTTTCCTTTCTTATGTTCACAATGTATTGTTATCGTACGTTATATATGCGTTTAAAAGTATGAATATTTGCAGTTGTTTTTTTATGAATACAGTCAATGGATGGATCTATTGGTAAAGCCTGGCTTATCGGTAAGCTCTTCATGAAATGTTTTTTAAGCAAAGCAAGTGATCTCTCAACAGCTTAACCACAGTCATCAGAGTAAGGATAAAGGCAATTTTATAATGTGTTGATAAGTATTGGTTCAAATCAGGATGCAGACGGAACATTTGCTCAACAAATAAGAAAACCCACCCACAGAGAAAAAACCTGTTTCCCCATTTGTAACAAGGACTAATACATCTGTCTTTGCTAAATGAAAACACTCTTTGAAGACCATAACTAGCTTTGAAGACCGTAACTATCTTTGATGATCAAAAAGTAAGACTGTGATATTAGGCCATGGGCAAGATTTCATTTATTTTTTCAAACACTTTCCCTCCATCGCAAATCTGCATAGCAATGAATGTATAAAGAGACATTTATGAAGTCACAGGCAGATATCTCGGATGTAATTATAACTTATCAGTTGTGATTACTTTGAAATTTCTCGAAGAGGCTCAATGAACAGTGCCAATTGTTTACTTCCTGCCTGGCACTGCCCCCAATTTACTCACATAATCACGCGTATATGAGATGAAAGAAACAGGAGGCAACAGGGAAAAAATGCTCCTCTAATAAGACACACCTGCCTTTCAGAAAGTTTTATATATTGTTCAAAGGGCTTCTTATTCGTTTTTAGAAATAACCCAAACATTTTCTTGGTAAACGTTAGAACCAAACAAAGGAGCCACCTAAACATAAACATGATTGATGTCATGATTTAGGCTATGTTTTTGTCAGATTACATAATGTGACAAGAAAATAAACATTCAAAAATGCATTGTTCTATCAGTCAAATGTTGCACTTGTTCTCTCTCCAAAGTGAAACCTTGACTGCGATAATCAGAGTGGCTTGAACAACCTTCCTTGCTTATGATGGATGAAGGGAGTGTGGCCTTTTGAAAGGGTATATATCACATTAAACCAGGAGTAATGAGGACATCTCAAACAACCAGATGTTTGAATGATACACAATGTAAATCCCTGTGCCCACAGAAGTTAGAAGAAGCTGAAGGCGAATATTTCAACGCACATCAATTTACATTTGTCTTATACGTCATCACAAACCGAGGAAACTAATTCACACAAGATTAAGCAGAAACTGTAGGCAGAGAGTGGGAAGTAAACATAATGATGTTAAATGGATATGTGGTAGCCGTTGACCTTTTTGCTGACGCTGTGGTATTCAGACAAAGCCTTTGACTGATCTCTTGCTCAGATAAATGTAGTGTAGCTATTAATCTTCACCTCATTTCATGCCATACAAATAAATGACCTCTTCAAATGGAACACTGTGTCTCTTGAGTTGTGCCTTGCTGCCTTAAAGCACTATTTCAAAGCTGCAGCACGTTCTGTAGGAGAACAGGAATACACAAGGAGGGAGCGTAAAGGAGAGAGGTCGGGGGAGGGGGGGTAAGAGAACAGGTATATAAAGAGTATTCGCAAATCCCCGCTGTCGTTCGTTTTCTTCAGTTATCGCTGGCTGTGATAAGCTAGCCACGTCTTATCTTAAACCCCCGATAGGCCAAATGGTTCGTCCTGAAGGAGAGAGGAGGAAATTAAATGGGTTTCACCACAAAGTTGACTTTAGGGGCTGCAATCCTCCCTAGAACTAGCAAAGTCATTATTATTATCAATTTTGTTGCTCCCTTTCGGCGAGGTACATCAGTTTCATCAGTTTAACACTTTGGATGCTATCATAGTCAAGTTGGTTATAGTTATTGACTTTTCTCTACATTCAAAGAGAACCCATTTATGTTGGCTGTTTTCCTATGTTTGTGGAAAGTAACATGGTAGATTCGAGCTCCAAAATATGCTTGTAATTCACTGCATATCAGAATAAATTCTTATAATTTGAAACCAAAAATAAACACAAACTTTTTGGCCCGCAGCTCCTCACACAAATATGTAATATGTCACTGAATTGTAAAACAAACATCACAAAGTTATATTTGATTATTAAATATTATTATTATATATTTTAATTTATAACTTTAATACCTTATCACCTGAATCTCCTCCTAGAGCACCATTTTGTTTTTTTTAACCAAATATCTCACGGAGGGGCGTGGGGAGTGGCACCTTATTTTCATGTAAAGTAAAAGTAAGAGAATCAGCACTTTGGAAACAGGGCTGAGACAGAGGGGATTATGGGATGCTACAATTAATTATCTGTTTGGCATTTCGAGCCAAACACTTCAGAGACATGTTTTGTATATATCTGAGACCTATAATATATTGATGAAATACAGTATAATAGGGGACCTTTAATGACAACATAACTACAACAGTTAGTGTATGTATTAATTATTTAGAAACAATCAGCTCAAATGCCACAGTATGAGGTTAGGGTTAGCCATTCTTCTGCAGTAAGAAGCACTATTACTGTTTGGTACTTCAAACATTATGTAGCAGAAAATACTCAAGTATCATTTTAAAACCAGAACTATTATTTTAGTATCGTTAGCTTGATGTACTGCTGCAGTTATTTAATTAAAGGTGATAAATACTGTTATTTGACTATCCACATGTATTGGCTGGCATGTGGCCTAACCGTTAAACAGTTAAATAATATCCAATGAGTATAATGAATTTTCACTTTAAAATAATATTAATATTTTGATCTTGTTCCATTAAAAACAATCCAAATGTATTATCAAAATGCAATATGTTCAGAACGTGGCCAGCTGCACATTAACACTCCTGCCTTAACCCTGGTGAATACTGCTGCTTTCCCCTTGGCAATGTTTCCTGTGGACAGGTGGCCGAGGCGGAAGGCCCACATTGTGTTTGCACTGCAAGCAATGAGAATGTGCTGCAGTGAATCCCCAAACAAACACACAGACACAAAAACATGAACCCTCTTTTCTTTTTTTGCTTCAGAGGACTTGTTAAAAATCCTTTCAAATTCAATCAGTGAGAAAGGCGGGAAATTAAGTAGAGGGTTAACGTGGTGTGAATTCATTACCCCATCGTTGCTGAGGTAGCTCAAGAACTGTAACCCCGAAGCACCGATTCTGGTGATCCATCTTCTTCTGTCATTGAGAATTTATTAGGATTTAGCAGAGATCTTGACTACACACGAGGAAGACCAGACCAGAAAATAACATTGTCACTTTCAATCACCTCCGCCCTCTATTCTGCACAGTGAGGTGCCTCTTAACCAACGATGGACATTCAAAAATGATTATTTACAACAAACACAAGCTTAAGATGTCCACTGTTGCTATTGTTCTATCTGAGCAATTCCTTCTGACACTTATTGATGTACATTCCTCAAAAAGACAATGTATAATAGCAACTACTCAGCGCAGAAACTGCTGAGACAATGAGATGTTAGCACGTCCAAATTTGTATCTTCGTAAGACATTAACTGTATTTTCGAACATAATGTGGCTCTTGTAAAGCCATTACAGCTGTCATATACATTTTTTTTTTATTTAAGCTGCTCTAAACCTGTTTTTAAATAAAAAATATCTTTATCTTAAACCTTATCAATAATGTGATACAGTTTGTGTGAATATTATAAGCACTCAGGAAGCAATTTCTCATAATCACAAATCTTGACACTGATTCAATCACTATTAAGCAGTAACTAGGCAGAGTGTGGGAATTGAACGTAATGATGTAATATGGAAATATATTAGTCGCTGACTTTTTTAGATCGTTGCAATAAGTCATTCATATTAACCCTCCTGTTGTCTGAGGGGTAAATCATAACTTTTTTGTTTTACATTCGATTACATTAAGGCTTTATGATATCCTTCACAGTAGACATTTGAACATATCACATTGCTGATCACCACTTTCATTGAATTTTGGATGATGTAGTCAACTCTGTAACACCCATGGTGTTCCCGGTCAAAAATGACCGCCATAAAGAAAAGGAATTAGTAACCACCCGGATCAGATAAAACACACACACACACACACACACACACACAAACACCCAGGCCCACCCCTCCCTACAAGCAGATCATGCAGACTGCGTGGGGCCTCACCTCGCAGAGGGAGCCTTACCTGAATCGCAAATGCGCCGCAATTAGGCACTGCCACAGTGTAGCCGCTGCGAGGCTCCGGCGCTCGAAGTTCACGCGCTTGCTCCACTAGCACCCCCCGAAGTTCGCGATACAGAGGGCCTCATCACATAACTTTGTGTGTTCAAAGTGTCAGAGCGTTTCAGCTGTTTCAGCCAGAGACATGCCGTTTTTTTCCTCTTAAACTACAGAAACGGCAATAAACAACTACATTAAGTTTTTCATTGAGAGGCGTTTACTTATTTCGGTGAAACAAATGTGCGTAACGTTTTAAAAGATGCTGATAGTCTCACCTTGATTCTGGCGCATATAGCTTATCGTTTTCTGTTTGTTTGTTTATAGATCTATTCTCATCCACCATCTTTATTTGTGACGTAAAGAGTGGTAGTCGCATACTTCCGAGTCACTTCCGAGTCACTTCCTTCAGAAACGAAGCAAATATACTTCCAAGCCACGGCTTCGGAAAACAAAGACGAATGGAACAGGCTAACAAGTGTGCCACTCTCTCTAACGGTTTCAACATAAACACCGAAAAATAAATACCTCACGATGTCTATCTAATTATGAACTTGCTTTACTTTCACGGAACACATTTTTGGTGATAACAAATGCAACAAAGTAACATATTTACCAACACATGTTCTACGCCACTACATTTAAATGTGTGCTTTGCTGCGTCGGTTCAGCCAGTCTCTGCAAGGGTTTTTTGAAATTGGTCGTGCGCAAAGCATTGTGGGGATTTGAAGGACGCGAAGTCTACCCATGTGCAGCCTCGAAATTACCCCCAAACCAAGGACGTGGCCTCGGTGGAATTCCAAGTATGCTGGAGATTGGAACAGTCCTTCGGCGGCACTCGATGACGTAGTATCCTTGAAATATTGGCTTTGAAGCCAGTTTCCTCGCGATTGAGAAACGGCCCGTGTAAGAGTCACGTTTCTGAATCGGACACTCTGAATGGATGCAGTCACAGCCAATCGGAGTCTGATTCAGAGGGTTGTTTTTCAGTTCCGTTGTTATGTGTACTTGAACGAGAGCCGGTATAATTCCACGCGCGAAAAAAAAATAAAAGTTGGAATACGTTCTTTTAGTGTTTTGAAAGTAAATTGAGGTATGGCAAAGAAGTTTACTACAGCTGAGGCTTTGGAGCTGATTTTTCAAGGGGACGATGTTGATGAAAATTCTGACGAATCTGCTCAGCATGCCATGTGTGATTGTGGACATGATCATGTGTACTCTTCAAAATTGGCAGGAAAAAATTTAAAAAAGAAAAGTTAGAATCTTCTAATCAGTTCTGATACAATGATAATAAACATGTGCAATTTTCCGTGTTGAAAGTTTCTTTCAATGTTATGGTCAGCAGTTATTTTTTATGAAATAAGTACAAAATTCAAGCTCCTCTTTTTATTTATTTTTTATTTATGGGCAAATATCCCCTATTACGGTACGTCCACACAGCGGCTTTGGAAAAAGCTTGCCGGCGGGCGTGTCTGAAGCTCGACCAACAACCAATCACATGAATCTCCAGCCCTTGACACACAAGCAGCGGTTTGATTGGTTAGAGCTTGTACTTGCATATGATTTGATTGGCTGACGATTCCACCAAAAGCTTTAGAAGATTCAAAAGTTGAACATTGCTCAACTTTTGATTCCTGAGATGCCTAGAAATCTCCGCTTTGCTTCCCACAATGCAGTTCGGCAAAAAGTGAGGCAAAGTGACGTCACCCCATTCAAAGTGAATGGGCAGAAGCATTGAAAGATTTTTTAACGCTGCTGTGTGGACGGGCCGTTATAGTGTATATAAGTCTCTAATGAGTGACATATATCATTAGCTGAGGTTGTGCTGATTTCCGGGATGTGTAAAACTTGATTATATACTGCAAAGAAATTATAATTTATAAGGCAAAACACAAAAATATACAAAAACGGAAATGTCCTATGTGGGTCTCACAGGGTTAAAACATGACCAGTCTAATTTGACCGCAAACACCAAAGTAAGGGGGGGAAAGGAACACAACAGGAGGGTTAAGGGTCTACAGCAGGGGTGCCCAAACTTTTTTGGCTGGTGAGCTACTTTTGAAATGACCAGCTCACCGAGGTCTACCAACCAAAAATAAAATCCCAAATTGCAAGGGTTGCTGAATAACACGTTTTATTTATACATGGGACAACTACAATAGGGCTGCAACAAACAGCTAATTTGATAATCGATTAATCTATCGATTAATGAAACGATTAATCGACTATTCGGACTATTATGCCTTGCACAATTTCTCAAACGCTCTTATTTAGCCATCAACTTTTAGATTTAGCTTGAGGTTGTTTTAGGCATGTGGAAACTAACAATGAAGACAATAAAGATGAATACTTGATTCAAAAATACATATATTATTAAATTAACTAAACAAATTGTGAACAAAATTAAAATTGCTTTTTATTAATTAAATAAATAATATTTCACATCAAAAGAAACAACAATGTTTTAACACATCGTATTAAATAATCTGATGACAGAACTGTAAACAGAATAGCTGAAACTTTAACAAAATAAAGAGTAACTCAGTTACCTCTAATCATTAACCCATGTTTTTATAATTGTGTTAACTCCATGTGTTGCTGCTAGCATACATAACACCTGACGTGGAAACGTTACTCGTGAATGGGGGGGCTACAGAGCTAGGAGAAAGACAGTCGAACCCGGTGCATTCCTCCGTCTGAATGTAGTGCACTTTTGCTAAATGTTTAGGCAAATTGCTCGTGTTACCACCCTTACATGCTAAACACTATTGGCAACGAGTATTGTACACCTCAAGACGGGTAACATTTAACCACACCTTGGAGCGCTTCTCTCCGCCATCTCCTCCGTGTTCCTTTATGTAGCAGCCGTGTGTAAACTGCCCCGCCCCCTCGCACACATACGGGGGAGAGATCTCATATCAATTGGAAAGATCGAAAATACACCGACCATAGACGCATTTGTTTGTCTTTTTGCATGTTAGAAACGAGTTGGCGACACTAAGACTGCGAGATAATGTTTTTGTAGCAATAATACATGACCTTTCTCTTTCTAAACTCGCTACTTGGAGGGAAGTCGCTGTCATTATGCCTTGCGAACACTCCGATAATGCCTCTCCACGTTACCTTTCTTTGGCAGAGCGACGCTTGCTTTACAAATAAGACAAATAATCTTTGAATGTGACATCACAAACAAATATTCTTCCTCCCATTCTGGGTGGAAGTGGTATATTTTTAGCTTTTTGCTCGGTCCCGCACTCATTTGGTTATTTGTCTCTTGTTTGCCTCTTAATTTGAGTTTTCCCGGCACTTGACTGATTTTGTATTGCTTTGCATTCTGGGTTAACAGACTGGAAAGCGATAGGTCGCTTTTTCTGTCAATCAAGTAAACTCCTGAATGAAGTGGCAGTGAGTCCAAGGAAGAAGGGATCAAAACCTGTTTTGTCTATTTTAACCATGATTTTAACGGAGCTGGATTTTTTTTGTATGAATGAATCGCGATCCACCAGCATTGCCCCCGCGGTAGACAGCGGTCGACGTACTGGGCACCTCTGGTCTACAGTCATGCTAGCAGCTCTTTGAGGGTGTTCATAAGCAAAGCCATGCTTGTACGTAGTGATGGCGAGATGAAGCCTTATGAAGCTTTGAAGCTTTCCAGCCAATTGGTTCGCAAAAGGGTTCATCTCATGAGGCTTCATCATGGGCTTCATTTGAACCCAAACCCCCTGTTGGTCAAAGTGTGTAAAAAAGGCAGATTGGACATCTCAACAGTGTGCTCTATCTCATACCGAGTTCCCAATGAGTAAAGCCTTAGAATAACTCTAAACAACGAACATTAAATCATATTTTCATGTTAACAATATTATTTTTATTCCAGTTGAATGATTGTGATTGAAAAGCCTAAGGAGGCTGGTAAACATTGCAAAGAGGGATTTGTATTCCTTAATAATATTCATAAACTTAACCATGTTGCAGCCTAAGAAAGGCTAAACCATATCAAAGAACACATTTATTAACTACATTATCTCATTTAGCTGTAGCTTTTATAAACAACAAAAAAGACGAATTGTTCAGTCATTGAACCAGGGACCCTACGGTTATGAGTCAACTGCTTTCCAGCTGAGCCACAGCACACACACTGAATCTCCCTGACAACACTGGACCATATTTATTCCTGTATTTTTATTCATTTATTTATTCATGTTTTTATTCCTACATTTATTTATGCTTGTATCTATTTATACTTATGACATGTTCCGACCTCTATATAAGTGAGGGTCTGAGCTCTCTTAATTCCATCGTGTCACCGGGCCCGGGCACAGGAGGGGTAATATGGTTGTTATTATACATATATGTGTATATATGAGCGTTGTGGTTCAACGGTTCAACGGATCTGAATGACTTCCTGAAGCAGTCACGTGGTATCGTTTGTCATCGATGACGTCACTGGCCCAAAACGATACAAGCCTCGATACATGTTTCATAAAAAGCTTCATAAAGCATTACTCGACACACGCTCCGAAGCCTCGGCGCAATACGTAACATCACTACTTGTACGTGCTAGCCTGCTGGTATTATCCCAATAGCAATGCTACTGTAACATGCTACTGTTTAGCATGACTTTTAACATGTTTACCATATAAGTGTAAGGGACTATCAAAGTTATTTAATCTTACGAAGGGGAAGTTTAAACATATAAACCCTAACCAGTTAACCACAGATCACAACCTCATTGGGGAGCTATAGAGCAGGTCATGTGATCACCAAAGTCAGTAGTTATGCTTTAGGGACCATGTCTATACATATTTAATGGCAATGAATGTCAGTCTGAAAATGTTTGACCGACATACGGACTGACTCCGCTATCTTTCACTGCATTAGTGTGGCCAAGAACCTGAATCGAGGATAAAAAGGAAATCACGATGAGACTTCCCTCTATTAACAGTGGGGTTATGGCCGCTTTACACATTTTCATCCTCATTATTGAATCAAGTGAGGAAAGCATAACTAGAGAGAAATAGTAAGTTGTATAGGGAGTAAGAACTTAAGCAAAAACTTTTCAACTAATTGTGCTGATTCAAGGGTAAAGGTTTAATGTGTCTCTTGGGACTTTAATACTTGAATACTTAGTTTTCCATATTCTTAATAGTGGCTGAGGAAAAGTGTCCTTAGCACAAACAACTATCGTTTAATACGGTTTCCTCAAATACGACATGGAGCAAAGCAAAGTTGCCAAATCCTCTGAGGGAATTTTAGGAGAGGAGACAAAGAACATCAATGAGAGTAGCAGTGGGATGTTGAGAAGCAGCGCTGAGGGAGTCTGCTATAAAACACTCACCTCAAAGCTCTTCAGAGCACCTGCACACTCCCCTGTGGTTTAGGAAATCTGCTGTTGTTCATCTAACTTGAAGTATCTCTTAAATCAGACAGGAAGCAGCTTTCTTTTGATCAAGTGAAACACAAAGCTGACTTTTCCCACATGCTCAGTTTTCAGAATAAACTAATTGCAGATCATTATCCGTCGTATTTATAAAAATCATTGTGTGTCGAGATGCTTGTTGACACTATTGTTGTTTACTTGTTTCTAACAACCCTTGGGTTATTTCCATCGTTAGTTTTAATTGAGTGTTTATGATAATTTTTGAATCTGTCTAGACAGCATTTTCAGCTACAATTATGTGAGAGTTTTAACTCAATGGATTTCTTTCATTCCTTTTGTGTTTGACCTTAGAGGAATATCCCACACAATGTATGGAACAACAATAGTTTTTTTCAACAAAGAATTTTGAATTGAAGTATCGATATCTGTCTAGAATCAAAGGTTACATAATCACATCATTTCGATTCACTGCAATTTTACTCAAAAAATTAACTACATTTACAAAAGTGAACAACAGGTATTAAAGAACACTTGGAAGTAGGGATTAAAGCCATACAATTGTCAGTAAAATGTTTTACTTATGTATTATTTGATTGTATAGAGGTCTATTATTTTCTTATAGACGTCTTTACAATTAGATTTATTCTTGCAATAAGTGAAGCCGCCCCCTGGCGCTTCATTCGCCAAGAATTGCAATTCATTGCAATTAATTCATTGCAATGCAAGTTTAAAGCTGAGCCTCCATTATCAGACCTGTAGATTGCCACTTATAGTGAAGCAGTTAACATTAGCAATGGCTGCTGGCATCCTAATATGACCAATGCAGTTTTTGCTTAAAACCAAGTATCAACTCATGTTCATGTTACTTTGCAGCTCTAATACGTTTCACACACTTTCCCTTACTGCTGCTTAAATCACTGATGCATTGAAAGGTTCGTCCTTTTCTGTGAAACCCAAGAACAAAAAGATAATTCTGCTTTCATTCATATGCAGCTTGCTGAGATGTGAGCATCCTCTATTTGTTTGTACATGTGTTTTAGAGCGTGATTTTGAAATGTTACGACCTCCAACACAAAGCAGGAGCATAGCTATGAAGTTTGGCCGTCTTGGAAGGATATTGAAGGGGACCAACTCTCTTTAATAAAATATCCCACACTGAATATTGTATGAGCCAGCTCCAGGTGTAGGCTCCCAAAATCATCATCACCACATTTCACTCTCCCAACACATCCACTGAAAGAGAGCTATTATGTGCCAAAGCAGAAAAAAACAGAAGCTTACCCACAGCCGTATCTCTTCTGTCTTTGTCAGATTTCTTTCTAAAAATCGAATGGGACTGAATCCAAGTGAATACAATTTAGGAAGATTTACAGGCTATTTACTTTTTAAGTTCGTTTTTTCTTTTAATATCATCGCTATTAATCAATGCCGCATTGAGGTGATCTAGAGAGCCTCAAACACAGCCTTGCAGCTGACAGAAACCTCTCGGGGGATTCTGTGATAATGCAGAGTAATAAGTACTAAGAGCTCACTAATCACTTGGCCACATGATAAGACCATTAATCTTGCCGCCCATGCAGCTCAGCTCCGAAGGATCTCTGCTTTTTTAGCCAGAGAGCAAAATATTAAAAAGCTTTAACGCGGCAACCGATCACTGAAGTCATAAAGCATGCTTGCACAGATCCATCGATGTCAGGAACCCATGTCTGTCTATTTCCAGGAGCCTGGACAACATCCTGCTAAATGACGACAGATATGATTCATGACACTATCCCTGCTTATTTGGAGGCATGCCGATACCTCGGACTGTGTTGCTGTCATGACCAATCATAATTTTTTTCCGCTGCTAATCAACATATTTCATTTGACCACCTGATCAGGTTACTCCCTGAGGGTTTGCAATACAGCTGAAAGTAATCTACAGCCAGCAACATTAAATATCCGTCCCAGCATGTCCCAGATGATGTGAACACAGACTGTGGGAAACCTTTTCAGCATGACAGCACAGGCCAAATAATGCCGTCTGCCTACTGAATAACCATGAATAGGGTTTTTCATATTTTACACTGTTGTGCATCAAATATGCAGCTGTATTGAATTTTGATGTTACAGAAAAAGAAAGGAAAAGCAATGTACCGTTAATAAAAGCCTTCTGCAGCTTTGGATCTACTGTCAGTCTACAGTAGTGTTCAGTTGTTAGGATAAAATGCCTTTGGATTGACCTTGTCTTCCATTTTATAAGTTTCCTAACTGTTTTACAGCAGATGTACATACCTAAGTTAATTCAACCAAGACAAATGAAAGTTCACTCCCTTCCCTCTTCGTCTCTATAATTTTATTCAACTTCACCTGATTTAACTGCGATGCATTTCATTGCAAGCAATTTGGTTTCCACTAGACTGCTTTAATAAGGGTAAGGTAGGGACATGTTCAGGGTGGGGTTCATGGTTCATATTAATTATGAGGACCGCTCTTAATTTATATTTTGTCTGAACACTCACAAACAGCTGGGTGTTGATTGGATGGTGATACTATATTCAGTTTTAATGAAAAACATCCAGATATGTCTTTCAATGTCCTAAAAAGATACTGAATCATTAGATTTATATTTGCAAACCCTATACTGAATACATACTGTATACTCCCCCAAATATATACTGGAGGTACTCAGCCTTCTGGCAACTATAGTTGTTATCAGTTAACTGGGTCATGGCTGAGCTTACTGCATTTAAAGGAATAGTTTCAACTTTTGGGAAATATAAGTTATGCCCGATCAGACATATTAGCGCATATTAGCAACCTTGGGAAGCTTAATGTTACTGTTTGTAAAGAGAGTCATGCTTGCCGTTTTTGTGATGTGTTGTTGTTGCAGCAGCAATATATAGATTAATTTTGTATGATTTAACCGGTACATTTTATCAGTTCGCGATAGCAATGTCAGTTGTTAGAAAATATATGCAGTCCGCAAGTATTACTTGTTCATCTTATGCTAAACACGGCTGAGCATGCTAGCTCACACACCTAGACTAGATTTAAAGGGGACCTATCATGCAAAATTTACTTTTTGATGTCTTCTATACATAAATATGTGTCCTCGATGTGTCAGGGATTAAAAACGGGCGACGATGAGCGGATACATATTTGCTGCCGATATGACGTTATATCGGCGGCGTACCCACAGCAAGTTGCCATCAGAAACAATGCCTGAGGTGTTTTGGACATAATCCCGTCTTTGTTTACATTAGCAAGCCTCGCTAACACTCAGAGCTAACCTGTACTGCAGAGCACATTTCTTTTAAAAAGCAGGAAATAAAAAAAGGAATTCACCTTGTGATAAACCTACAAGAGAAAAAGCATTTGAGCTCCATACTGTTTCAGAAATAATCCTTGATGTGGTTTAGAACAGGATGGCGTTTTATCACAGCAGAAATTAAGGCATGGCTACAATGGGTGATCTGCTTGGTATTTTAAGCAAAAAACTTAACAGACATGTTTTGTATAGGTATGGCCCTACAATATATTTTGCCAATATAGGTCCTCTTTAAGATTAGAGGGATTCACAATGAAGTGACCGATCATATTATGGACCAAACCCTTGAGTTCTGAAGTTTGGCTGTCGCCATCTCAGTTTTTGGCCTCCGGGAACTTGGTTTTTGACTATAGATTTGGAAGCTAATATAATTGTAGACTACAACACAGATGTTTAGGCGACTGATACGTTAACATTAACTTTCCAAAACTGAAAACACACCATCAAAGAGTAAAAGTTCTAAGACAAAAACATATATAATTCTTAACCACATGGTCACACCCTGAACATACCCTGCTTTACTGCAATTATACTTTACATTTTACCAAAGTTTACAAAAATGAACACCAGGCTGTTTTAAAACACATTAAAAAATAAACAAAAATTGTAACTGACATAATAAATCAAATTAGAAGTAGGTTCATTTTGTCATATACTTCTATACAATTGGAATTATCATTACAACAAGAGAAGTTACACTACTGCATTGGCTTCCTCTTGCAGGCCCACAGGTTGCCGCTATGAGTGAAGAATGTAATGTTAGCTGAGGCTGCTGACATCTTAATATGAATACTGCAGTTGTTGCTAATCTGTAAAATCAACTGTTTGTTCATGTTAATTGACCCTAAACTACACTACACTGCAACTAGTGCTTGTGATTATAGGCTATCGCTGAGGACAAAATACTGTGACCTTGTGAGTTATACTAATCTAAATATGTAAACACATAACCATAATCATATTATTAGAGAGGGGCCTGTCCTGGATCTCAAAAAAGCTTACAAATGCAAGATATAAATATGCAGTTTGTTATGTCAACAAACATACAGAAACATCGAGAGCAGATTATATGGCTGAAAAGCTCCTTCATAATGATGTGACTGGATTCTGGAAGGAGGTGAGAGCTCTGAACAGGGCCAGTACGTCGTTACCATGTACCATAGTATCTGGAGCCGATAACATAGCTGAGTTGTGGAGGCAACATTACTCTACTATACTTAATTGTGTTAAAAGTGACCCCTACAAAGTTGATAATGTTGTGAAAAGTGACACAGTGGGAATCACAGCTAATGAGGTTTATCGAGCAATTGCACAGCTAGCTGATAACAAAGCAAGCGGCTCTGACCGAATCACTGCAGAAGGTTGCAGTTCTTCTTGCCATTTGTTTTACCGGACTCATGGTGTGTTGCCGGACTCCATGTTGACTGTTACTTTGGTCCCTGTCATTAAGGACAAAGCGGGCAAGGTAGGGAGCTTGGATAATTATAGACCAATTGCTCTAGCCAGTGTGTTATCCAAAGTCCTGGAAATAATTTTGTTGGATAGACTATGTTCTTATTTATGTACCTCAGATAACCAGTTTGGCTTCAAGGCTGGTACTGAGCTATGCATCTATGCTTTGAAGGAAATGGTAGAAACATATAGAAGACACAATTCCTGTGCTCTGATTGGTTTTATTGATGCCTCTAAGGCTTTTGACTGAGTTAACCATCATAAACTGTTTTTAAAATTGAGACAAGTGGGGGTACCCAACAGTATAATTAGGATCCTGGCTTATTGGTATGCCAAACAGAGCATGCGGATAAAATGGGGGAATGCAGTCTCGGCGCCATTTGGTGTTAGTAATGGAGTCCGCCATGGGGGGCTCCTCTCACCATGCCTTTTTAATATCTATATGAATTATCTATCAGATGATTTACGTGTCTGTAAAACAGGATGTGTGACTGGTAATGTGATTGTAAACCATCTTATGTATGCCGATGATTTAGCTATTGTTTCTCCTAGCAGTGCTGGATTTCAACAGTTGCGAAATGTATGTTCTGATTATGGAGTCAAATTTGACATTAAATACAATGCTAAGAAGAGCGCTGTAATGATCTGCAGAGCAAAAGGGGATAAGAACCTTTGTTTTCCAACATTCTATCTATCAGGACAGGTGCTGTCTGTTTGCTGTAACACTAAGTATCTGGGACACATCATCACAGATGAAATGGCTGATGATGATTACATGTATAGACAGCGGTGTATCTTATATACACAAGCTAACATGTTGGCTAGAAAATTCTCTTGGTGTTCAGATAAGGTTAAGGTGTACCTCTTTAGAGCGTATTGCACTCCTCTCTATAATGCCCCCTTGTGGGTCAAGTTTAAGAAGACGAGCCTCCAGAAGCTCAAGGTTGCATAATGATTGTTTGCGTATACTACTGCTTAGAAAACCAAGATGGTACAGTGCAAGTTAAATGTTTTGAAATGCACGAGTCAACACGTTCCATGCTCTCTTGAGAAATCTGATGTACAAATTCATCTGTCGATTGAATGTTTCTCATAACTCTGTCATTATGCTGCTTTCAAATCCGTGTCTGAGTGCTGTACGATACCAGTCACACCTGTGGACACATTGGTATAACTGCCTTTTTTATTTATATTTGAGTGTTGTATGTCTTTTAATAATGGACCGAGAGTGTCTTTAATAAAAGCTGATGATAATGATGATTATGCATGTGGCAGTTATTTACACACAGACGATCTTTCTAAGGACAACCATGGTGACAGTTTGATGTGGCTGCTGGGAGATTTGTCATGCATATACAAGGAGCAGTGATATAGTAGGAGTTTAAAGTGGCCCTTCATCCTGCTGTCACGACTCACCTGTATATCTTGTATCTGGTGGAGAAGCCTTGCCGGTTCTTCTCCACAAAGTCAATGTACTCTGGGGAGTGGTGGAAAGGCCCTTTATCAGACAGGAGCCAGTCCAGGGGGCCCCCGGGCTTGTCATTGGGGAGGCTGGCTGTCGCTCCTGCTGCTGTTACTGAAGACCGTAAACACACCCAGCAGTGAAGGCTCAGGCTGAGGACGCCCCATAGAGCCATCAGAGAGGGAAGGAGCGAAGGAGGAGTGAGGGTGGTGATGGTGGAGGGGAGGAGGGCCGGGGTTCAGCAGCCAAAGCCACTTGTCGTTAGTTGGCTCCTCCACTGGGATGACCGGGGGACCTGCATCACCTCAACGCCCCCCGAACACCTACACACAAAGGTTCGGATAAGTATACATAAAAACACCCTCTTACAAAATAGAAAGCCACAGAGAAAGATAAAATGTACAATATTTCAAACTTTAGCAGCAGCATGATGTGCAGCTAGTTGTATGAATTGTAATTTCTTTAAAAAAAATATATTGTCATGTGATAAGGAATTGAACATTTTACTAGTGACTCAAGAAAAAACCTCTTCAACAGCTTAAATGCTGCTGCTTTTCTCGGTTATTCTATCATTTGTATTGCACATTTTGCATTTAATACCTTAATTATAGGCAGTTTTTATTAATGGAACCAAACGCAGCATGTGAATCCGACACTTTTAAATATCACATTGACATTTTCAATAATGTCATCTTCTTTTTATGGTTGTGACCAAGCAAAAAAATACAGAGCTATGTTTTCATATTAGCATGTCATGCACTGGTCTACTAATTTAGAGCAAATTGGGTCTTGATCAAAGAGCAAAGTCTTCCAAAACCATTTGTTGCGTTTACATAACCAAGCAGTTTTGTTTGGATTCACAGCATTAACCACATTTGCTGGTATTTGTATGTTGATGTGTGCTGTCTGTAGAATTCTCAGTGTGACAGAGACTATGTAATGGTGTTGCATGTAAATGGATGTTTTTAGTTACCGTTGATTGTGTGTTCATGCCCAGGGACTCCCGATGGACATGAGATAGATGGTACCGGCAGAAATCACATTTCTTTTTTTGATTTATGCTTGCTTTTACAGGGTCTGTCTTGAAAAAGAATCATACTAATGTTTATTAATGTGACTGTGTTAAGTTGCAAATGAGACTGGGGTCTTATACTGTATGTCACACAAATTGTTAAATATGCAGACATGACGCACAACATGTCCTTTAAAGTGGCTTGCTAAAGTATTCACACCCCTTCCCATAACTCAGGCTTATGCACAACCTCACTGTTTTTTGATCACTCAAAGTGCTTGAATTGGGGAACCTATTGTTCACAATCCAGACACATTCACTGGCAATGGCCAAACATAGCAAAAGTGGATTCCTGGAAACTGTATTGTAGAACATGATGTAAATTTGAATGAAAGTAGGAGCAATGCAAGAGATCTGACTCAATATCATGACAAATCAATATTTCTTGATTTTCTTCTTCCTACCTTTTATTTATTTGTTTAAAAAGACAAACTCATATTGTTACAAAAAGTATAAAAACAAAAAAAACAACAAAGAAACACGCCTGAGATTGAACAAAAAAATAAATATATAATAGGACAGAGCCTTTTCTGCATGACAACACAGACCAACTATTGCAGTGTGCCTAATCATGAATAGTCTTTTCATTAATCATTTTGTCCACTGTGTGCACTCATATCAAATATATATGTATAATATTCTATTGATTTTACACTTCAAAAATGGAAAGAAAAAACCTCTTCAGCTACGAACCCCAGTGTTAACATGACTCTTATCACTGATAGATAAAACGCCCTTGCAATGACCTTGTCCTGAAGTTTAATCTGTTCATAAACCACATAATACAACAGATTTACATTAACAAGTTTTTTCAGCCTCGACAGATGAAAGTTCACTCCCTTTTTCTCCTGGTCTCCATCATTTAATGTGAATTCACCTGATTTAATGGAAGTGCATTTGATTGCATGCAAGCAATATCATTTCCAATAAAGTGCTTTAATAAGGGCCACGTCGTAGATTATTTTAGGTGGGCTTAAGGTTGCTGAAGATCGTGATTCACGTGAATTATAAAGGCCCCCCTCTCTAAAAAACAAAGAGTGGAAATATTGTACTGTGGAACATGATGTAGAACCGAATAACACCGCCAACAATTTGAGAAATCAATGAGTTCAATGCTCCAGGGCATGCTGGGAGACTTCCCTACTCTCAAACCTTGGGTTACTGCAATATCAATCAATATAAGCTAACACTATCTGCTTGACTCTAACAAACACTCAAATATTCTTCCTCCATTGTCATTTTCAACATGGTGTTTTAAAACGAAACATTGAACATTTTATGAGAAAAAAAGTAAAAGACAATTATTTTGACATTTTATAAAACTGAAGATGATTTGTAAAAAAATGAATCAATGATTGATCCATAATAAAATAAACTGCCCGACAAAACTAAAATTGGTTTTCTCAAGGGCTGCTGGTGAAATGAGTCATCAAATAAATCCAAGCACTTTAAAGTTAAATGCGCTGTGATGTGCTCTGAATCAATCTTTCTTCTTTGAGGATAGAACAATTTAACACTTTTGCTCTGATTCATCACTTCCATCCTTCCCTCCTACCACAATAACTTTATTTTGGTAAAAGGGGAATTTTTTTACATGCCGGTGATTAATAATGAAACACATAGCTGTTGCAGTCATACTTTGTGAATAAATAGTTTTGCCTCTAAGTGTGAATTCATTACGTTAAGTCTAATTGCTGTGCAGCTGTTTTGAAAATTGTACTCAACTTCCTTTGACACTCACTTTTTTCTAACAAGCAACAAAAGTTGTACCTCAAATGCTAATTGTTTTAAGTAAAGTACTCATGCACACACACACTCACCCAGTCACACTTTTGTTGGTGAAATAAAAAGTCGCTGTTGCTGTGTTTTATGTATGTCCAACTACCTGCTGTTCAGACTGCTGTCCAGGGCTTACAATTGTCTCCATCACCATCTTGAGACCTGTCAATCATCTCCCCCTGCTGTTACACACTCCTTTGCTCTGTGTGCGTGTGCGTGTGCGTGTGTGTGTGTGTTTGTGTGTGTGGGGATGGTTTGAGTCCCATTACAGTATTCTGATGACAATCTGTCAAGTTAACTCAGCCATTTGGCCATGTGTGTGGGTGTGTGTGCACATGTGCGTTTCAGAAATCATTACTCTCAGAAAACACAGCAGACAGAATGGGATGAGGGCACAACAGCCGGAGGTGGATAGAGAGAGATTTAAAATGTAACAATAAAAACAATATTACATTCCTCTTGCATGCTTGAATCATCAATAATTAGCCCTATTGCTGCCTATTTTTGTGGATGCATATCATATTTTTAAATAACACCTGATGAGCTGTTATTTTAGAAATCAATTTCAGGCCGACATTTCTGTCATTGCTCCCAGGACTCGGCCTGCCTGACCTCGGTGTGTGTGTCTGTGTGTGTGTACATACACTATCATTAGGTTTTAGTTTGCTATTATGATAATAGGATTTCATTGGCAATAGAGCGCTGCAGGAATGAGTCCCAGATCACGGAAATTAGTTAACATTTTAACATGTCCTTTTTTTTTATTGGGTTTGAGATATTTCAATATCCTTATTGACAAGTTGCAGAGTTACCACAACGTTTGTGGAGTCACCAACAACTTCATTGTGACTGCGTTTGCATGATCTTTGTGAATCGGAATGTTTTTTGCATTGAGGCTATTGCATAGAAGAGGGACCATTTTTGGACCAGAGTATGCATATCTTTTTTTTTCTACAGGTGAGTGTATTTTCGTTAAGTATCGTTTCATTTAAAAATGATTTGAGTCATGAATAACAGTTAAAAAACCTCGGACTTAAATTACAATGCAACTTCATTGCAACATTTCAGTAAAATGTTTAGATATGTTATGCTAGTAGCAGCTAATTTAGCCCCACACCATTAGCCTGAAGCAAAGATGAAGAGTAGGCTACACTCAGTGCATCAAAAATAGAAATTGCCTCAAGTGATGTTAGTTGAATGCTAATTCATCAGATTGCAGCTCCCTGTGGAGTCACAAAAGGCTTTACTTAATTTCAAACTATTTTTGTACATATGCAGTAGTACTCTCAAACACCTGTCAACAGAGCGGTGGCGGCCCCCTGAGCAAATCGCAAGTCACATTCCAAGGTTTGTAGGTCAGTCTTAGTGTTTGCACAAATTCCTTTCAAAGCTCTCTAGTGTTTTAAATGGAACACTCTAAACACATCAGGCTTTGGTTCGATTGATATTTGTGTAACAGGACTGGGCAGATAAAGAGGAAAGTGGTAGTGCAGCAATCACGACAGAGGCAGTGTTCAAATCCAAAAAAAGGCTTTATTGCTATCAAACTCAAAAATACCTTCCAAAGAACAAAGGCTAACGTAGCGGGGCCGCTAACCGACTTACCAGCTTACCAAAACGTTTTCTTACACTGGGAGCCTCCATGTGCCACACACAACTGACCAACTCTGTGGGTGTTTCTCAATCGCGAGTATGCTTGCTTGGTAGCACATGTCTGCGTGCCGACAATCTTGCTTCAGAAGTGAGGCAAGAATACTTCCTGGCATTCGGAAAACAAAGAGTGGAACAGGCTAGCAAGTGTGCAGGTTTGCGTCAAATGAGAGGCCCCGCCTTACATTTTCCGCAACAGATTTGGGGAAATTGGTCCGTGCTCAAAGCATTGTGGGGATTTTAAGACCGCGGAGTCTACACATGTGCAGCCTCGAAATTTCTCCGAACCAAGTACGCCGGGCTCGGTAGAATTCCAAGTATGCTGGAGATTGGAACAGTACTTTGGCGGCACTCAATGACGTATGCTTGAAATAGTGGCTCTGGAGCAGCTTTACTCGAGATTGAGAAACACCCCCTGAGTGCTTTGACTGCCTTGAGGGAGTGATTAGCACCAGGTATTAATTGGGAGAGGGTGGAGCCACCTGTTGGGAATGTAGGTGCCTCCCACTACCCTGCCTCTCAGCCCTTTACATTTGGTTAAGTCTTAAATTAAGTGTTATGGTTTTAAATCTTAAGTAAATCAAGTGTCAGAGCCCTCACGTCCTAATCAACCTTCAGTATGTTTTGAAACATTATTTACTGACCACACATCTCACACATACTTTATTTCAACACACATACCTCTAACACTTGTTGTCCAACCTTACACATGTGTAGAGCCGCCACTCTTTATTTATCTAATATATCATATTCCAATTACTTGTATATAGACTCTCCTTGCACTATTTCTATTCTATTGTATTTGTATTTACTTGCACTATTGTATCTGTTGTATTGTGTTGCACTGCAGGAGGAGCCTGTGACCTAATATTTGCATTGACATATCTGCACTGTAGCTATGTACAAATGACAATAAAAGCCTTGAATCTTGAATCCTGAACCTACAAGCTCCCTTGCTCCTGTACCAAAACATAAATGGGCTGATGTCAAAAGGTGTTTGTTTCTTCGGTGCAAACATAACATAATAAATCCTTTCGCTTAATAGTTCTCACTCTTAGCTTGGTTTGCATTTTCCCCCTTGGTCTGGATTCCAGTTTTAAAGATTACATGTTTGCAAATGGGCAGCAAATTAACCAGAAGGCCAATGATCATAATTAAGGATAACTATCACACATTATATCATTTTATATCCCAACTGTCCACACAACCGGTTCCAGGCTTTGATGATCCAACATGTCAATGCAGCCAAAATAATAATTGGCACAATAATTGCAATGTGTTTCCCCGCACAGTCTGAATAATAAGAGTGTGCAGTTCAAAGTCTCCACAGCATGCTACTGAAAGTAAAATAAGAACGGGGATAAAGATACCTGTTACGTGCTAGGCAGGCTGTACTTGTGTAGTGTTCCTTCCCTCCTGTGTTTTCTCTCTTCTCCCTGTCTTCTGCACAGCTAATCAGCAGCTGATCGGTATCTGCCTGTGCACCTGAGTCTGACGGCTGATTGGATCCTCTCACCCTCTAAGTCTGGGGTACCCTGTACATTTCTCATCACGTAGGTAACTAATGTTAGTGGATTGTTGCCACCCCTGTATTCTGTTTTGTCCAGGTCTGAGTAGTTTAGTTATGGCGCATTTACACTGCAGGCCTCGCTCGGCCTCGCTCGGTTTGGTTAGGCCTTATTAGGCCCGGCTCACTTTAATGCTGCGCTCACATTACAGTTTAGGAACTGGGGTAGTATCTATAGTAACGCAGTGTAGGCGGAGCCGTGACGTCATCTTCAATGAGCTCCCCAGAAAAAGAACACAGCCGTTAGCTCTTAGCACGTCAGAGCTCACAGCTAGTGATGGCAAAATGAAGCTTTGAATGAAGCGTCGAACCACTTGGACAATTGTGTCGGAAATAGGTTCATTTCTCGAAGCTTCAGTTACAGCGACCTCTCCTGGCGAAGTGCAAGGCTGCAGTGGGTTTAACGTATCTTTGCCTTGAAAAATATTCGATACACACACACACACACACACACACACACACACACACACACACACACACACTAAGACTGAATATCATGTTCTATTTGCAATTAAAGATTGATAATAGTGTGTATTGGGTTATTGAGAAGAGACTCGAGAGTGCTTGACATTTTTTTGGGCGGGGAGGGCCTTTTATCAGTTATTAAAGTATTAAAATTAAAAGTTGAACTTTTCCGAGCTTTGAACCAGCTGCGCGGAGGTTATCGCCGCATCCTAGTCGCCGGCTCTATCCACTGGGCTATCAATTCCTTAGACCATTGAAGTGTTTTTTATATTACTCATTGTCTTTTTGTTCACAACTTCTCCACATTTTGAAGTGTTTCACGAGCCAGAACGACCTATTTTTCTTCCTGGCTTGCTCTATAATGATCCAATTAAAATACAATGCCAACAACAACTCAACAGCAACAATGCAAACTACGACAACAACCCACACATTGCGCATTGTTTAGAGTGGTTATAAAGTGTTGAAGCGCTCAAATGTGAAACTGTTTCAACCTGTCACCTGTCAGAATCGAGACGAGGCAGTGCATTGAATCACCTGATTGGACGGCGAACCAGTGAGTTGATTCATTCAGGAAATGAAGCAGTTGCTGGTTCGGACGTCACATGTCACGTGATTTGAAGCAGTTGCTGCTTCGGACGTCACATGTCACGTGATTTGAAGCAAGCTTCGAAGCACTGCTTCTATGGAATAGGAAGTCCAGGGTTGAAGCTCCGTTCGAAACTTCAGTGTCAAACTGCCATCACTACTCACAGCTCTTCATATCTGTTCAGAAACTAGACAAAAGTTAAACGAGTACAAACCACATACTGTCTGTGTCATGGCGAATACAGTCGCTGGTTCATTTATGTCTGTAGTCCGTTGTTGTGAGTGTGGACGGTCGGAGCATATATAACGTTAGCTTAGCCAAGCTCCATTTAGAAAACATGCATTTTAAAAGGTTTTTCGCCTGCCGTCTGTCTGCAGACTTGTCAAAGCCTTAATTCATGGTTTTTACTAACCAGTATCAGTATTTTGTTACTTCGGCATCATTTTGAAACGTGTATTACAATTAAATCACTGTAAAATATGTTCATCTTGTTGTAGTTGTAGCCCCCTTGACAGCGATTCTCTCTCTAGTTTAGCAAACTCAGCCCGACTCAGCCCTGTTTGTTGGCCTCGATAGAACCACGATTTAGTCGGGTCAGAGAAAAGGTGAAAAAGTAGCCCCGGGCCGGAACTAGGCCAAGTGGAAGCGCAACCAAAAACAGGCCCCGCACGGCTCGGCACGCTTAAAGCGAGCTCCGCGCTGTAGTGTGAATGCGCCATTAATGAGGGTTTTTGTTTTGGTTTCAAAGGATAGATGTAGAGATAGGCCTGGTTTTGTTATGCTTGTTTCTTTTGTTTGGCACAATCTCCTTTGACTCCTCCTCCTCCTCCCACGAAGAGTATTTCTGTTCAATTTATGTTCAGTTAGGACTTAAGAAATAAACCTTTTGTCAACCTTTACGCTGACTCCCTCATAATTATTGGTTGTTGTGTGTTATTGTCTCCAGGTCCCCTAGACCTTAGCGGGGACGTAACAATACCCAATACTGAAATGGAGCGTATTCTCACCAATTCTGTATTAACTTATTTTGTTGTTGATGCCTTTAAGCTGTGAAAGAGTCCTTCGGCAATTTTTTGTTCTCATTCCAGTGGTGTTGAATATTTTATTCGCACAGAAGAAGAGCTGTCTTTTCCGGTTTTTCTGTTATCTTCTGCCATGCTCAATGTTCCAGCATCACACTTAGCCCTCTATACCTACAGCAGCGGAGGGCCACACAGACAGCAGAATCAGACTGTGTGTGGTTTGACAACATCTGACTTTAGGGTTGCGTCTTACTCAACAAAGGAGGTTATGCTTTTGGCTCATTTTGTCTGTTTGTCTGCAAGTAGGATTACGGAAAGACTATAGACCCAATTGTTCCGAAACTTGGTGGAAGGTTGAAGCATGGACCGTGGAATAACCTATTTCTGTAGCAGATACAACACGTTTGGCATATGCGAATGAAGTGTCATTTAGGTTAACATTGTGAAATAGCGCCTTGGTGCTGCATTTTTGTGGTTTCGGAATACTCAAAAAGCTGGGAGAGAATTGATGTCAACGCCCCCTTAAATTTGAACAACTTAAACAGTGTTGTTAACGCTCTGAGCGATGAAACACTAACCATTGTCTTTGTAGCATGCATGTTGTTTCCAATGTACTACTTTAATCTCTTGAACACACACAAACAGAATGGGGACCTTCCAAGGAGCACATGAATACATTCTTGGCAGAGTGCCATTATAGTTATCTTAAAGCATTCTATTTGAGATTAGCTGTATGATGTGTAATGTGACAATGTCTACACTGCCATAAACTTGGCCTCAAAACAGCTACAAGTGCATCCTTTGTTAGGTGAGTCTGAAAATTACCCTTGGTCTTCACCGTGACTCAATATATTATAGGTGAAACACTGCCTTGACTCACAAAGTGCATGTTTTGTATGGAGTGACCTATCTCTAAGGGGTGTGCATGGTGTGTTAATAGACAAATATATCACAGAGGTCACCTTAAAAGACTCTTTAATCCTATCATCCTACAGGCAGCTGTCCAAAAAGCTGATGCAGGAGAACACTCTCTGTTCCCTGTTGCTCGCTTGCTCTCTTTTCACTCTCTTTGTCTCTTTGGTTTTGTGTCTCTCCATCCTCAAACAACAGACTCCCTTCCTTCTCTGCATTATCAAATACCTCTAAAACCCGATATTGACTCACATCCTCTGTTATTTGTTCACCCACTTTAAATGATATGTCTGTAAACATTGGTTGTTTTCAAGCAGGTCTGTGCCAGTCTTATAATCACATTATCACCCAAACAAAGCCCTCCACTAAGCCTTTGTAATATACTGCCTAGAAGAGATCAGATAAATGCCATTTTCACTTACAAGTGCATTATGTCACACATCCCACCTAATACAATCACCTCTTTTCATCAAACAATGTTAGAGAATGCTTCTCCTTTAGGCAGAAAAAAAAAGAAACAAAATGTTGGGTGATTCAACAAGAAATAATTTCATTTCAAACAGGAGACAAGCACCCGCGCTGCAGTGTATCCACTCGAATATGATTTTGCACAACGTGGGCCACCAATAACCCGGGGCTGTTTGGAGCCTCTGTATAAAATGAAATCTCTGTTTGTTCCTGTGATGTCCTCTCAATGGAATTGTGAGGAGAGTGCAAATGATGGGGGAATAGATTTTCCCACACATGAATGTAATGAGGACTTTGGTCTCTCGACAGGCAAATGCCAGGAATAATATCTTTCAGAGGCAGGATGTGGCACCCTACAGCAGCCTTTTACCAATTACCCATGAAGATTTTAGCTTTTAACTGACTGTTTTGTTTTTTAATGTTTTCATAACCTCCTTTTCAGAATTAGAAAACTTTGCCAGATATGCTCTCGCAGCACCAAGGTAATCATAACGGTAAGTTAAAATTAAAAACAGTATGAGCTGTCAGAAGCATTTTTTCTGCTTTTGGAAACATCCGTTAACAGGCCCTCAAGGTTTAGAAATGGCTCTCTGGCGAAATAAACATTCAGCTTGTGGCCTCCTTGCAAAATCGCCTCTGTCTGTGACGCACTATTTGTCCTGCATAAAAAATGGCTGAAACATTTGCAGAGGAAATGTATAGTATACCCCTTCTTAGAACAGAAAGGAAGCAGATATTTGCAATTTATCTCTCAAATGACACCAATGTCAAGGACCTGTGTGTTTCTGCAGGAAATGAATATCTGTTTCAAAGTGTTTTATGTTCTGTCAGAACGGTCAAAAAAAGGAGGGTTTTAAACAAATGGCCGTTTCGAGTGAGGCACAGCCAACATCAAACACTACAACATTTTTAAGCCCACTGCCCGTCATAATGACAGGCTAAATTCTGTAATCACCAATGAATATAAAATACTTTATCTGCACAATTTCTTAACAAGTCCACTGTGATGACTCATGTCATCTGTAATCTCTTGTCGTTACAATGGCAGAGAAAGAGAGTTTAGTTTCCCTGTATCTTTTCTTCCTTAGGGCATTTATATTTGAAAAAAAAAATGATTGGATATGGAATGATTTTAAAATATTTTTTTAATTTTAAGGTTTTGTAATTGTATGTTGTGCCTCTATATGTCTACATGCTTTAATGTTGAAAAAGTCTATATTTCTTCTCATACTGCCTGCGCTGCAATACCTCTTTTCACCCTCTGTCTGAAACCAGAGTCCAGTCTGCTCTGATTGGTTAGCTGGCCGGCTCTGTTGTGATTGATCAATCCCATAGAGATGTACCACCCCTTAGCCTATCACGAACAATGTGTTGTAGCACCAGCCAATAGATAAACGAGTGTTACGTGGTGATGACACTATGTCGCGGCATTAACAAAAAGGAGTTTTAGGCAGGGAAGGAGTGTGTGAGAAACTGTCTCTGGTATTAACATTGGGATTTAAGCCTTTGCAGACCATTTACATGCACTAAAACAATTGAACACACTACAGGGAGAGGAAAACCCCATAAAGCATGATAGGGCCTCGACCAAGAACATGCTATTTGCTCGTTGAACTGGTATGACCCAAAAATAGAGATAACCTCAGTCAATAAATTCAATCAAGAAACCAAATTGAAAATGGAGAAAAGTGGAGTACGTGTTGGAAGACAACCACTCAAGCAAAAAGGATAACATGCTCATACTGTAACATTCTCATATATTGAAATGTACTTTCCTAAGGCATAATGTTAAAAGTCAACAAAACGATGAGTGAGTCAAAGGCATTTTTCATTACGAGCACTACTGGTGGTTACATTAAGGTACGATGTACACAGTGTGGGCCTGGCACGTCCTGCGGCTATTTGGAACCTCTGTGTGGAATCACATCTCTCTTTGTATTTCCACTTTTCCTGTACCATTACATGCATTGAAAAAACATCCATATTGGAGTTGACATATTGTAAATGTGCAAATGTGTCATTTTGGTGAAATCCATCATTTAAAAGAAGCCATGGTGGGTGATATTATTGACGTTATTCAAGAAATGATGTGATGGAGTCGCAGACTTTGAGAGCTTAATTAAATTAAATGGCCAGTCTTGCCACTTTGAGTTAATATCTCAATTGATTTTGACAAAGAGAACAAGCTCACTTATTTGCCTTTCCCACCAATCTGTGATTTTTTAGATGAATAGATTATCTGTCTTCACAAGATTTGGGAGCACTTCTTCCAGGCAGCACTTCCTGTAACTTTGTGCGGCTGCCAGAATCCCATCTTCCCTGCAGAGTTATAGGTCTAGCTACTAAATGCAGTGTTGGATACTGAATATCCCCCTTTCTTTTGGAGCATACAGTAAGCTTGATGAGATGTGGGAACCCCCGAGCCTAATCTTTTTTTCGAGCATTTCAGCAGCCGTTTTCATTTGAGAGCGGGACAAAGCAGAGCATTCATTCCCCAAACATCTGTTCTCTTTTGGGATGACGGAGCCGTATCGGTCACCTACCTGAGCCTCGTGTGTGTAGTTGTATGTATGTGTGTTTTTGCAATGTGTGTTCATATCCAGTACTGGAACACTCGCCAAAGCAGATCCTCTTAGTTGGCACTGCATGTATGCAAATTGAAATGAGTCTCTTTTTGTGACACCTCACACTTTGAACACATTTAAAGGGAGAAAAGAGATGGAGTGTAGGCACACGCTTTGCAGGGGGTGGAGGGGGCTTGATTAAAACATTTCATTATAATTTATCCAACAGTATCCGCTTTGTAATTGTTCTGCTAGCCAACCCTGAAATCATCCTCAAAGTAGGGAAACAGGAACTGATAAACTTTACATCTTCCCCCCCGTGCTGACTAATGAGGTTTTTGGCCCTAATTAACCCAGTTATCTTCTCCTCCAACAACTGTCAACAATACCTCTCAAACTGGCGCCAGCGGTAAAACACAGCCTTTGTGAAATTATAATATATGACTGCCAGTTGCACTCATCCGGCTGTCTTAAAAACAAATACAAAGGATGAGCTCCCGTCGTGTCCTCGGAAAAAAAACGCATCAAAGCAAAAACATGTTGCATTGTAAAGTGCAGCTACAAACAATCACGAACACACACGTACAGATCTACAAATGGGCTTATAAAAGCGTCAGACATTAAAACTCAAAGTATGAAAACTCAAAGTGATAGCAGATATATGTTGCTTTGCTTTTTTGTTTTGCTCAAACGTTTGTGAAGGTGTTTTTCTGTGAACTACTGGATTAACTGTTTAACCTCCTAGATATGTTGTAGCTCTAAGTTAGGGATTGAATGGTTTGAAAAAAAACGCAACATAAGGAAATAACATTTAAAAAAATAAATAAAATGTAAGCACCGTAAAGTCTGACTTAAATTATCTTGATTTGCATTTTAGCTTCAATATTATTCATCTCTTATAATCCATTTTGTATGTAAATTAGTTTAGTGGTGCCACAAAACAAAGAAAAAATGTATTTACTTTGGTTATTTACATGGGCTGCTGTTATAATGATGCAGAATAATTTATGGAGATTGTATATTTAGAGATATTATTAATAAGAAGAGCACACAAAACGAAACAGGCTAATTTTTTTGGGTCTGTGAACCCCAGTGCTGCATATTTAATAATGAATTATTATTGAAGAATGTATTAAATTAGTTTTTTTCATCTGACCTAATCCAACGCAAAGTATAAAAATGTATTGTAGTGTTTTCAATTTCTTTGCCACAAACTGTGCTTCCACATTCCTAAAGAGACTGTCCTCCAAGAAACACAACGTTTTCAACAAGTGCCCCAAAATGACATTTCTCTACCAAAGCCTAGTCCTTAAGAACACTGTATTTTTTGTTCCTAACAAAAGCTTTTTCTATGCATTTTGAACTTTTTTCTACAACCGAGCAGAGTTTTAGGTCACTGAAAACTGACATTTGTAAAACACTAGGGTCGATACTTTTGAGAAACTTCACTTTCAATCTTTTCGTGTAGACAAGGAAGGACATTTTAAAGTGATAATTTGTGCTAAAAAGGACATGGCCAATATGGTGATGTTACTAAGCTTGTTAATAGGATGTGTTTATGTTTAAAACCTAGATTTAGAGTCATTTTTCAAGTATATATTTTTTAACAAAGGCCCCAGAATGTTCTACATTTCCCCTAATACAATATCCTAATGACACAGACCCCAAACCCGTTTTTAAATGTTATCTGTGTGTGTGTGTCCTAACCTGTACACTGGCCATGACAGCAATTCAATTGTGTTTTTGCATGTTTATGGACATGATTTCTTTTTTTTTCGTGGACAAGATTTTTTTTAAAGAATAAATGGGGACAAAACTTGTTTTAAAAAATACCCCTCTAAGTGGACTATGCCTGTAACCATTTAGCAGCTGTAAATATATAGGACAGGAACAAAGGAGAGAGTAGGGTAACATTGCTATACAGTGTCAAAGTCTGCGGAGCGAGAAGTTGACACTTTGGAGTTATTTTAACCCTTGATATACTACTATCTATCCCCAAACCTAACCAATACGTTTTTGTGTCTTAACCAAAAACCCATGGTCACATTGTAAATCAGAATTTTTTTTAGATTGATTTGTAACAGTCAAGGCAACTGATAAAAAAACATTTCATTAACAGAATACAAAATCCACCATTACGTTATTACGGATTACATCTTGTGTTATTGGCTATTCATCAGTAGCTATACATTCCTTTTTGTTTGCAATAGAATAATAAACTCCAAACACAAACATAACAGACATCCAAATAGACGAATTTGGGACCTGGGAGAAGCAGAAATATGCAAAAAAAATTACCGCCAACATCAATCACAGTTATGGAGCATATGAAAATCCATTGTATCTACTGTAACCTTGTTATACAGCAGGAGTCTCAAAGAACAAGCAGCTTTCTGTAGCTGGCTTCTGAAACATGCCATCCATTCATGTTAATAAGCAATTCTCAAAAAATGAGTAAACGTCATGAAATATCAAGCTGTTTGAACACTGATTGAACAAGAATAAGCAAAGCTGCCTGTTAGTCAGTTTGCTGGGGTTTGGTTGTTACTGCTAGACAGAAATCCAAATGGTCTAAAATTGCTGTGTTCTAATATTCAATCGAAGCAGTTGATCAACATTTAAACCAGGTAGCAGTTAGACCTGGCCAGTGTGTCCCACAAATACACCAGTGATTTGTTATAGTGTGTCATTCTTTTCTAGGATCAGAAATGTACCTAACATCAGAAACAACTTTTGTAAGATCCCATTCAATTTTTCAACCAATATTCAAAAAGAAAGCATCTTATTACAAATGGGAAAGGCAGTCTTTTTGGGGTTTTTTATTTGGCAAACAACCCATATAACGTAAGGTTTAAGAACATGTCTCAATAGAAGGAGAGGAAAATGTTGCAAATAGTTTAGAATGCTGTTAGCCTTAGCTAAAGGCTCACAACTGTGGCTACTGTAGCTTGATGTTTACATGTATTTAGCTAGCTTGAGCCTTAAAAGGACAGAATGTGAAAACAGAAGGGTAATTTTTATATAACTTAAACATGTTAACATCAGGTCTTAAAGTATATGTGAAGCTATTGTATATGCATGTACTTGTTTAGGGTGACCAACTGTTTGTTTTTTCACCAAAACAGGCATTTATCCTATTTGTGATCCAAACCAAATAAAGTGATACCACTATCTGTTGTTGGAATCTTTTAGGAAATAGTTTGACGATTATAAGGATACATTTGTGAATAGCAACTACATTTGACCTGAATTTGTGACATTACATTTTAATCTTGTCCCTTGACTGCAGGGATGAGAACATTTATTCCATCTATTTGTTTGCCTTTTTCAGAAAACTGCTTACTCAAGCGTCAAGGAGCATAAGGAATAAATCACATCTGAAATCCCATTTTATCCGTCAACCAATATTTACAAAAAAAAAAAAAAGCGTTGCTCATAAAGATGGAGAAACTACCCAGAAGACATCTCCAAGGCCCAGCATGGAAACAGATCAGGCCAACAAATCCGTTCTCTCACAGAAGCAAGATTGTATTTTGGCTGGAGGAAGCATTAACCTGAGGAAAAACCAAAGCAAATGGACATTTTTTAATACGGCGACAATTAATTATGGAAGACGGCTAGCAATGAAGCCAGCCACCTCACACTCTGCAATATACATTTCCTATCATCACGCAAATAGGAAAAAAATTATGCTAAATATAATAACAAAAAGCTAACTCCCATATGTCCATGCTCCCGCGAATCAATTCTATACAAACCTTGATATTTGATTGTCAATATAACTAGGCAAGCACAGACAGAATGTGTGTGTGTGTGTGTGTGTGTGTGTGTGTGTGTGTGTGTGTGTGTGTGTGTGTGTGTGTGTGTGTGTGTGTGTGTGTGTGTGTGTGTGTGTGTGTGTGTGTGTGTGTGTGTGTGTGTGTGTGTGTGTGTGTGTGTGTGTGTGTGTTAATCTTTTCCTTGATGACTGTGGCAGCAATAGGAGATTAATTATACGGGCGGAGTCAATCAATTACTCAGCTGGCGGTCCATATGTGTGTACGGCTTTTAACACGTTGAAATTAAGTATGCAATTTCCAATCGTCAAGGGTGTTGTCGCAAATCATTTGAAGCTATTGTACATTTTCAAGCTGAAAGCAAACAGGGGAAAAGTCACCTTAATAATTGCTACCCAGACTGTAAAACTTCTGGCTTGCACGTGTTTTATATGGGCTGCATATCACCGAGTGAGCAAACAGAGACTAAGGCTTCTATAAATCTCAGTAAAACACAAATAGATCTATTCGGCTGGTGGCCTTTCACACACAGGGACAAAGGTTGCAATGCATTCCTTTTGCACTTTTCTCTCTGGATTTTTTTTTTAGCTTCTGTCTTCTACTGGAACATTGGCCAAATAAAGCATGATTCTGGTCTATTCTTACTTCACTTCCTTTAGGAGATGTAGAAAGCATGCAATCTGTTAAGGCTGTTATTTTCACGTCATCTTGTCTCACATGTGTACGTTGAAAATACACCCTTCAACATTTCCTTTGTAAGGCAGCTTTAAACTTCTCCCCCCTTTCTTTGGTGTTCGGTCAGTTTTAACTGCTCCAAAAACCATTAATCATCACTAACTTGTATTTAACACCCGTTTAAGCTATACACACTGTCTTAGACTGCTGGTTTACATAGATGCTGTCACTGCAGTGAATAAGCAAAAAATAGGCACTGAAAATGAATCCCAAAATTAACATGGTTGTCGATTTGTTGGTGTGAACTATCTGATGGATGAATATAATCTAGGCTGGCTTACCCATTCAATTCAGTTTCATTTTTGACCAGGAAAAACACAGGTATTAAAAAGATGAAGGGCTGATCAGCAATTGTATAAATATTATGTTCAAATGCCTACAGTGGAGTCATAACTCCTTGAGGCAATCAAATCTAAAACACAATATTTGTGATTGATGACAGTAGTAAATTGGTCAGATTTGACCCAAACATGACAGGAGTGTTTAAGATTTGTTTTGTGGAGATAACATGACATAACGAGGGAGAAATTTGACGTACATTTACGTACTGTACCGATTCATTTTAGTCAAGCTTTTAGTTTGTCCTTGGTTATGATAGTTGAATCGCTGATGCTAGCCTGTTTTAGTGAAAAGAAGTACCAACTTCCAACATAATTAAATTGAGAACATTTTTTGTGCCTCACTGCAAATTTGCCGCAAGAGAAAGGAAGTGTCTCTCTGTGCCTTTACAGCATTATGTTCACTCTACATTCAATTACCAGTGACCTCGGAGAGAAGTTTAGTTCAATGCAACAGTCCGACTTAATCTGACATCTTTTACTTTAACACCCTTGTCAGACTCAAACCGCGCAATGATAAAAAATGTCGGTCCACTTTTACAGACATTCTCCCTTTTTTGCCTTTTTCTCATCTTGTCTTCTCAACCCACTTTTTTCCATCGGCTCAGATTAAAGTCAAACTGGTCTGTTTGCTTATTATCATAAACTAATGGGATGTGGAGATTGAGCAGATCCTGGCAAGACTTGACCCCAAAATACCACCAAAACCTGCTTAGTCAGTCATTTCTTCTTTTCATGCCAAGTTCTTTACTTTCTACCCCTTATCTTCTTATTTCAGACTTTTTACCTGTCTTTACCTCCCACTTCCTTCCTTGCAAAGATAGGTTATGATCGCATGTATTTCAATGGCATTTCACGCAGAAAAGGCCCTCTTCATTACATCAAACACTGATTAGCTTTCTTACATCCCACCCACCCCTTACCGAAAGCAATAGAGAACCATTAACTCCAAAGAGTATTTCCATTCCCTTCTGATGTGTTTACAGTGGCTGTGGGTGGGGGGTGGCAGATTTCCTTTCGTTTTCCCTCCTCTCCCATTCTCTCCCCAGCCATCACACCTACGGATGATGCCTCATCCAGTGATATCAGGCACCCAACACTTAACAGTAAGAACAAGGAGCCCTGTCAGGCGTGTAATTCCTCCTGTTGGCATTAGTCTAGAAGCCTATAGATGGCTCTCTGCTCAGTCACAGTTGCCGTGTTAAAGTGTTTTTCAAGCGCAATTTGACTCCTTTTCAAGTATGTGCTCATCAGAGACATCTGTTTTTTATCAGCGACAAGCAAATCCACAAGCAACCTGAAAGGAAAGCACACACGAAAAAACCTCAAGCCTGAAATGGACATGCTAACAATGGGAAAATTGAGAAATGTGTTAAGTGGGTGAGTTCTTCCTTTTTTGTGGGACAGGAGAGCAATTCAAGGAGAGAAATCTCTCTTTTCATAGGAGGAGACAGTGTGCCTTTCAGGCCTAGACACGGTCGGGTTCACCAGTCTCCCAGGATAGATGAGGACAGCACTGAACAGTGGCCCTGTTGTGGCCATATCAAAACTCTAAGAATCTGGCACTTCTGCCTAACACTGGCAAGTGGCAATGTGAATAACCACGGTGATTCACATATGTTTTCCCCCATAAAGCTTTGCTACAAGACCACCTTCTTGCAACTGGAGTGGGTTTCTCCCTGGCTCAATATAAAGTTATGTTTAAATAACACCTATGCCAGCCTGCCCTTGGGCCAATATGATTGCATTTAAAATGTTATTTGTTTTCTTCCAGGGCATTTGGCAGATAATCAGAGCATCCACCGACAGTCCCACAAGGCTGCCCTGACTCATGTGCCCTATTCCAGGGTTACTGCTTGAGGCTGAAATGTATAATTATGAAATCACTGAGACTTTGTATTTGAGTGAGCAAGCGAGCTGGGTTTTGTGTGCCTCCCTGGTGCTTGGCAAACGGTGCTGCGTGCACACATCAGTGTTAGAGATATGATCCTACAGGCAAGGATGCCAATACACCCTAAGGAATACAGATTAGATATGTTTGTTGGGAATGATTGTCTGATTGTGCTCATGTATGTACTGACAAAGCATGAAAAGCAATATGGTGTATGCTTTTCCTGAAAGCAGCTGGAGATAGTTTGTTTATATGCATGAGTCATTGTCATGCATGAGTGTGTGTGTGTGTGTGTGTGTGTGTGTGTGTGTGTGTGTGTGTGTGTGTGTGTGTGTGTGTGTGTGTGTGTGTGTGTGTGTGTGTGTGTGTGTGTGTGTGTGTGTGTGTGTGTGTGTGTGTGTGTGTGTGTGTGTGTGTGTGTGTGTGGGAGTTTGTATTTGTATTATGGTCAAGCCTCAGAAAGCAACACATGTACAACAGCACAGCAGATGTGTGTCCAGGTCGAGCACACTGCTGTTGTGTTATTTTCCAGAAAAGAAACAAAACACGTTTGCAGAAAATATCCACAGGTAGGTGATGTATATGTTTTATGTTTTCTATGTTATATTCATACATCCAAATTCGATACAATAAAATGCATGATGTCAACAACTCACCGCGGTTTGGAACAGCAGGTTAAGTTGAACTCAGTATTTCCCATTCTCTTGCTGAATCTCGGTGGATCTCAACTGCCGATATTGTAAACTCATGTCACAGTTTATGAGGATTCAACAGCAACTCCGCGGAGAGAGGCAAAAAACAGCACTCCAAAAAACACTAGTACACACTCAGGGATCCGAGCAGAGGGAACAGTGATCGGTGCTGAAGGCTGCTCCGGAGCAATCCGTGCAACGGCGAGAAACTTTGACTTTCGGTTGGTGGGTGAAAAGTCGTCTTATCCCAGTGTAATTCAGTTCCTGGAAGCAGAGGCTTTGACCTTTCTGGGGGATAATGACTTTACAAAATGAAATCATCCAGCAGGAGATGTAGTCAAGAGGAGAGACGAGGAGAGAGAGGAGGAGGAGGAGGAAGAGGAGGAGAGAGACTCAATGAGCGCAAAGGGGCTGTCGGTTACAGGACTAAAAAGACGCGTCTGCGCATTTGTTTCAGCCACACACCGGCAGGGTCCAGCCTCGGACATATGCGACGGAACGCAGCTAGCAGGACGCAGAAAGACACCCCATGAAGACTGTTATATATCCCGTTATGAATTCACCCCCAGCGGCGTTTTTCTCCCAAACTTGTCCCGCCTACTGCGCATCGCTGTGTGGAGGAGCGCAGGAGCTATGGAAGCTGGAGGTACGCGCCCCAGCAGCTCAGCATGGACCCCTGAGCTCTCTGTGTTCCCCCTCTCTCACTCAGTCACATGTTTAAGACACAAGTAACCCTCTGTACTAGCCGCCAAAGGAGTATAGACTAACGTGGGCGACGTGGGGAAAATTCTAACAAGTTAACAATCTCTCCTTTTCACTTTAAATTAAAAGCAGGGGTGCGCACTAAGCGAAATGGCACTCTTATCATTAACTGTATGCCCCAGTACAGTTCTTGTCGTAGTTATTTATAAAAGGAGCAATGGGAGTTATTGAATATCCTCATTACTGCTCTGCTGGTCCAGTTAAAAAAAGCGTCCTCCAGAGAGGATAACAACATTTAAGTCCTGATCTGTGAGAGCTGTCACATTAGACAGAGAGGAGCGAAGGTGCTGAGCATAATGCTTAATCCTCTTTTGGTTTTGTCTTGTGGAGCATGCCTATGCATGAGCCATGAGTCATTAAGTGGCACTACAAATGCAGCTCTGCTAAAAGCCCCATGCAGCAGACAGGTTACTAAGTGAACGAATACGCTGACATTTTCATAATGACTATGGCAGCACACATTATAGTGCTGTTAAACTGTATGCTAATGCTACTTGGATCAATTCATATTTCCGAACTTGTGCAAGAGAAGAGTTTGAACTCAAAACAGACACATTTCTTAGATTTTTGCTTTTAAAATTTACATTTTATTTCAGTTTATTTGTTTTACTGTGTGTTAATCAAATGCAATCACCTTTTGGCTTTTTCGGAAACACTGATCAACATTTACCAAATTTTTCTGACATTTTGTTCGACAACTTATCAATGAGAGTTAGTAATTGACAGATTAATAACCATACAAATAATTGATGTTCAATCCATTATTCTGAGATTTTATAGAACAATTTATCAGTTAATGAAAAAATAAGAAACTTTTGTTGAATCCCCCCTTATAGCCTATACGTTTTATAATTGTTTCATATGCAGATATCACAGTATCTAGCACACTGTGAAATATGACCATGATTTCACAATATTTAGCTGTAATATTTTACAATAAATTACTGTTTTACCACTTTACAGTCTTGACCTGTAATGTTCACAATATAATACTGTCATTTTGAATTTCACAGTGAAATCAATACAGGCACAGTTAATGACTTTGAATGTACAGGATACATGATTACCAGGATTTCACAACATGCTACTGTATTATTTCACAGTAAAATACTGTATTCAGACCATCCTCTTTGATAACACAACAATTTAAGGGATTTTCTTGCTTTTATCGCTCTTGCTGGCTTTAAATACTAATTTCTTTCTTTGGTGCAGGTTTTACTTAAATTGAAAGGGGCACCGCTGCATGTACCTTAAAGTGGACCTATCATGCTATATTTGAATAATATAGTGTAGAACCATACCAATATAAGGCATATTTATACTTTTTATTTTTCAAAATACCAAACAGATCATGCATTTTAGCCATTCCTCATTTCACTCAATTTAACAATGTCTCTGCGTGGGCTGATTCTGTGAGAACAGCACCATCTACAGGCCTGGCATATGTACTACAGCGTCTCCAGCGCTTTCGAACGGCAATGTCCGTGGCGGTCTCCTCCTGATTGGTGGAGTTGGCCCAATAGCCGTAGCGCCACTTCTGTGACGTCATAGAAGTGTTCAAATCTGGATCAGTCTGTATAGGATCCGTAGCAGCCCCTTTTTAAGAGATTTGGGTATGGAGGAAAATAGAGAGGGTTGTGTTTTCTGACACTTGGTGAGTTCCCTGGAACACCAGGGACACATATTCATGTATAAAAGACGTACAAAAGTGCATTTTGTATGATAGGTCACCTTTAAAATAAACGATGCAACATATAAATCTATATGTAAAATTGAAATTGTTGTCTTTGGCTTATTGTTTTCAGGTGCTTCTTGGGCATTAATCCTGAGACGGGCTCGAAAGCCAAAAAGACGCATGGCAATTCAAACCCCCATGTCAGCACATTTTTCAGAAAAATTGTTGACTTCGAGTGGATGTCTGTGTAGACATGTGTTAAGTGCTCCCCTCCTTGTTTTCTGCCCCTGGCTCCGCCTCTGCCCAGGTGTTCCAAATTCCACTCAGCCGTGTATATATAAAGAGAAGCTGGAGGAGAAGGATGTCTCGCCTATCCTAACGCCGGGAGACACTCTCCTTAGAATACCTCTTTGCCATTTTGAGCTGTAGGCCATATTTTTGCAGATGTGTTTATGTTTAGCCTGGAGGACCTGGTAGTCCAGTTTTCGCGGCTCGGGTTCCCTCCTTCTTGTTCCTTTTGGCCAGTCCTCCAGACCTCTTTTTGTTTCCCGTTTCGCTTGTGTGAGCAAACGGCTGATTATCAATAAATGCTCGTTACCAAGTACCGATTATTGCGTGTTGTAGTGCAGAGAGATAGGGAGTCGGAGGCGGTGCAATGAAGGTGCAAAGTTGTCTTTATTCAAGAGCTACAAAGGACATGTTGTCGGGTCGCAGCCCGGGACGACAAGAGAAAGAGAAAAGCAGGAGGACACATTATATACCCCGGAGGTACTGTAGGCATTAGTGTCCGTGCAGAACAATACCCCCAGCCTGTAGTTCCTAGATTGAGTTCTGTAATACTGTGGTCACCACAGTGTATTCTTTCATGTTGCGGGTCTCAACACGAGCCATTACATTACATGTTACTTGTTAGACGCTTTTATCCAATGCGACTTACATACTCAATACTGTGGGCAATCCCCACAGGAGCAATTTTGGGTGAAGTGTCTTGACCAGGGACACAATGAGATGCTGACTGCAGTGGGGTTTGAACCTGTGACCATCTGAAACCCAGACCAAGGCTCTATCCACCACGCCACCCTACCGAGCCACTACCGCGGAGTAGAGGGGCCGTAACAACATGTTCAAGACACTATGAAATGTACTTTGCACTTCAATGGGGTAATACAAAGTTAAAATAGCATTTTCTTTGTTTTTCTTTGTTGATTGAGCTGATTGAATTGTGTAGTTATGGTAAAATCCCAGTTAACTAGTCAAATGTACAATATATTATCTTATTATTTACATTTGTATATTTACAGTAAATTACTGGCTACTGTGTTGCATTACGTCTACAGTAATAGTGTGAACATACAGGTAATTACTGTAATGTATGTACAGCAAGGTACCAAAATACCACAGCTCTGTACTGCTATATCACAGTAATTCCATGGGCATGGCAACTGTAAAGTCACAGTATTTAGTTGTACTTTTATTCTAATTTACTATAACATATCTACAGTAATTTACTTTGAAATATTTACGGTCAATTACTGTGAAATCCATGCAACTAGCCAGTAATTTACTGTAATTTTACAGCCAAACATTTTACAGTGCATGTGTGCAGGAAGACCAAGTGCAAAGTGTTTGCAGGGAACACCTGTCCAATGTACCAAATTATGAAATTCAAATGCTATTTTGTTGTGATTAGTGTTCTCATGTGGACACATGCAGGCTTGTTATAAATACTGGAACTGTTGAGACATGTATCTAATGTGAAGGATTGGGGTGCTGTATCAGTACACAGTGGGTGGTTTCCATAGCCCATTTGTTAATTCTATATTCTTCCGGGGCTACATAAAAGACACTATATCTACCCAGAAACAGCATGAATTAATCTGTGGAAGCAATCAGGTCGTGGAATTCTACAGGCACAGCAGCCTCAGTGTGGTACTAATTAACCCAGTTCCCCGTGCATTTCAGCGTCCGTTTAGTATGCTGTGCTGTCCTGAAGCTGTCCGTGGTTCTGAAGTTGATTTATGATGCGTCCCAGCAGAGATTTGTGCCAGATTTGGTGTGACAAAGACTCCGTTCTATATTCCTAACTGTCAATTCTGATCAAGATGTTGGCGCCAAAAAGAGACAACTTGTTGAGAAAGTGTCATTAATTTAACCGTTTCCTTAAGTGTATTCATCCATCCGCGTGCAGCTTTAGAGAAACAACAGCGCTGTTCCCATCCCATTCCATTTATCATTCTTGTTAAAGCTTTCCAGTTCTGCGATTGTTGTTGTCGGTGATAATCTTGTGGACAGGGGTGCTGTCCGTGATGCTGAATAACCATCAACAAGCTGTTTGGAACATCTGGGGTCATCAAGGTTTAACTTTTCGATTAAAAACTGTTCAAATGGAGCTTTGGATGAGTGATTTTAAGTGTTTATCCATGCCTTATCAAGAGTGCTCTCCTTACATAACAGCAAACAAAACATGATAATTACCAACCACTTAATATGAATGTGTTTTGTTTGACGATAAACTCCCCCGTCAACACTTTAACAACGGAAATACCTTTATCTCTTCACATTTCCTTTTCTTCTTGGCCATGACCCGCTAAGAACTGTAATTCCATTAATGTAACCATTAACCATTAATGACAGCCATTAGCATATTAATGAGCGATGTTCATGAAACGGATCTCCATCATGTCTGGTGCAACTGGAGCAACCCAGTGGATTTGCCGCTGCAGCGCCTGTGATGAGCTAGGCTGTGTAACTAATTCACACCTTAAGCACAGACTCATTAGGGGACTTGAGAGTTCTACAGAGAGCATCACATTTATTTTAGCCCTGTGACTTGTCTGGACGGGTGCAGAACATGTTTTACCAACAGGAAGGCTGTTATGTGAAACATTTAGACTTTCTTCGTTTCCTTAATCCGGCAAAGAAGAGTTCACATCAATGTCAAAGATGAGTAATGTCTGATTCAGACAGATAACCTTTCAGTGTTCGAGGCAGTTTGGTTTTGCTTGTTTGTTTTTACATTTCTGACAATATTTATGCACACAACGGGATTTGCATTTTCTCCCCATTGTGTTCTTCATCTTGGGGGATCTTATAACGTTGCAGGATGCCTGACAGTCAGGCTCCATCGGATTCTTAAGGCAATTCCTCCCCAGTCACACACAAGCTGAACCCCTCTATAATTTGACCTTAGCCGTCTCCAATACCCCGCCGGCTGCAATGGAGGACAGTTGATTCAGATAGCTCCATTCCGCTGGGCCTGTGAAATGCATTTAGGTCTGTTCAACTAAAGGCCCATTCATTTTGGCTCCATTTCACCGTCTATCATTTCCCCAAGAATACCATCAGACCGGCAGTTATGTATTCTATATTTAAAGCAGCCAGGATTATTTGGTGCAGGGGATGAATATACCTCATACTTCATACAGATTACCTCAAGCTATCTTGTGTTACCTTCCATCTATTGCCGCACTACAGATTCAGTATTAGAATATAAGCCGGCGCCTGCGGTATCATACCCTGTTTGTTATGCTGTATGCTTATCACAGCTTACCCAGGACAAAAGGTTCACCAACAGAAGGAACTTTTAAAAAGCTCAGAGGCAAAATGTTACTTTTAATTTTTTGTCTGATCACAGAGCACATTCTGCTACAACACCTCTTGACTTTTTGAAAAGTTGAGCAGCAATCACCATTATTCATAAAAATCTCAAGAAGAAACCCATTGACACGGCTTCTTACTGGGCGCTGAATAAGACTTAATGGTGTTCAGGGTTAATGTTTTAATCTACTGGTGCTGCTCATATCATAACCAGTTCCTAAATCACCCTACTGTTGTTCCTAAATCACCCTACTGTTGTACTCATAATACCATTAAGAATAACATCACTTTGCGTAATGGTGAATACGAGGCTTCGTGATGACCCTGATGAGAGAAGGAATTAAGTTGATACCACAGGCAGTGTTATAAAAGGTGAGATAACCTTGTTTTGGGCTGAAAGCAGCAACGGTAATACTGCGATAGTCATCAGTGATTTCATTCAAGATATGTATCATGGTATGACAGCTTCAGTGCTTAACAGTGTGTCTGCTAATTCAGTGGGATTTCAGGATTGATAAAGCAACTGTGGGGGGGGATGAGGAAGGTAAGCTGCTTTGTTTACACTTGAGTAAACACGGATCACATTTGCAATATCAGTGCTATTCTTCACTTATGATGCCATACAACGCCAAGCTTAGAGGGCTTTAGTAAAGTTTTAACTGGAAATGCAAATGTTCGTTCTGCGGTTGGAGAAGTAACAAAAATAAGTTGTTTGCACAAATACCTTGACAAACTGAAAGAAAAATGATTTAACAGTTAAAGTACCCTTAGGTGATGCACTGAACTTTTAACCATCTCTGTTAAGCTGTTCAATGGCCAAAAAACAGCAATGTAATACACATGTGACGAAGAATTCCCACTGCAAACGCTCCCTCGTTGCTGCTGCAATGTATTATTTTTCAAATGTCTAGTTGAAAACTTACAAAAATGTAAAAAATAATTGTGATCTGTAGCCCAGTGTCTATGCTTCTTTGTTGTTACACATTTCAAAACGGCAGATATTATCAGTCAGTCCTCTTCCAGGAAAATAAATGGGTTATTGAGAGGCGAGATATGGATAGACCTGTGTTCATTTCTACCTTGAGTATGTGTGGTGTAGGGAGGAAGCCTATCATTGAAACCCACTGAACAGGTTGGAGATTTATCAGAAATGATATAGTGAATGAGAAGGCTTCTCCATTACCCATCCATCACAGATGATGTATTGCAAATAAACTACTAGGCAGCAAGAAGCTCTTGCTGAGGGGCTGACCTCCTTGATGAAAGCAAAAACTCCCCCATGGCCATCCCTGTATACACTGCCTCCTCTTTTTAATACAACAGCAGAGCTTGTCTTTGTACGAGGGAACTCATATCAACACTACTTGTTGGGGGGTGCTGTGTGTGCACTGACCGAAAACAAGAAAAACACACAATTTGTCTCCAGACACGGGAAGGAAAGCCCCCACTCCTCAACATCAACGCTGGAAGGTGAAGTCAGAAGGCTATTGTCACACCGTGCAGCTGGAGTGCGTCTTCACTAGCTTGCACCTGTTTTATTCGACATTGATGGTGATAAATAGACTCTTGCTGAGCCTGCATTTTGTGTTTTGATGTAAATGTTTGATGACCGTGAGTCTGAGAAAATCTGTCCCAAGCTGTGTTTGGTTTTTCACTTTGGTGGCCCCAACCTGCCGCACTGGAGAGACTTGATTTTGTATTTCAGTATGAAGTAAACAGACATTTTCAACCTACACGATGTGACTCATCTTTCAAGAGCTGCACAAGACATGACCCTCAGCAATAACATTGCATGGTAATATCCTGACTATCCTGATTGTAGTCAGTCTCGTTTTAATAGCAATGTTCTACTTACGATTTTCGCCCACAGTCCTGATTGCACTCCTTTGAATATTGGGTTGACCTCCATCAGCAGACACTTTATATTACATTTCCTTTTATACTGTACATGCATTGCCTAATGCATGCATTAAAGTTAATGAGCCAATTTATACACTTTTTAAAACAATTTTAATGTCCATGCATTAAAGAAATATAGCCTATAGCTTAGGGTTTCCAATAAAAGGTAATATCCTGTATATTGTTTTACAGTAGGGATCTGGAAAGGATTCAGACAGCCTTTTTTGTTTCTAATGAAGAAAATATAGAATTACACACACACGTCAGCCAAAAGCATTTTTAATCACTTCTGAAATGTGTTTACATTTTAAGAAATGTTCATCTTATTAGTAGCAGTGGTATTATTAATGATTGACTGTTGTGCCAACTCTGTCTTTTATAAAAATATAACTAATTTCTAACAGAATACAGAATTTGTAGGAAACAATTCTGAATACATATTTAGTGTTTTGTTTTCCCAGCAACTTAAGCATCATTTAACACTTTTAAGTTTGGTTAAGGCACTCACAGTATTTAGTTAAGGTTATGGACTGATCATTAGCCTGGTTTTATACATTAAAAGTCCAGAGTAACTTAAAAGTTTGAAACAGGAAGTATTATTTTTATATGAACAGTTGTTGCCTAAAATCACCTGGTATGCATAAACAAGTCCGTAATAATACAGATGTCCTAGGTATACCCAGCCCAATCATTGGCCCTGATCAACTTCCTTTGGCTTCCAAGCTTGTAAACATTTTCCCTTCAGCAATTTTGAAATATTATCACCACATAATACGGAAAACAGATTATTATTATATTGCATATCAACATTATTTCGAGAAGACAGATTTGGGGTGTGCACATGTCACCTATTAAATATTCATTCTGATATTCTGAAGTCTTGAGTGAGAACTATGAGGTTTTGGCTCAGTGGTTAGTGCGCTGATCTTTGGATCACAGAGGCACATGGTTTGAATCCTGCTGCAGTCAAACATTCCGCTGTGCCCTTGGACAAGACACTTCACCCTAAATTCTTCCTGTGGGGATTGCACACAGTATTGAATGTATGTAAGTCGCTTTGGATGAAAGCGTCTAACAAGTGACATGTAATGTAATCTATCTACCACAATGTGGCCAAGCCCTAAAGCATACTCTGTTTTTTTCAATTTATTTAAAGGAAGGAAAGGAACCATTATTTACAAAATAAACCTAATGCTTAAACTATCCTTTGGGATGCCAACCACCTCTGGTAAATGTGGTAAAAAGGTAACATTTTTGTTGGGAGAAATCAGGTAATTTTCTCGTAGACTTCGATACATTCAAACTTCTTTGTGAGATCAGTGGAGTCACACCCTTTTGGTTTAACCCTTATGTTGTGTTTGTTGTTGACCCGTTTCAAGTTAAAATTATTTAATAACTACCCTCTAGTTTTTTTTTATCAGAACAAGGCTTCATGATATCCTCCACAACAGCTATATAAACACTACAAAACAGATTTTGACAATTTTTGCCAAGTCTGAAGGTCTCTAAAAAAAAAAGTGTATCATTTGTTGTTGCATAATTGTTTTGGGTGACTCAAGGTCAAATTTGGCCCAATCAAGATTCATCTTTGACTTTAGACACCCCATCCCCTTCATCCACTGTAACAATAATTTTTCGCAACATGCAACATGAACGGTAACAGCTTTTGAACACAACACAAGGGTTAAGGCACTCTAGCACTAGTTTTACTCCTCAGACACTGAGGTCGTCGCCTGGTGTCCATGTGCTGCTCGTTGCTTTTACTTGACATTTTTTCAATAAGGCACTGAGCTAAAGGACGCTGCCCAAGGGAGATGTGGCAGATATGGTATTTTCAAAAGGTCATACAGAACAGCAGAAACTAAAGTACACGTTGAACCATCATGCTTGATTTCAGTTTACGTATTCACTATTATTCGGCCATTGTCAATTTAAAGAGAGGAACAACGGTGTGGTGTTGATCTAGTTCTGCCTGGGTGGTAAAAAAAGGACAGAATAATGATATATCATGTTTCTTTGTTATCAGCTCCTGAGAGATGAGATGTTGCTCCCTTTAAGAATAACTTACGTCAGATTGTATCTGGTATCTAAAATAAATCTATGGCATCTCATCTCACCACTTTATGATTTAGGCTTGGGGGATGGGTTTCTACATTTTAAAGAAATACAAAAATATTACTGCAACTTCGCAGTATTGGCAAATGTAATGATTGTCTTGTCATTTTCCCCTTGGTGTATTCTTCTTATCCAACTTTTTTCTTTGAGCTTGAACAGAGTAAACAGATGACACAAAGCTGAGTGGAAGACACACAGATACATTCCCAGCATGTGGTTTGCAGAGGATTGAGCGTTGAAAGAAGAGGACAAGTAAAGGCTTGTGAAGCGACCCGGTCCACATTACCCCTGTCACTATCTGTATTTCCCAGCTTGGCCTGAAAGATCTCTGCTGACAGAGATAATACAGAGAGAGAAAGACTGTTTTGTGACAGCGTTGGGAAAGCAGAGGAGTGGGGAAAAGCACAGAAGGGGGGAAAGTGCATGACTCAGCGAAAGGTGTCGCACCATTAAAATTAAATTTACGACTGGTTTCAGACAAATCTTTAAGCTCTGTGGCTGTAGGCAGAGCTGCTTGGGCATTTGGAGGACATTACAAATTGGCACCCTACTTCTCAGGACTATAGTGAATCATTTATTACACCTACCTCTACTTAAGCTGTCGAAGCAGTGATGGCTTTGGCACTGTGTTGTCCACAGTTAATTTATCAGGGAGGAGCTGGCGGGTGCGCTGTCTGCCCAGTTGATTCTTCCTCCGTCGTTAAAGATGTCAAAATCTCCGGCTTTCTTTTTTTCAGTGAATCGAAGGCAGAAGATGCCATAGAAACGAGTTATGGAAGGCTTTTGTATGGGTACTGATTCGAAAAATCCATATCATAATGTGCCGCTGCTGCTTAGCTACATATTGATTCCGCTGGGAGTCGTAACTATGTCAACAGTCATGGTTAAGGTAGGTTTTAATACATAAAACAGTCAGTCATGTAGCACATCACTATGTGAAAATGAGAGGAAAAGAGAAAAGTGAGACTGCTGGACAATAGGTGTGAGTATAGGTTGAATTAGCTTTGTGCTATAACTGTATGTGATGAAGAGCATTATTCTATTCTACAAAAGGGATTTTTGAAGTATCTAAAAAGCAAAAGGCAGATCTCAACATTTGCCCTTATGGATGTATTATGTGGACCATGAGCCCTGAATAAACACACACACACACACACACACACACACACACACACACACACACAGACACACACACACACACACACACACACACACACACACACACACACACACACACACACACACACACACACACACACACACACACACACACACACACACACACACACACACACACACACACACACACACACACACACACACACACACACACACACACACGAGAGAGAGAGAGAGAGAGACACACGCACACACACACACACACACACACACACACACACACACACACACACACACACACACACACACACACACACACACACACACACACACACACACACACACACACACACACACACACACACACACACACATTAAAGTACAAGCATAAAACCTTCCGCATTGAAGTATTACTAAACCCAGCACTTCCCACATTATGCAGAGAAACTGATTTCTTTTTTTAGGCATTACCATAATACCCTCCCGTTTGCCCAAATTAATTACTTCAATTACAGCGGAGCTTAGCAAAATGGATTTGCTTCTTTTGGCCATAGAGCAAAAACCAGTCCTTCCTATTTTAATTCACTCACGGAAACCTTAAAAAAGAAAAAACACATTAGGGGAACCGTACTTTAAAACGTATTTAAGTCATTTTATTAAATGGCAGGTATGCACTGCAAGCTAGTAATTGTGTTGGTGTATTACATGATGATGTGTGTTCATGTTAGACACAGGTTATTATTAATTAGTGATTTATACTTACTTCTCATCATGCAATGAATCTTTGCAAGTGCATATAATTAGATCATGTCAGGCGTCCACTCTTCACCAAATACATGTTACCAACATCTTCAGCAGCCATTCATTGTGATGCAGTCACATTTAACAATTGTTCTCCTTTTTCCTGCAGACAGCTGTGATTCCAGGCGTTAATGTTATTGCTGCACTACCCCCTTAAGATGTACAGTATCAGGATTGGGGTCTAATGGCCAAAGAATATTGACATTTATTTCATATCGGGCACGTCTCATTAAATGTTCTTTAAACTAAAAATGTCTCCTCCTGATTGAAATAAGGTTTCTGTGCTGTTACTGTAGGTTCACATAACAGTCAAGTTTTAGAAAGTAAACCAAAACTATGTTTAATATTTACATGATAATTGCCTTGCAACATACAGATGAAAGTATGTTTACTGTGCATTGCAAATGATTTAAAAACATGAAATGAAAGTAGAGTTACTTTTTCCTTATTCAAAAAGTCTGAAGAAAGGTCTTTGCAAATGCATCCTTTAACCCTTGAGCCTCTGAGTGTGCGGACCGGTGAACAAAAAGAAAACATTTTCATCTACAACTTCTTAGTCCTATTTTCCCTTTCATTGAAGTGCATGTAACTGTTTTTTTTCCCATGTCTGTAAACACTATAGGACAAGTGCCCTGAAAGTTTAAAGGGGTGTTGTTGCAAGTTAAGTTGATGCGATGATTGTCAAAACAAATATTAATCGGGGGAATTAAGTGGTGTGAAATTAATAATGAAATGGCAACATAATAGACAGGTCAAATGTGTTGTTTTTGTCCATGCATTTCACAACTGTCAATATATATTAGCATTAGATGAACACTGTTAAATTAAAACAACATAATTGTTCCGTGTTTTTCCAAATACCTATTTAAACCTCATTATTATTCTCTGTTGGTTTCTCACATTGCCACATTGTTTTCAGATAGTCAAAACATATATCAGCTGCTGAAAGATTTGGTAACCTTTGCTTTGTTAAAGTTAAATGAACTGACTCGAAATGAAATCCCAAAAGTACATAAAACCAGAAATAGAATATTTGTTTACACATCGTCATTAACCCGAAAACAAGGAAAGGTCATTGCCAGAAGCTTTTTTCTTTTTTGTTGCACTAGTGAACAGGTCAGTCCAAACTCAAAGTCAGTTTTATAATTGCTTACCTCTGTAACATAATGTGGTTGTTTATGTTCCACAGTTAAAGTAGATATGTGAATTTGCTGGGAAACTGAACATGGCAATTTGGCCTGCTTTCAAGACTGTCTGCCATTTACATATATTTAGGCTTTGAATGTTGTACATCTGTTTTTCAGGGTTTTGGAGAACGTTTACAGAGCTGTCGCCAATCCATGGCGTTGTTGTTTTATCCCCACTACAGAGCAGGGATTTAGGGGTCCTTTAGGAGCTGTGATTGACAGCCATGTTAAATTACAGAGCACTTCCAGAAGAGGCTCCTTCCCTCGTGGTTTGACTGGCTGTAATTTTCCCTGAATCTGGTGCAAGCGCTCCCCTGTTCCTGAGCCCTCATTTAACATCCCTAAAACACCCTTGTGCACCCTTTGCTGAACAAAAACCAAACGTTGCCTCTGCCAAGTTAATTAATAGAGCCCAAGCTGCTCTGGCCTCATAATGACATGCAATGCCAAGGAGGAAATATCATAGTGTGTATTGCGACAATAATGCTCTGCTGTCACTGGGAATGCCCTTATTGGCCCTCTCACCTGCTTTGTTAATTTTGTTTACAGTGCCATTGCTTTGCATAAAAATGCTGTGATTAATCTCAGTATTATGTCTTTTGGGGCGTTCATCATTGAAATGGAGTTAGCCTTCCCAATGAGTGGATAGTTTGTACTCGACTCATTCCATTATGATCCATTTGGTTGTTCATTTGGACCTCTTACTGTTAATTTTGGGTATTTTATTTTGTTTACACTGTATGTCTTATTTTGTTTATGATGATCTAATGATCTATTCTGAACTATATATGTTTTGTAAGGAATAGTTCATTAACATCAGGCAAACTATTTGTAAACCTCAATTTTAACAAATGAAGGTGTGTTTTCCAACAAAGAAATTCAAGCTAAAAATATATTTGTACTATTTATACTTGACTCTTTAGATTGATGAACAAATGAACTGACAAATACATCCCTTATCCTAGTGTAGGTCATAAGTGAGTTCTCATTATGTTAGCAACACTACCGCAAAGGCAGGCTTTTTTTAGAAACTGAGCCTTAGAGGGTAAAAGTCGCCACCTAACTACTTTAGTTTACTTGATTAGTTTTTCTCAATTTGCTAAATGGGATCACAATAAAAAAAAAAGTCATTTGAGTCCAGACAAGTAAGACAAAATAGCTCGACATTGCTGTTTAATAAAACTTTGCGCAGAAAAGGTTTATCCTATAAAGGCATTTAATTGTACACTATTTTAAAATATTTCCCTTTAACATAATATAGTAGCCAGAGTTTGAAAAGCACAAAACAGACATGCATGGACACTGTTGTATAAGGAACAATACAGAAGGATATAGATAACATAAGTTAAAAATCAAACATAACTTTGAAATAACCATTGCATTACAAATAACATGCCTAATCCTACACTTACAAGAAAGGTCCAAACCTTTTTTTCTCCCCTTCTTTCAAATGTAATCCCTCTTCCTCCTCATCAAAGGGCCGGGGTAATTGAAAGGATAGATAACAACATGTTTTCATTATGTGCAAAGCTGTATCTAATCCAGTTTTGAGAGAAGATAATTAAAGGTCAAATGACTGACCAAGGTAGTTCCTCCATTTGCGCTGTTGCCCCGTCTGATAAAACACCATGTCACCCACTCATTTAATTGACTTTGCTTTACATGTGGTATCTCAGAGTAGGAGAGAGATATACGATTGTGGGCGGCAAGGTCATAAATCATCTAGCCTGCCTGTAAACACTATCACTTAAAAAACGGGATAGTAGAGATCTAGCAGACGCTGTTAACAAATTTCCTTTGACCCAAGAAATGGACCGCGTCAGACTCTTTCAGCAGAGAGTGCTGCACCTTTGCTTTCGGTATCTATTTTTTCATATCTAGCCCAAATTACCTGCTGATACGAGGAGGCAGGTCAAATTGAGAAACATTGCCCTGAGTATGGTAACTGTGGTCAGTTAATGGCTCTGAAATATGTAGGCATTTTTCTTCCCGTCGGGGGGCATGCATGCCATTGATTCCTTTGGGGCTCCATCAATCATGGCGATAACTTCCCCGTCACATAAGTTACTGAGAGCCATCGCTCAGGGCCCCGAGGCAGAAGGAGGACAGGACAGGAAGGGACAGAAATCTATGGCCTCTTTATCTTTCAAGTTTGTTTTATCCTCGTATGTGTGTTTGTTCAACTAGTCAGTGCATGATGTCATTAAAAGGAATTATTCAGCTGACGTAAACACTTCCTGTCTAATTGTGTAAATTGAACTGTCTCCTTTTAATAACCTCTTACCTAATCAGTTTTATAGTATTATAAACTATGGCTTATGTGAAAGTACATTTATGTGTCCTATTAGTCTTCCTTTTGAAAGGAAGACACACTGCGTATGAAGCATTCTAGCAGACAATTACTGATATGCCTTTATCATTTGCTCAATGCTTCACTAATCAATGTTTTTTTATTACATTTTTTACCCATGCTGAGAGTTTTGTATATTTAAGAACGACCATTTAGGCTAACATTGCTTCAGTGGGAATAAACAATTGATGAAATAGGCTAGGCTAATTTGGACCCTCAATAACAATAAAAAGTAAATAACCAATACATGAAATGGCCATGTGCAATGTGGAAGGTGTGGTGCCTACTGCATTGTTTAGTCCTTGTTTAAAGATGACAATATTTTCATGATCTGGTTGGTTCATTTTTATTTCCCATGTTAATCATAGGTTGATCATTCAAGATAAGATAAGATGGACCTTTATTTATCCACGTAGGGAAATTCATGTGTCTTAGCAACAAAAGCAATAAGGGTAAACACAGGGAAGGACATGTATTATTTCCAACAAGTCCTCCAACTCATACGACCAAATAGTTTGATTGTTCAAGCGCTTATTACAACCTATAATCACGTTTTTAAAGTTTTCTACCTCTAGTGCTCCCGTTGGATTTGCAAACGCTACGGAGGGTCGTATATTCACAAATAACCCCTCTCTGGAAAATCCTAAATTGTAGGATAGTTTAGCCATTAAAATGCTTTTTGATTTCATTTCTAGCAATAAGTGTATATTGTACTTTCAGAATCCACGTCCAGTGGATGTGTAGGATCTATAGTTTGATAGATATTACGAAGATGATTTGAGGTCTCGTCAGGAGAATGTGTATATGAGGCAGAGTCCATGTAAGGTTAGCTTCAACCCTCACGGGGTGAAAACAGTATTTCCGGTCTCGAAGTTTTTCATAATAAAACCGTATTCCCCTCCAGTACTCGTCCACTAAAAACATCAGTTTATCCTTGTTAATTACACAACATTAATTGGTTTGAATTGTGTACAATGCTTTTGTGTTTTTCCAATAGGTTTTTCCCTTTCGATTCTGAGAGACACATTTTTTTTTTCAGAGTTTTCGATAGGCTAAAACATCGAACTACCCATAATCCCCAGCTATCGTTGGAGCTCGTCGATTGGATGTTTTAGCCGCAGTTCACGTTGGGATATGGTGTTTATGCGATATGAAATCCGAAAACATTTAAAAAATATATATATATATTTTATTCCGAGTGTTCTTGCTTTTCTCTTTGAAAGTCATCACATAACGGCATTGTAATACACGGTTCGGCTGCATTACATATTACACATCTGCCGTAGTTCTTTATTTATAGAGCCCTGATTATAAGACTTCTAGACAAACTGGAAAAAATGATGCCGAAAATGAATATGTGACGTGGATCATAAATATATCAGCAATTAAACAACATCTTCCATTTATTTTCACACAATACGTATCCCCGTAGTATCAACACTAATTTGGCTGACTTTTATATTTGATCCAATTGGTAGATAGGTTATATTTACACCATAACGGTGCACAGCTGATATAAAGGGACTTTTAGTTTTGAAAGATATTACTGATTGTCTGTGAATATAAGAATGTAAATACTGAGTTGAGAGAATAGTCAGGGGATTTGGGTGATGGGAGACACATCTATTGAATCACAATTTCAATAGCTTACCATTAAATGACAGATATACATTTCTGTCTGTGATGTTTTACAAATCAGATATTAGTGTGTATACACATTAATATCTGATATATTATATTATATATATATATATACATACATTGTCAGCTACAATATGTGAAATAGTATAACAATATCCTGTACAATTATGTGAAAACATGAATAAAACTACACATCTTCAGATGTTATACATACATAAGTGTCCTATACTAATAATACAAAGTTATTATGGCATTATATGCTGTGTGTTATTTGTAACATCTTCAGAAACTACCTTTCCAACTCCTCACCAGTTGACGTTTACAGGTCTATACAGGTTCATGGTACAATGCATAAGCTTCAAATCGAGAGACTGAAACTGTATTTTTCTTTACCGTTCTGTTTTAATTTCACAATAAAGTTAATAGTAATATTATGTTTGATATTTTATGTTGTATTAACTAGACCACTGGTTTTGTAACCCGCACCGCCTAGTGGTTAAAGCACGTTATTGAATGTTGTTGTTGAATATGTTACATTTGATGAAAACATTTAAATATTAAGAGTAGCCTTCATACAAAATAGGGGGAAAGTAGAAGGTCAATGATAGAAATATAGAATTGAAAATATCAAGAAGATACAGTCAAGGGCGACTGTGGCTGTGAGGGAGTGTGGTCGTCTTTCAACCAGAAGGTTGTGGGTTCGATCCCAGCCCATGCAGTCAACATGTCGATGTATCCTTGGGCAAGATACTTAACCCTGAGTTGCTCCCGATGGCATGGCCAACGGTGTGTGAATGTGTGTGAATGTTAGGTCCTAGAGTAAGGTACACTGCTCTGTATGAATGCGTGTGAATGGGTGAATGACATGTAGTATGTAAAGCGCTTTGAGGGGTCTTAAAGACTGGATAAAGCGCTATATAAGTACAGTCCATACTGTAGTGATCTCTACAATAAAACAGTTAAGTGCTGGACGTCCAAAGATATTAACAGGAGGATGTGCAAAACAGACAAACTAATAAGGCTTTATTTAAACATTAAAGAATACTTTAAGTTAAGGTCTTCTTTTGAAGACGAAAAAAATGTTGGGGTTATCAACAGATAAATATGAAGTCTGACAAAGTACTTAACGTCCAATATATTTCATAGTTTATTTTGGGACTTGACAATCACGTTCCCTGAATTTGACTCAGGTGTAACTAAAGTCTGATTTAAGGGTTGTTTATATTTCACATCATTAATCAGAATCTGCAAAGTAACTAAAATAAATGTAGTGGAGTAAAAATACCAGGTTAACCTCTGAATTGTAGTGGAGTAGAACAAAGTAGTACATGCTGCTGTAACAAAAACATTTCCCAACTTGGGATCAATAAAGTATATCTTATCTTATCTTAAGATGATCGATGGCTACTGCCATATTTGCAAAATTTGCCTCTGAACCTTGACAAGTGCATGTTTCAGGCTTATCAATGAACAACAGGAGGGGTCACAGACATAAGACCAGCTATTAAATAAAGCTCTTCTGACCTTAGCTGTCATGTGGGTATATATTAATGCTGCCCATTATGGACACAAGCAATTTTCACCCATTTATTAATTATTTGTTTTAAATTTGATAACACCAATGTGTTTCCTATCGCCTAAACCTCCAGGGATGTATACAGTTTAATATTGGCAACTTCTAATTATGGGAAAAACGAAAACGTCTTTTAAAACTACAATTCCCAGTAGAAACGTGCCATTGAACATGTTGCGAAACACAATAGCCAGCATGTGTAGTTCTGGGGTGGGGGGAGGGCTATTTGACGCTCGGCGTAACCTTGCCACTCCAACATCCAATCACAAAGCTTGAGGACTAATCACGGTCCTAAAATATCAAAATCAATACTGTATCACTCATCCACAGCCCAGGTCAATTGTGTTTGCTTTTAAGTGCCATGGTGTTTCTGTTTCCCATAGATCAATGCAATTATCTTTTGACAGTAACAAGAATGTATTCTAAAGTCAATTTAGTATATTTCTTGTGATTGACAACCTGCTGACTTTGCTGACACAGTATGAATTGTGCTAGAGTGTAAAATGCCAGCCATCATGTTACTGCACACAGATTAAAACACACAGATTGATTTGCAAGTTGACCCAGGCCTTACCCACAAGCCTGTGCAAATGTCACTCACACTCGCTGCGCATTTGAGCATGAAAGCCCGAAAGGCAGTGGGGTAAAATATTTATTGAAAAACAATTGTGATGGGTATACAAACGGGTCTGTTCTTCCTCTCCTTACAGCCGGCTGTGAGTAAACAAGCGGCCATTGTCTGATTGCTTTGCAAAAAGCTTTCCCTTGGGACTGGCATCAAATATTCATAAGGCTTGTTTTGAAATGCATGTAAAGGCATGGCAGTGAGTGAGTTGCAGAGAGGTTGCACTGCATCCCTTTCTGCTTGTTGTTTTATTGTTGGGAGCAACAGCAGCGTGTTTAACCTCACTGCATGTTGTGTTACAAGACTTACATGGGTGTTTTCAGTTCAGACTGGTTAAACCTCTATACTCAAGTTCATGTAGGTATTAATACAACATATACAACAAATCAAATAGATCAAGGTAATGCAGTAAAAATGAAGAGAAAAGCAATACATTTAAGGGACCTCTTTTCAACATCTGTCTGAAACCAGAGCCCAGTATGCTCTGATTGGCTAGATAGCCAGCTCTGTTCTGATTGGTCAACCGCTTCGAGACGTTTTGGAAATGTCCCGTCTTTTAGCCTACTATGTAACATGTGTTGGAGCACTATATGTAATCGAAATTATGATTACGTACCCTGTTATACAATGGGCAAATGTCATTGTTTAAAAAAAAAAAAAAAAGATATTTAAATATACATTTGTTTAAAGGTTCCTGTTAATTACTTCGCTAGCAAGTAATTAACTTGCCATTCTTGACATTCAAGTGTCAATTGAATACTAACATGTTTTTTTGTTGTTTTTTTTGCAGGCAAGTATTCAATTATATATACAAATATTCAGAACATGCATAAAGACAGGAATATTCAATTTGGTTTAATTGGTTTTACAAGAAAATAAGGAATTGGTCAATCTCTAATATGATGTTTTTCTGTGAAAGAAGCATGACAACATTTGCAAGTCATACTTTTATTGTTGTTTCCAGTTTCACTTCACATCAGCCTTCCTGGACTGAATGCATATTGGCAGTAACTGTCTCTCATTTTTCCCGTGAAAACAAACAGCGGGGAAGCAGAGTTGTTGCAACATCCTCTTTTCAACAGGAAGCAGCGGGGTTCATGGGAAACAGCACAGGTGCTGGTGAGTGATCAACTCGCCACGACTACAGCCGTCAACCTTATGATTGATGTCCTCCACTGCTTCTCTCGCTATGAATAAGACTGCAAACCAAATAGCTTGTGATGCGTGTGTATGCATAATAACATGGAAAAAAAGTACTTGTTGGTTCCCAAATCATCCACAAAACTTGATGGTTTATTATTGACTTTGAGACATTCCGGAAAAAGGACATGGCACTGGTTCTTATGGATTAGCTCATTATATAAATGCATGTAATGTTATAGCAGACAATTCCCCAGGAAGTCATTGGTTTTGATTCACAGCTGTTTTTTATTGAACTACATTTTAACCGACTTGATAAGTGTTTGAGACAGTCTGCCATACGTTTAAAGGAAAGAAAAGCTGCTGCAGTGGCTGATGCGTTTAAATTAACCTTATATTTATTGGCCAGTTTTGCTTCATATGTTATAACTCCTAGGCCTTAAAGAAGTCTGTGCTATCAAAACACATGACACACATAAACCAGTAGCAAAACTGATTGCAGAAACGTTAGAAAACAACCACAAACGATGACATTGAAGGTGACTACATAAATACTCATATGAGTTTAAAGCAAGAGGTGACAAAACAAAATAAAATACGTAGCTTCTCCACGTATTTTTAATAGCAATGAGGCAAAAAGATCACTCCTTGTTTGCACATTTGAAATCTAAAGGGTTTTTTTCTCAAGTAAAGCATACTCCCTCAATTACACCCAGTGGAGCCATGGATCCGTGATTAGTAAGATGGAGCCAACATGAGCTGTTCTAAGGCTGGTTTTGCCTCAGCAGGGGATCATCATTAACATGGACTCCTCCTCAGAGCCCGGGCCTTTAACTGTCCTTTTACTGCATCGGCAAGAGTGGGAAACTAAGCAAACGTCAATCATTGGTTGACACTGCTATATCAAACAGGAGTGTGTTGTAGTCTGAAAAAAAAGCCTAAATGGGGTTGGAGCAGTGTAGTGGGCGTCATCTTTCCTCTACATGATGATACCCGGATTATCACCATATCATCATCATATCACCGGATAACCGTGAAGACTTGATTATCTACAAATCAAGTCTACACGATCATTCTCCATCACTAAGTGAGGATTCTCCATCACTTTGTTTGCTTGAAATGACAGCCAATGGAAATCATGTAGGTTCGCACATTACAACAATCTCTGGCACTGTTTACTTCAATAAAACAAGATTTTGATTTTTTTACAAGATTTAAGTTTTCAAAGCTTATTTTTAATTGTTTCTAACAAATACCTTGTGGTTGTAATTTCAGATGACATTATATTTTGATATGCTCAATGTATTTACTCGATATTTATGGTTGCTTTAGTTGTAGTTTGGTACTTTAAATACAGTATATGTTGATATAGAACACTGTGTTCATTGGGAAATAGTACAAAGCACAGACAAAGTTGCTCTGGAAATTTGTTGTGGTCATTTTGTGTCCCAAAGCAAAATATTGGAACTGTGTATGACGAAGATGTCATCACTATTTGCATAAGGCACATCTTAAAATAATTAAACACAATCAATCAAAGAAATCATCATATGCTGCTATTCAAAAAAATTAAAGCCCTAATCAATGACATTTTAAATGATAAGAAATGATTGTCACCCATGCAGTACATGGTATACGGTCCAATTAGCAACACCTGTTTTGAATGACTGAGCCTCTATTTAAGGCAGCACTTTTCCGTTGATCTGTTTGGAATTCAGGAACTGTGAACAAGAGAGACAGCAGGATACTTTGGTACACTTTGGTTATGTCAAGTATGATTAAAATCAAACTGTCTTGAACCAAATAATGATTTGAGTGATTATTCTATGAATGTCCAGCAATAATTCAACTCAAGTAATTGCTTTGTGTTCATTACATTACATTGGATTTAGCTGACGCTTTTATCCAAAGCGACTTACAAGAAGTGCATTCGACCAAGAAGATACAAACTTGAAGAAAAAAGAATCATATAAGTACATCAGGTTTCATAGAGCTAAAACATTTCAAGTGCTACTCAACTGGCTTTAGATAAGCCAGTCCTTTATTAGTATATAAGTGCTTTGTTAGCAGTTCTTTGTTAGTAATTCTATCACTCGAAGTGGAGTCTAAAGAGATGAGTTTTCAGTCTGCGCCGGAAGATGTGTAAGCTTTCTGCTGTCCTGATGTCAATGGGAGCTCATTTCACTCACTACAATGAACGTGTTTTTGAATGTGTTGTCTTGAGTGTGCATGTGCCTCATGCAAATAGAGTTGGGAGGTTGGTTAGAAGGCCAGAACATCCATCCATCCATCCATCCATCTTGTCCCGCTTATCCGTGGTCGGGTCGCGGAGGTAGCAGTTCCAGCAGAGAGCCCCAAACTTTCTTTTCCCTGGCCACATCAACCAGCTCTGACTGGGGGATCCCAAGGCGCTCCCAGGCCAGAGAAGAGATATAATCCCTCCACCTGGTTCTAGGTCTACCCCTTGGTCTCTTCCCAGCTGGACGTGCCTGGAACACCTCCCTAGGGAGGCGCCCAGGTGGCATCCTAACTAGGTGCCCGAAACACCTCAACTGGCTCCTTTCGACGCGAAGGAGGAGCGGTTCAACTCCGAGTCCCTCCCGGATGACCGAACTTCTCACTTTATCCCTAAGGGAGACACCAGCCACCCTGCGGAGAAAACCCATCTCGGCCGCTTATACCCGCGATCTCGTTCTTTCGGTCAGGCCAGAACACTCCCTTTTATTTATTCCTATATAAAAGCTGTTCTAAAACACAATTTTCCATGATGAAAAATAACTAATTTTCTTTGATGGGGCGCAGAATGTTACAAAAACCTAGGCCAATTCAAGAAATACCAGTTGAAATGGGGTTCATTTCCAAAATTTAATTTGAACTAAATCAATGTTACCTTAGATCCTATTACATGACCATTAACTTCAATATCTTTTTAACAAGAAGGTGAGTTAATGCCTCACTTTCTCTAGTGCATGTTGTACATTTACAAGAACCTGGACTCGACTTATTTCACTCCTCAACGTTGACAAGGACCTTCTGAATGCACCATTAAACAATTGCCCATTCTATTATTGGTCAAAATATTATAGAGCACTTTGTGTTTCCCAATTTTAACTGAGGATTCGTGCATGTACGTCCTATTTTCGGGGTTGGACATGTCCTTTAACTTGAAGCAGTTGGTTTTGAAAGATATGAGTTGGAGAGTTTGCAGTGAGAAGCAACAATCTGCAGAAATACAAAGTAGAAGTCCCTGAGACTCCCTTTGTGTGTTCAAAAATGCAGTTCTATGCTGCCCGGTCTCAGCTGCTTCTAATTAAGGCCTACCTTGATATACCTCAGGTAACTGAGTCAGCTGTGTGCATGCTGGTGTAATTAAGTATTAGAGAAAGCAAAAAGAACATGGTCCCAGTAACTTTGTATGATATTTTTTATAGTCCCTAGTTCGCATTTGAGCACTTCATTCATGGCAATGTACCCTCTTCTGCCTCTCTCTTATCAGTCTTCTCTCCACGTATTTCTCTCCTCTTCTTTTTCATACTCCTCCTTCCTTAGTCATGTTCTTCCTCTCAGCTTCATTCTCTCCTTAAGTGCGGCAGCTCTCTGGAACGCTGGTCAGTGTGGTAGCTCCATCACCGAGAGCGTTGTTTCCAAAATATCTCTTAAGTGGAGTAAATCCAGAGTAAAAATGTTTGCCTGGTGCTTTTGCACGGACATTCTTTGCTCTGTTTCAGTATGCTTGGTTTTTGCTTTAAGTCATTATACCCATGTTTCATAATGATGCAATTCTCTTAACTCTAGCTTCAAAACTGAGCTGGCAACACACAGTAGGCTCTGTCATTCTGTCTGTAATATACAGTAAAAGTAAACAAAACATTTAAAAGGAGTTCACCTGTGCTTTACAAAGACAAAATGGCTACTTAACTTTTAATCTCCAATCTCCAGGTCCAGGGCCCAGTAGTTCAAAACTTTGAATCCCAATCAGATCCGACCAGATTTTGAAATCCCATTTTTTGTGATCCAGGATCAGACAACTCGGCCAGATTGTTTCCCAGTATTCAATTCAGGATAGGATCAGCCTGATCCAGATTCAGACTTTTCAAGATTACTAGATCCTGAATATCAGTGCTTTAATCCTACCGATCTCCATCTAGTGGATATGAAAAATAATACAAGGAAGACAAGGGACCACGTTGCAGAGACATCTATTGTCCGCAATTACTTTTGAAAGGTGGTGACAGACTTTTTTTTTGTTGACGATATTTTTTCTTTAATCTAAATTACATTTGTGATTGACAACCTTTGTTGTGATAATTTTTTTGAGCATAAACATTTATGTCATAAACATTTGGTTGAAAGCAAAATAGGCCACCACAAACGTGACCAAAAAATGAAAAATAAATTGATTTGGCATGAAGGCTAACAATTGTGTATTATTTCAGTTAACAAACTTTGCCATCTTATTTATATTGAAACATATTTTTTAATAAATTGTACGGTACATTTTGCTCTGGTAATCCACTGGAAATCCACCCCTCTGGTGGGATCAAGATCATCCAGTTTTTCGGGATCAAACTGATCCCAATCCTGTGTTGTCGGTTTGAACTACCCATTTTGAAGATTTGACCAAGATTAAAGCTTGGATTGGATTTCCTGATCTGATCGGGTATCAGAGTGATCCTAATCCTGTTTTTTTGGTTTTGAACCACCCAATATCCAAATCTGATCCGATCAGATAGGGATTAAAAGTTTTGAACTACTGGGCCCAATGACTACTAGAGTGAGAGAAGTGAAGGAGGGCTTGTTAAAGGATTACTACAACACACCGTTGCTCAACAGCTACTGTATGTGTTCGGTAGTTCAGGCATCCATGCTTTTAATCAATATTATTAAACCACAGTTTTGGAAAACCACTGCTTGGGTGCAGAGTAATATATGTTGCAAACAAAATATTATTTTCCTGGTACAGTATATTCTTTGGAGGAAATGTTGTGCTTCTCATTAGAGAGCTGAGTGGGAGGGATTGTGAATAATCACAGTGATACATTTATGTGTTTTAACAGTTGTGGGAAAAAAGTGAGAAATGTAATTACTGTTGTGACTACTTTTTTGTAAGTCAGATGTTAAGTTGAATATTGGGAGAGCTCTACATGTATAGACACCAAAACTGTACTGTACTGTGATTGTTTGAGACACATCACATGACTGTGCCTTTCCTCTGACTTTGGCAAGTCATGAACAAAGGCCAGCATGTAAATGACCGCCCTCCTTCTATGAATCTTTCTTGAGCTCCAAGTGCCAGAAGTGCTGACAATTGTATTAACGCATCAGGTGGTGAATAATAAAAAGGATGTTTTGCCAATAATATAATAATTGTAGTAGGCTACTATAACTCTGAAATGTAAACAAAATATTTGACCTTTTCCATAGACATTTTCACATCTCATTTTGGTAAAAGCACAGGTGTTATGAATAACATTATGATGGCTGCACGATATCAGAGGCTAAATGCAGGAGAGCCATCCCACTGTGACATGTCAAAATATCATCTGTGAAAAAGGCATATCGTTTAAAGGTTTACATTTTACACAGTGGCACATAACATATGGCAAACATTAAGAAAACACCACCAATTTGTAATAAAGGTTTTTGTTTGCATATCTTTTTTTTACCTTACATCATCAGCAACAAAACATATATTCTTTGTGCAGATAATGGAGACTGCGCCTCCTCAGAACCATCAAATGTGTCAAGTTAACCGTGGTTTGTTGGTGTGTCATCATCACGACTCATATATATCATATAACCACCTAGAAAATACTGTGCACATGAATTTATTTTGAGCTAGAATCCTAGAATGTTCCTGCTGGAATACAGAGCCAAATGCAAAGCACACAGGATGAAAAAGACAACTGAAGAGTCAGATGATTTGTCTTTTTGACCCTTCAGGGGGCATTCCTTGAAGTATCTGCTCTATATTGGCCGGAACATTGAACCATTACATTAAAGTTGAAAGCTTGAAAATAATATGAGCTGAAAGAATAAATCTATGATGGTATGTAGAGCTAGTTATGTGATTTATTGTTAATATAACATATTGATTCTAGCCACATTGAAAAACGAGCATGATATGAAATCAAATACAGTGGAGAATGTATAAGTCTGCCACTCAAGAGAGTTCACTGTCTTAGTGTTATTTATTTATTTTCCTTACCTAAGAGCATTAAAAAGCAATGTGCGGAATACTTGGCAAGACGCATAGTGTAAGGTCTCTACAGACAGCTATAATGCAATTCTTAAACAATGACAGATAGCCCTTGATTAAGCCTGTGTCTATGAATGGAGCTGGTTTTGATAGCGCAGAGGTGTCAGATCATTTACATTGATTGTGTCACACTCTTGTTATAGATAGCCAATCCTTGAGAATTAACTTCACTTCCGAATCTCTAATCATTTTAAACCATCCTGCTGAATTGAAGGCTCGAGTGATCAATATGACTTTGACTTGCTTCCATGAGGGGGTCGCTCTACTTCTTATCCCCCCCCTCCAACACCATTGACGGATGAATTTAACAAGAGGGGCACTATCTGCCTCGCCAAGAATAGAACAGCTAAACTATCTGCGGCCTTGCTTGCATGGTTTCAGCAGTATTGATGAATATATCACAGTGTGTTCAGTCAGAGGGAACCAATCCTACTCCTCCTTTTTCTTTTTTTCCTCTTTTTTGAATCACTGATAGTTAGATCTCTTCCCATGGAGCCGGGTGCGATGACCCAATGTAAGCTGCATTCTCACAAGCTGATTTGTTGTTAAATGGAAATGCTCTCAATTCCGAAATGCATTTATTCCATCTAATGTGCTTGAGGTCATGAGCGCTGCTACAGCTCTGCAGTCAAGTTATTTGCAATCTTGTGTTACAGTATGTTAACAAATTACCTAGAGACTTTGATTTAATTTACCTCACATTTTACCTGTTGTAGAAACTTTGTGCACAACTCTCTGTACCTGCTAGGAATACCAATAGTTTGTTTTATTCCAAACAGAAATAAGAAGAGAAACATTTCACATCTGTATTCATGAGTTTGTTAGCATCTCTTCCTAGAAGTATAATGCAATTGGAGGCTTTATAAAGAACAAACGTGTCTAATTATTCACATTCAACTGATTGGGGAAATCACAGGATCTCAGACAGACAATTGATTGCACCTCAAACGTATGTAGATTTGACACGGCATGTGTTGAATAACACACCGTCAAAGCACAGTCCTACAATTCTTTCTTTAAATACGACAATGGAATCTGGGAGCGTGACTCTCCAATGCTGCATTTGAATGCTCCTCTGATCGTCCCATTTATCAGTGTTTTGTTTAGTCTGACACCACATGAATGCAGCATCTCGCAATGTTAGGAAAAGTGAAACTTAGTTTGTGCATCTTCTCTGGGATCTGGATCTACCACAAAATGTACATAGGTTCCTCCTAGATTTCCACAAAGTTTTATGAAAATCGAGGCCTGTACAATTTCAATTATATTGATAAAGAACAATCAGATAAATAGACAAACAGACAAAAAAATCCCAAATCATTACCTCCTTGGCAGGATTGATACAAAATAAAGGGTTATTGCTACAAACAAAGCTATCATTGTCAAAAAGGCTGTATTTCCTTATTTGCAACACTATTGCACCGCACGGTGTAGCACAGCTCTACTGAAGTCGACTCACTCTTTTTGAGTTTTCCACTGGTATTTGTTTTTGAACTGCCTAATTAACAATCCTAGATAACTAAAAGCTGGAGAGAAAATATTGTAGGTCATGGAGAATTGTGGCTCGCACATCAGCAGACAAACCCAGCACTTTTCAAACAGCTAAGCGATAGTATATATACAGTATATTATTTTTGAAATGGTAGTCTGCTCAGGAGAGGATAACAAAATATTGAATAGCCCCTGGTATCACAATTGAGTCAAGTCTAGCAGAGCTCTACTGCAGTTGAAATATGGCGTCCACATGCAATAGGACTTTGTAAATAATAGAACACCTTTCATCTTGTTGCAAACATTTTCTATTCAGGTGCCTATCAAACACATTATGTATATCATAAGGTCATTGCTGTTCAGATATTACATTATATCAGCGGCGACCCGTCAGGGCCCTCTATGCCCTCTCTGAGGTCCAAATGTATTCTAAAAAATAATATTTGAAAACATAACAAAAAATAAATTAAAAAATTAAAAAATCATTCTTTTAAATATAATTGTTTTGAATATTTTTCATTAGTTTTACGAAAATAACTTGATTTAATTGTATTTAAAATAACATTTCCAAAGAAATAAATCGTTTGAATCTGCCTGTTCAGTTTCTGTTGGAATGTGAAGGGTTAAATGCCGTCTCTGCGAGTTACTGTGAAGACGGGAGAGCTTGGTGGTCCTGCTGTAAATTCACAGAGGGCCTGCACTCAATGAGAGAGTAATGTCAACTGACAGTACAATTGACCAATTATATCTTCCCTCTAAATGGGTGGACTTTATTTTCGCAGTCTTTATGACAAGTTCCACCCGCTGTGAAGTTGATGCATGTGTGTTGTTGAGTGGTGCACACATGCCTAAAACCCAGAAGTTAGCTGCGCATGGGTTCCATATAGCTCGAAATAAGGTCTGTAGAAAACAAACCTGTTAGATATGCACGTTTTGTTCAGCTGGATGATATCCACATGTCTACCCTACTTTTATAATTTTCGAATCATAAATCTAATCAATAGATTTATGATCGATAGATTTATGATTAGCATAAGTTCGTTCATGATGGCTCATGTCAGTGATAGTGATGACATCGTTGTGAAATTATTAACCGAGTCATTTTCAAGATTAAGTTACAATGATAAACTGGAGAGGCAAAGGATCAGCTGCATGACCTCGCCATCAAGTACTTCATCCAAAAGGACAGGAGGATGGACTTTGTGTTTAAGTGATTTGATCATCAAAGGTAGGCCTAAGTCATTTTCGATGAGGGCCGCCCTGCCAACTTAATTCATTGTTAATTGTTTTGGTTGTGGGTGCCCTGTCATGATAGGTATCTATATAAATGGTGTTGTTTTGTGTGGTAGAGGGTCGCTGTCATTGATGCGTTTTGCACCCTGGGCCGTTGTTCTGATATTCCGCTGAAGTATATGCTGTGACGTAATAACTCTTCTTTTTTTCTTTTATTTTGAGGGAAGAGGGGGGGTCAGAGGGCCTAGGTAGAAAAGTCACGGCTCGCTACTGCATTATATACATTATGTGTTATGCAGTTCAGGAGTGTGCATGAGTCTATATATCAGTGTATTCAACCAAAGTGAATTTTTCTCGGCCATCAATGATTGAAACATTCTTCCACTTTTCAAATGAATGATACAGTATCTGACCCGTTGCCTGTGCTGTTTCCACCTCCTATGAGAATGTTCAAAGGAAGAACTCTCTCAAAAGCGGATGGCAAGACAGCAGTGGGAGATTTGAAAGTCTTACAAGACGCCTGGAGAAACACAGCGTCACTTTACCACACCTGGTGGGCGGACAATCTGCCTCTAGTTCAAGGTGAACAGCTATAAATGAAATCAAACACTTCGAAAACAAACAATGTTGATACCTGGGTCCCAGTTCCTTGGTATTCTACTTTTAATATTGCTGTTTTTATTGCTGTTTTATTTGTGCCCATTTATATTGTGCCATGTGAGAGTAGTTTTTATTGGACTTTTTCTCCCAAGTTCAAAACAAAATAAGGTTGACTTCCAAATAATAATAGAGAGGGCATATGAGGCTAATTTTTAGGTTTCATATTTGTATTTTGTGCCTCAACTGTGATATTTTTTCCTGATTTAATGTTCAAAAAGGTCTTTATTTTTCTCATACTGCCTGTGCTGCAGCACCTCTTTTCACCCTCTTTCTGAAACCAGAGCCCAGTCTGCTCTAATTGGTTAGCTGGCCAGCTCTGTTGTGATTGGTCAACCGCTTAGAAATGTCCCGCCTAGCACGGACAATGTATTCGAAAGGCTAGCCAATAGAAGCGAGAGTGTTACGCAGTGATGTCAGAATGTCACCGGAGTAAACAAAGGACTACAACAAAGGCGTTTTAGGCAAGGGGCGCGTGCAGGAAAGGGAATACCCAAAAACACATAATAAGATAACTTTAAAATTGGATTCAGTTGTCTTAAACAAATGCAAAACATTCCCTAAAAAAGGTTATCATTCAGAATATTTCAGAACAGATTTTGTTAATGTTTTAACAAAATGCATGCACTCGTTCCATTTCCTGCGTACACAAGATGTTAAATGTCTGTACTAATTATCCTCACATGCTAAGTAATAGCACCTGTATGGGGACACAGTTGGTTGTCCTCAGGATTGATTATATGTGGTGCATAGGTTAACAAGATCCCACTGCGGGAAATGATGAAGTACATTTATTAATACCAAAGCATGTGCCGGCCTGGGGGAAGGAGCACTCTTTGTTCTTCCAAGCAGTGTGCCATCCTACAGCGTTCAGCATGGAGACGCAGTGAAGGACTATCCACCACTTGTCCCTCAGGTTCTGTCATTTTGATAAGAAGTTAGAAACGTTTTAAATCTGTACCTTTCTATAGATTCGCACTGCAGCAGAGACATGGAGCATCTACTTCAATTGTATCTGTTTGTTGCCGTTGTTGCTACTTAGTAATTATTTATCTATCTAATATATCATTCCAATATAGACTCTTATTTCACTATTTTAGTTTTTTTAAACTGTTTTTCTCTTTGTATTTACTTTTTAATATTTACTTGCAATATATTTTTCTTTTTATCTGTATTATTGTGTTGCACTGTTGGAGAAGCCTGTGACCTAAGATTTTCATCGACATGACTACTCTGTAGCTATGTTCGTATGACAAATAAAGAACCTTGAACCTTAAATGGAGAGATGTCCTTGGAGTATGGTGAGTTTATGCAATTATTTGAAATCTACCATTATGAGCTTTCTTTTTTTCACAACTATATTCGTTAGAGCTATTGTGGGTTTAGCTTTCAGTCAAATATGAGGCAAAGTGAGTGATATGATTATTATTTAAGGGAGAGTGCAGCATGGATAGATACTGTAGACTATTTGGTTAGGACGTTACTGATTAGGTTATGTGATAATATTATCCTCGGGATGTGTGTGTTTGTTTGTGTGTATTTAATTCCATTGTTTCAGATCATTAATTTTGATGGGAAGAAAATAAATAAAGGTTAGATACTGTGACTGTATTGTCCATTGGTTCAGCACTAACTTTAAATGTTATAAATTCTACCATGCAGGCTAATGGTGCTAGCTGCTAGCTGGCTCGCTGTTCTTCCAACACATTCTCACTCCCAACTTGGCCTATGTTGACGTTATGTCAGGATCCCTTGGCGTCACTATCAAACGCAGTGGGGGGCCCTTTAGCGTCAATATTCAACTATCAGGGAGTCCCAATGACTTTCATAGAGCTCCCTGAAGGTTGGTAATAGACGAGTTGGGATCGCGGAGAAATGCTCTCCGCAGATCCATTCTCACAGCGTTTATCAACCTTTTTCTTACTCAATATCAAGCCACACTTATTGTGTTTACTTCTTTATTTTAATTGAATAATGTCAGACTTTTGCTGCCGTCAGTTATGGGGAGAGTAGGGGCTCAGAATACTGAAATCTGTATTGTTTCATCGTTTTTTCCTTCTAATTTTGCATTCTTTCTAAACCACACGCTGTTATTTACTCAACAATAACACACAATTATCCTTGTGTTTATGTATTTGTTTGATTGTATAATGTCTGACTTTTGGAGTCCGTCAGGACCGAACAGTCGGAGCAGCACTTTCAAACACAGGAAGTTGTATTTTCCAAATAAGAGTTCATTTTAATATTATGTTTGATAATATATCTTGCATTAACTAGACCGCTGGGTCATGTTAAGACCATCTTTTTCTGTCGGTTTGGTGTTACAAATATAAAAACAATATGTGGATAACAAAATACATCCATCATAAACTAAACTGGAAACAGCAGCATATTTTATTGTGTTAACACTGTAAACTTGACAGTTTTTTAACCCGCCTAGGTTGAAGCATGTTATTGATTTTTTTTTGTTGACATGTTATATTTGATGAAAAAATGCAAATGTTAAGAGTACATACAAAATAGGGGGAAAGTAGAAGGTCCATGATATAAATATTGAATAGAAAATATCAAGAAGATACTGTAAGTGATCTCTACAATAAAACAGTTTAGTGCAGGATGCACAAAGATATTAATAGGAGGATGTGCAAAACAGACAAACTAATTAGGCTTTATTCAAACATTAAAGAATACTTTAGGTTAAGGTCTTCTTTTAAATAAGAAAAAAGCTTTGGGGGTATCTACTGATAAATATTAAGCCTGACAAAGTACTTAACATCTAATATATTGCATAATTTGTTTTGGGACTTGATAATCAACTTTCCTGCAATGTTAACTATGTTGAAGCACTTATTTGAACAGATATTATACATATTTATTATACTTTTAGAAGATGTATGTAGATAGTATAAGAACCCGTTCGAATTCAGTTTTGAATAGTCTGCCGTGGTTCCATCCCATTTCAAAGTGCTGTTTGGCGCTCGGCGTAACCCTCGGCGCACTGCCACTCAAACATCCAATCACAGAGCTTGAGGACTAATCACAGGGTTTGTCAATCAAAGCGGAGAGAATACTTACTTCCGGGTGTACAATTCTCTTAAAGGTGACCTATCATGCGAAATGCACTTTTGTACGTCTTTTATACATGAATATGTGTCCCCGGTGTTCCAGGGAACTCACCAAGTGTCAGAAAACACAACCCTCTCTATTTTCCTCCATACCCAAATCTCTTAAAAAGGGGCTGCAACGGATCTGATACAGACTGATCCAGATTTGAACACTTCTATGACGTCACAGAAGTGGCGCTACGGCTATATAGCCAACTCCACCAATCAGGAGGAGACAGCCACGGACATTGCCCTTCGAAAGCGCTGGAGACGCTTTAGTACATATGCCAGGCCTGTAGATGGTGCTGTTCTCACAGAATCAGCCCATGTAAAGAGAGTGTTACATTTAGCAAAATGAGGAATGGCTAAAATGCATGATCTGTTTGGTATCTTGAAAAATAAAAAGTATAAATATGCCTTATATAGGTATGGTCCTACACTATATTATTCAAATATAGCATGATAGGTCCACTTTAAGCAACTACTATGAGCTGCTCCGACTGTCGGTCCTGACAGACTTCAAAAGTCCGACATTATACAATCAAACAAATAAATAAAAACAAGGATAATTGTATCTTATTGTTGAGTAAATAACAGTGTTTTGTTTAGAAAATAATACAAAATTAGAAGGAAAAAACGATGAAACAATACAGATTTCAGTATTCTGAGCGCCTACTCTCCCCCTAACTGACAGCAACAAAAGTCCGACATTATATAATTAAAATAAAGAAGTAAACACAATAAGTGTGGCTTGATATTGAGTTAGAAAAAGGTTGATAAACGCTGTGAGAATGGATCTGCGCATTTCTCCGCGATCCCAACTCGTCTATTACATACATTCAGGGAGCTCTATAGAAGTCTATGGACATCCCCGAAAGTTGAAATTCGACGCTAAAGGGCCCCCCTTGCGTTGGAAAGTGACGACAGGGACCCTGACATAACGTCAACATAGGCCGAGTTGGGAGTGAGAATGTTTTGGTTCTTCCCACATGCCTCACCCCGGAACCTGCGGTCTTCAGACTCTGGCCTGCTTACCACCCCCCGCACAAACCTGTGAACCTTCGGGGACAGAGCCTTCAGTATGGCCTGAAGATCTGCAACATCCCCACACTTGACGCCTTCAAAAGGGCCCTCAAGTCCCATCTGTTTGCCAAGGACTTTGGCCCCTAATGTATTTGTTGTTTTGTCTGTCTAACTGTTTGTCTGACTGCCTTTTGTTTTTGTTATGTTTGTTTCTACTCCCGTTCTTCTTTGTAAAGCGACCTTGGGTCTCATGAAAGGCGCTATATAAATCCAAGTTATTATTATTATTATTAAATCTGACAACATGTCAACTTTTTTCAAAAATCGGCATGACAATCTGACAAATACATAACCATCATGCATAAGTATCATACTTTCACATCCAGCACATACATAGTTAATCCAATAGTAATAGGAATATAGCTAACCTCAGGTCGTAATAAATAAAAGTTGCCTTATTATAACAGTTTTTTTCACTACAGTACATTGGCCAAAAACCATTAAAGGAAATGCGCTGCGTAAAAAGAAACGCTGCAAATAAAGAGCCCCTGCTAAAAGATCAAAACACTAATGACTAACATAGCTAAAATAGTCATTTCAAATATTCCGATATTATATATATATATATATATATATATATATATATATATTATGAATATACATTAGAATCCCCCCAATGCATACATTTTTTGTGTCCCAGTTTCCATCAGTTTAGTAAACCATTGACATGTTTTGTCAACTTGATGAACAGGGCCGCCCCTCCCTACACGCAGATGTTTTCTACATACATGCTGTGCATGTCGTGTTAAGTTGGTGAAGCACATTTGCGTTTTTATTTTATATCGCAATCTCAACATAAAAAACACCTAATTAATCTAATACAAAATGTTTTTTCTTCAGTATTTGAATTGTTTTTAATATTTTAAAAGACACATTTATTTAACTTGTCAACTGAAAAGAAATTTCAATTAGGAGGTTTTGACATTTTAACTCCGAACACTGAGTTTCCCGCAGTTCTCATTCATAACACTCCGTTCGATGTCTCACTATGGGATGCGTCTCATCCGCGGAGCAAACAGAAGCATCAATCTCATTACGCCAATCCTGATTTGATTCAACCTAGCAGCACACCTGTTGCTAGCTTACTTTCCTCGCTACCGACACCACGATAGCAAGGACGCTTTTTTTTTTTTCTTCTTCTCACACCAGAGAAGAATAGGACTAAGAAACAATATTAACACACCAGTTAATATTCTTCGGGAATAAATCCTACACCGTCGTCTTTTCTCCGGATTAACGACAGGTTGGAGAGGATTTTTTTTTCTCGACAACGCACCTGCTAGGAGCGCGTCCTTCCCACGTCGCCATAATGGCGAACAAGATGGACACGTCTCCCCCTCACACCAGAGGAGCCAGGGAATCGGAGGCTCGGCTCTGCGGCCGCGGGTTGAAGATTTCAGACACAGACGCACACCAGGTCTGCTCGTCCTGCCTCAGGCTGCAACATGCCCAGGAGGCTATCGACAACCCCCGCTCATGCGGGCATTGTGCCCGTTTCACTGTGAAGAGCCTCCGCCGACGGCTAGCTCGCCAAGCTAGCTTGTCGGGTCAGGACTCCCTCATGTCCTCTGATTTACCGGACGGAAGTCAGGCCACGAGGGCGTCCGCCACAGAGATGGAGCCCCGCACTGTGTCGGTCTGGGGCTCATCAGTAGTGGCAGCTGCAGAACCGGAGTCCCTCGCCGTGTCAGGCTGGGACTCGGTGGCAGCGAGGGACGTGCGAGCGGGGCCCCACGCTATACCAAGCTGGGGCTCCCGGCTGGACCTCACCATGGTCTCGCCTGCAGAAGATGTCCTGGAGTTGGACTATACGGAGGACGAAGAGGATGCCTCTGGATTCCTCCTGTCCGACTCTGATGAGCACGTCTTCATGTCATCGGCTCAGGCGGCAACGCCGGGAGCAATGGCTGCTCTCCCGAGCGATAGCACACCAGCTTCGCCCTGTCTGAGTATGGACCTGCAGGCCGTGTGTCAGCGTGCCACAGCCAGACTAGACATCTCATGGCCCGAAATGGCCAAGGAGACCTCCAGGTCCCGTTACGAGGGGAAAAATTTGCCCCAAGCAACGAGGACAAAGAGGCAACTCCTGCCGGTCTTCCCAGAGATGTTGGATGAGGTGTCGGTCTCATGGAGAGACCGGCCCTTCAGCAACAAGGCCCCAATCCAGGGTGCCTCCTCCCTAGACTGCGACGGTATGGAGAGGCTCGGCCTGCTCCGCATACCGCCGATGGAACCGCTGGTGGCAGCTCACCTCCTCCCGAGGATGGCGACTACACCGAGCAGGACCCCCACGCTGCCGGCAAAGGCGGACCGGTTCCAGTCAACCATGACTGAACGGTCCTACAGAGCCGCAGCATTGTCCGCCAGGGCTTTGAACATTTCCTCGCTGCTAACCGCTTACCAAGCGGAGCTCTGCCAAGAAATGTCAAGTAATCCTGGACCGGCAGTACTGGACGAGATAGCCGCGATCACGGACATCTGTCTCCGCGTTCGACGCTGCGCCGCCCAGGCCACGGGCAAGGCAATGGGAATCATGGTGGTGCAGGAAAGAGCTAGATGGCTCAACCTCACCAACCTCCCAGACCGGGAAAGAGAGGATGTGCTGGACATGCCCATCGTTCCCGAGGGGATTTTTGGATCTGCGCTCGCTTCTATGCAGAAGAGATGCGAGTCCAAGAAGAAGGAAGACGAGGCCCTCCACCTCTGTCTTCCTCGAAGGGTCCAGCCGCTGCCTCCACAGCGGCAGTCCTTCGCCCAAGCTACCTCAGCTGCTCGGTTTAAAGTATCCAAATAGCAGAGGTCATAGCCCGTCCCGAGTCCCCAGCCCAGGCAGGAGACGAGGGCGAGTTGGCCCAGAAAATCTCCGGTTCCGGCTGCAGCCCAGGCGCAGCCAACCCGGAATTTAGGCCAGCAGTCGAGGAAGAAGAAGCGGGCGGCCTGACAGCCTCCTCTTCTTCCCTCGGTGACGGAGCTGGAAGGTTCCCCAGCTCCAGATGTGTTCTCGCTGCCTCGAGAGATGCCTCAACGCCATCCTCAAGTGCACCAAAACACATGTCAAAATATTGTTCTGTTTTCTCGGATAAAGCATTTTCCGCTGACGCATCCAGGCCTCAGTCCGAGGGCAGAGTCAGCCCACATTCTAGAAAGAGAGATCCTCTCGCTTCTAGAAAAGAAGGCTATGTCTATAATACCCGCCGAGCGGAGTCAGAGCGGCTTTTATTCCAAGTATTTCCTCGTTCCCAAACGGGGAGGGAACGGAATTCGGCCAATACTAGATTTGAGAGCTCTGAACAAATATCTCAAAAGATACAAATTCAGAATGCTCACTCACACATCTCTGCTGCGTCTCGTGCGACAAAACCACTGGTTTACATCAGTCGACCTGAAAGATGCGTATTTCCACATCCCAGTTTATTACCCACACAGGAAATATCTGAGGTTCGCATTTCAGGGGATCTGTTACGAATACAGAGTACTTCCCTTCGGTCTGTCTCTCAGCCCGCGAGTGTTTGTATTATGTACGAAAGCCGCGATAGCCCCGTTGAGACAACAGGACTATTCTCCTGGCAACCTACCTAGACGACTGGCTGCTCCTCGCACAGTCGGAGCAGGAGGCTATTACGCAGACAAATGTCCTCGTAAAGCACCTGCTCAACCTGGGTTTCATAATAAACACAGAGAAGTTGCCGTCCCCCGGCAACTCCCGATCAGCAGGGAGAATGGGTGACTGTTCAGAAGGGGCATAACGCGAAACCCGCAGGTCCCCACCAACCCGTTCACGTATCTAACAGATATTCCCCACTCAGCGAGACACCCGGTGAGAAGCCAACTCTGGTTATTGGTAGCTCTATTATGAGACACGTGAATTTAGAGACCGAAGCGTCCACAGTCACATGCATTCCGGGGGCCAGAGCGGGCGACGTTGAGGCGCATCTTAGACTGCTGGCTAAAAATAAACGTAAATACAGTAGGATTGTTATTCACGTCGGTGGGAATGATGTTCGTTTACGCCAATCAGAATGCACCAAACTTAATGTGGCGTCGGTGTGTAGTTATGCTAAAACAATGTCGGACACCGTAATCTTCTCTGGTCCCCTCCCCAATCTGATCAATGATGACATGTATAGCCGCGTGTCATCATTTCAGCGCTGGCTGTCTTGGTGGTGCCCAGCAAACAATGTGGGCTTCGTAAATAATTGGACAGCCTTCTGGGGAAAACCTGGTCTGCTTAAGAGAGACGGCATTCATCCTACTTTGGAAGGTGCAAATCTCATTTCGGCAAACATTTCAGGGCTCTGTGGACTTAATCCATGACAAACTGGAGTTGAGACCAGGAGGCAGAGTCGCAGTCTTACACGCTTCTCTGCGCTCTCTCCTAGGCAGTCATCCATAGGAATCCCGAACCCAATAAAATACCCAATATTAACGGTGTGTGTGTCTGCCCAAGGACAATTTAAAGTAAAACCTAATAGAGGTGTCATACATAATAACCTAATAAAAGTAAATGTAACAACTACTACAGTGCAACAAAACAGGAAGATTAAATGTGGTCTCTTAAACATAAGATCTCTAGCATCTAAAGCAATACTGGTAAATGATTTAATATCAGATTTTAATATTGATATTTGTTGTCTCACTGAAACTTGGTTGAGACATGAAGAATATGTCAGCATAAATGAGGCCACTCCACCCAGCCATATCAATACTCATATTGCCCGAGGCACGGGCCGAGGAGGTGGAGTTGCAGCAATCTTTGACTCAAGTTTACTTATCAATACTAAACAAAAATTAAATTATACCTCCTTTGAAAGCCTCATTTTCAGTCTTACGCATCCGACCTGGAAAACTTTGCAGCCAATCTTATTTGTTACAGTGTACCGTGCACCAGGTCCTTATTCAGAATTCTTATCAGAATTCTCTGAGTTTTTATCAGCTTTGGTACTTAAAACAGATAAAGTAATTATCGTAGGTGACTTTAATATTCATGTTGACGATGATAAAAATAGCCTTACTGTTGCATTTAACTCTATATTAGATTCTGTTGGTTTCTGTCAGAGTGTAAATAAACCAAACCACTGCTATAATCACACTCTTGACCTTGTTCTGACTTATGGTATTGAAATTGAGCAACTATTAGTCGAACCGCATAATCCTGCTTTATCCGACCATTTCTTAGTAACTTTTGAAGTACTGTTACGAGACTACAAAGCATTAGCCAAAAGCTCCTGCAGCAGAAACCTATCTGTTAGTGCTATAGCCAAATTTAAGGAAGAGATTCCACCAATACTTAACTCGATAGCATGTCTGCATGTAGGGGAGGAAAATTATACAAAATGTACACCACCCCAAATTGATCATGTTGTTGATAGTGCTACAGATGCGCTGCGAATAAAATTAGACTCTGTTGCTCCATGGCATAATGCCGAAACCCGCAAAATAAAGCAAAAGTCGAGACAACTTGAAAGGATATGGCGTTCCACTAAACTTGAAGAATCTCGTTTAATTTGGCATATTACTCTCAATGAATATAAGAAAGCACTGCGTAAAGCGAGAGCAGCATACTACTCTTCATTAATAGATGAGAATAAGAATAATGCAAGATTTCTTTTCAGCACTGTAGCCAGGCTGACAGAGAGCCACAGCTCGACTGAGCCTTCTATTCCCATAGCACTCAGTAGTAATGATTTTATGTGCTTTTTTAACGATAAAATTGTTACTCTTAGAAACAAAATCAATGACCTCTTGCCTTTGACCAGTATAGTGTTATCAACAGCTCCCGGAAACGTAAGTTCTAATATTACACTAGATAGTAAACTAGAAAGCTTTTCAGCCATAAACCTTGAACAATTAAATTCAATGATTCTCTCTTCTAAACCATCAACGTGTATCTTAGACCCGATTCCAACTAAGCTGTTAAAATAAGTTTTTCCATTAATTAGCACTTCTTTATTAAATATTATGAATATGTCTTTATTATCAGGCTATGTTCCACAATCATTCAAAGTAGCAGTGATAAAACCGCTTCTTAAAAAGCACAACCTCGATCCAGATGTTTTAGCCAACTATAGACCTATTTCTAATCTTCCGTTCCTCTCAAAAATTCTTGAGAAAGCAGTCGCAAAACAGCTGTGTGATTACTTAAAAAACTATGATTTATTTGAAGATTTTCAGTCTGGCTTTAGAACACAACATAGCACAGAGACAGCTCTGGTTAAAGTCACAAATGACATTCTAATAGCCTCTGACAAGGGACTTGTCTCTATTCTTGTCTTGCTCGATCTTAGTGCTGCATTTGATACTATCGACCATGATATCCTATTGCAAAGACTAGAGCACTTAGTTGGCATACAGGGAACTGCTTTAGGCTGGTTTAGGTCCTATCTATCTGAACGCTCTCAGTTTGTACGTGTCAACGATGAATCTTCCATGCAAACCAAAGTTAGCCATGGAGTGCCACAGGGCTCAGTGCTTGGACCTATTTTGTTCACCCTATATATGCTTCCGTTATGCAATATTATAAGGAATCATTCTGTAAACTTTCATTGTTATGCGGATGATACTCAACTATATTTATCAATCAAGCCTGATGAAATTAATCATCTAAATAAAATTCAAGACTGCCTCAAGGACTTAAAAACGTGGATGACCTTACATTTTTTGAAGTTAAACACGACCAAAACTGAAGTTATTGTACTTGGCCCGAAGAATCTACGAAACAAATTATCTAAAGATATATTAACTATGGATGGCATTAATTTGGCCTCCAGTGAGACTGTAAGGAATCTTGGTGTTATATTTGATCAGGATTTATCCTTTAACACCCACATAAAATCAATTTCAAGGACCGCCTACTTCCATCTACATAACATTGCAAAAATCAGACATATCTTGCCTCAAAACGATGCAGAGAAACTAGTCCATGCATTTGTTACTTCAAGGCTGGATTATTGTAACTCCTTATTATCAGGGTGTACCAAGCAGTCAGTCAAGTCGCTTCAGCTGATTCAAAATGCTGCAGCTCGTGTACTAACCAGAGTTAGGAAAAGGGACCACATTACTCCTGTTCTGGCTGCCTTACACTGGCTCCCTATAGAACACAGGATAGAATTTAAAATTCTTCTTCTCGCCTACAAAGCCCTTAATGGGCAGGCGCCTTCTTACCTTAAAGAACTCATTATACCCTATTGTCCTAATAGGGCATTGCGTTCCAAGAATGCAGGGTTGTTGGTTGTTCCTAGAGTCTCTAAAAGTACAATGGGAGCCAGAGCCTTTTCTTATCAAGCTCCACTTTTGTGGAATCAGCTTCCAGTTTGTGTTTGGACGGCAGACACCCTATCCGTTTTTAAGAGTGCGCTTAAGACCTTCCTTTTTGATAAAGCTTATAGTTAGGGCTGATTAGATTCAGCCCCTAGTTTTGCTGATATAGGCTTAGTTTGTCGGGGGACATCTTACTTATTCCTTCTCTCTGCCTATACCTGTGTACTCTCATGTTCCGATTAACCCAGCTTCCCCAAATGTCTTTCTTTTTGGTGTCTATATACGCCAGGATCCGGAGTCATGGATGATCCTCCGGTCCTGTGTCATGGATTGCGAGTCCTGGATCTTGAGTCGTGGCTGTGGTCCTGGATCATAAGTCCTGGATGGATATACTCGTGGATTCATCTTCCTATTATACACACATGCATTTCCAAACATTTGGACTACCTATGTTGCAAATGTATTATCTTTTCAATTTATACACGGCATCTATTGCACGTCTGTCCGTCCTGGGAGAGGGATCCCTCCTCTGTTGCTCTCCCTGAGGTTTCTCCCATTTTTCCCTTTAAACTGTGGGTTTTCTCTGGAAGTTTTTCCTTGTACGATGTGAGGGTCTAAGGACAGAGGGTGTCGTATTGTCATACTGATATTCTGTACAAACTGTGAAGTCCACTGAGACAAATGTAACATTTGTGATATTGGGCTATATAAATAAACATTGATTGATTGATTGATTGAAGAGCATGCTGTGCCCAGCACAGACTTTACTCTTCCTGGGTTTACGCCTAAACTCGGTGCCCTTTACAGCCCGCCTGTCAGCGGAAAGAGTGAAAGCTTTCAGAGCTTGCCTCGCTCATTTCCAGCTGCGCAAACATGTTCTCTTCAGATCATGCCTGCGGTTACTGGGGATCATGGCGTCTGCCATCCTGGTGGTACGACTGGGACGGTTACACATGAGGGAGTTTCAGCGCTGGGTAGCCGCTCTAAGACTAAACCCCGCGCGTCATGGCGCGCGGAGAGTGATAGTTACGGCGAGATGCGTAATGGCACTGCGCCACTGGCTGCACCCGACTTTTCTAGTACGGGGCGTGCCTATGGGTGCTGTCCTTTCACGGAAGGTGGTCACCACGGACGGGCTGGGGAGGTACTTACGAGGGTCGCCCGGTGAGGGGTCTCTGGAGCAGAAACCTCCAGCGGGCACACATAAATTACCTGGAGCTTTTAGCGGTGTTCCTCACCCTAAAACGCTTTCTGCCTTTTCTCAGAGGACACCGTGTCCTCGTGAGGACGGACTATACGACCACAATATCGTATATAAACCGACAAGGGGGTTTGCGCTCTCTCCAGTTACACATGCTGGCACGCAAACTGATCTTGTGGAGCTGCGGTCGTCTCCTCTCTCTGAGAGCGACGCACGTACCAGGAGTGATGAACCTCGGGGCAGATCTGCTGTCCAGAGGTGCATCACTGTATGCAGACTGGACTCTACATCCAATGGTTGTGAGTCAGCTGTGGGTGCGTTACGGCCGAGCCGCGGCAGATCTGTTCGCATCAAAAGAAAATGCTCACTGTCAGCTTTTCTTTTCAATGCGCGATCAAAACGCACCATTAGGCGTGGACGCGCTCGTGCACGTTTGTCCTCCGGTTCTCCTGTACACGTTCCCACCCCTGGCGCTGATACCCCAAACTCTGGCCAGAGTGAGAGAACAATGTCACACAATGATCCTGATAGCTCCGCACTGGCCTGCAATGTACTGGCTGGCGGAGATTTATCAACTGCTGTGCGGTCAGCCGTGGAAGCTCCCCCCTACGCAGAGACATACTGTCTCAGGCGGGGGGGACGATCTTTCACCCACACCCGGAGCGCATGGTCCTATGGGCCTGGCCTGTGGGTGGTATAATCTGAATACAGTGGGGCTCCCTCAGAAGGTGATAAACACTATTCAGAGTGTGAGAGCTTCCTCCACCAGGTCCCTCTATGACTGTAAGTTGAGGGTGTTTGAGGAATGGTGCCTTCAAAAAGGGCACACCTCTTTTCAATGCCCTGTGGGAATGATTTTATAATTTCTACAGGACCTAATTGAAAAACACAGAGCTTTCTCCACGATCAAAGTCTACCTGGCTGCTATTGCTGCATGCCATTTGGGCTTTGAGGGTAAGACGGCCGGCAAACATCCTTTGGTCTGCCGTTTTATGAAGGGAGCTTGCAGGCTCCTCCCTGTTTCCAGGTCACTGGTGCCCTTATGGGACTTGACAGTGGTTTTAGATGGGCTCACTCAAACCCCATTTGAACCCCTGGAAGAAGCTGACATGAAGCACCTGTCACTCAAGACAGTGCTGTTACTGGCCCTTGCATCTGCCAAGTGAGTCAGTGACATTCATGCGCTATCTGTAAATCCTTCATGCACTCAGTTTGCCCCAGGGCTAACGAGAGTATTGCTGAAGCCCAACCCTGCCTTTATAGCTAAGGTGGTTGGTTCATGTACCCCAATTGACATTGAGGGATTTCTTCCGCCGCTGTGTCCCTCCGGGGAACAGCAGCCGAATTTGCTGTGTCCAGTCCGTGCTTTACGCACTTATATGGATAGATCAAAAGAGTTTCGTCGCAGTGACCAACTCTTTGTGTCCTGGGCTAACCCTCAGAAGGGCTAGCCTGTTACTAAGCAACGGCTCTCTCACTGGATTGTGGAGGCAATTGCTTTGGCTTACACGAGTCAGGGTCTGCAGGCACCTTTGGGTTTGCGTGCTCATTCTACTAGTGGACTGGCTACATCCTGGGCTTTGTTCAAGGGTGTCTCCATCCAAGACATTTGTGCAGCGGCGAGCTGGTCCTCGCTGCTCACTTTTGTCCGCTTTTCCAGGCTAGACGTCTCTGCTCCCAGTGTGGCCCGAGCAGTGCTGGGCCCCCTGTTGAGTCAGAGCTCTACCTGTTAAGTTCTGGTCTGTTTGGTGATTTTCGAGATAAGCTCGTCTGGCAATACGGGAGCTACAATATCCCATAGTGAGACATCAAACGGAGTGTTATGAATGAGAACTATAGGTTACTTACGTAACCCCAGTTCTCAGAGTAACATGAAGTGAGATGTCTCACCAGACGGCCCTTCTTGCTAAGGCGAAGCGAGAAGAGGTGCTTATTTTGAATGATGCATGCGGCGTAGCGCAAGCTACTTATAGGGTGGGTGGATTCCCTGACGCTGACGTCAAGATCACCTGCCAATCAGGATTGGCATAATGAGATTGATGCTTATGTTTGCTCCGCGGATGAGGCGCATCCCATAGTGAGACATCTCACTTCATGTTACTCTGAGAACTGGGGTTACGTAAGTAACCTATAGTTTGCATTAACTTGTACATTCTTTTGTTAATTGGTCCCGTAAATGACATTTTATTTATTTTCATTTTTTCCTGCAGAGATAATTGGAGTGATGAGGAACATTGCTTTCTAACAAGAACGAACCACACTACTGTGTATGGGCAAGACAAGCACTGCTGTTGCTGCACTGCAATGTGTTGATGGCTGGATGTACGCGCTGGACTGGCAAGCAAGCAGAGGATTTTTAAGAGAAACAAAGACTGACTGAGAAAGAATGAGAGGGGTGAAGGGGGAGGAGGGGAGGGTTGGAGAGTTGGGAGTTAGAGAAATAATCATTGGGATAGGAATGTGCTATCCACAGGGGCTCTTGCTAATTGCCTCGCTCATGAGTTTGTGGGACGTGTGAGTCGGCTACTGGATCTGGATCCAGCTCTGCCGCCTCAGGGGTGTTGGCATCTCGGCTCACCAGACGACAGCTCAGTTTGACATGGATTCCTTTTTTTTCTCTTCCTCCCAGTCATTGCAGCTCGCCTCCCCCTAGAGGTTTCCCCCCCCTATCAGAAGTGGCCTAGCTGTGATTGATTGGCATCCTGCAAGTGTCAAACTGCTTTATGGCTCTTTAATGAGGCGATCAGGCACAGGGAGCCTCCACTGCCATTGCCACTATTGGTGCTTAAAGGAAATCAAAACAGGTGAAGTTTCATTATAGCAGTTGCTGTTCAGTGGCCAGAAAACTCCCACATATAAACAAACACACATGCATGTCAGTGAGAGTAAATTGAGGTTTTATTTTATTTGAATCATAATCCAACTTCTATTAAGTTAATCATTTAACTTAGACAGCAAACTGCATTATTCCCAGGTCTCTATACAAACCATATTGTGTATTCTTATGTATTGCATAAATGAAGGATACTGTGTCGGCATGTGCATGCTGAAAACAGATGTCTCCCCAGCTTCAATATTGCATTATTTTTGGAATTACATCATTAGTGAAACTCCACAGAACAGCCAGCAGATAGCTTCATTAAATGATGATGTTTCAGCTCACAACAATCTGTTGGTTTAATGTATTCTGCATTGATAGAATGGCAATCCACACACTGCAGTCTAAGGAAACATACAACTACCCTTTATCAGAATCATACTTGTCTAAACACATCATGCCTACACACATACAAACACACAATTCAAAACAGGAGCTAAAGTGAACCCTGTTGACAAGGAAATACTCCAATTTTGAATAAAAGAAGATACAGAAGCATGCAATTATTCAGACTGTGCCAGCTGTCACAATAGTAATATGCCTGTGCATATGCTGTGTTCCATCAATCAAGAAGTGCCACATGTTTGCCTCAGAGCTGTGGTTTGGTAAATGACAAAAATACCTGGAAAAATAAAATACATGTACAATTCGAAAGCCAAAGTTAGGTTTGTGTGTTGCAAACAATAAAACCCCATGAAAATGTGTTGTGTATTTGTAATTTGTTAACTACACTCTGAGGGTTATTTGTGGCCACCAAATTGGCTGGGTGACAGGGAAAACTGGAACGGAGGATAAACTCCAAAATGCTTATTATTGTTTTTGTGCAAATAGGAAGATTATATTTCTCCAGCATAACAATTAAAATGTCACAAACATGGTTATCTCATGGATGGGTTAGCTTCAGTATCATGCAATTATATGAGCTTTAGTTGAGGGTGAACAAGTAAACTCGCACTCCAACTGAAAAACATAATTAGATGCCAACCCTCACCCTAAGCCATTATGGTTTCGAATGGTTTGGTTACGTAGAATCTAGGTGTGTTGGCAAAGCTTTACCTCTAACGTTGTATCCACAAGTAGAAAGAACAAAAAACATCCATGTAAAGATAGAAACGTTTTTTATAGATGATTCTGTCATGTGTTAATGATTTTTTCAACCAATTACTTTCTTTTTTATTGCGATGTCCCAATTGTCTCTCAAAAGTAGAGGAGCCACTTTCTCTGCCTAACTAAGGGAAACATTATGATGTTGTTATCGCAGGACAGTTTGCCAAGGCAACATCTGCCTGACCTGCTGCATCTACATCATTTTATTTTGTATTATTTGGTTGTTCCTATTAATGTATTATATGAATGCATCATTACCGTTACATTTTCTAGTTTTCTGTCCTGATCCTTTTTGTTTTAATAATTATTATTTATTGACTTTGCTATTTCATGCAAAACAAGCATACATTTTCCGTGTAAAGAAAACATGTCATTTCTTCTGTAAAAATATTTTATTACGATGGTCTAAAAAATATGAAACCAGTACTTACTGTTTTAGGTTGTAGTGAACCAATGATTTACTATTTAGTATACAATCATATCATTTGATTAATTGTTGGTATGTTTAAACTTTAAGAAAACATTGCATTTTAGTATAAAATAATTTGTTTTGTACGTAAAACATTAATGTATAGAGTGACCAGCTGTATAGTTGCAATGTATAAATACTAAATTGTATTTTTTCTATTCTTGAAATACTCAAGTAACGTTTAAGTATCTCAAATTGCATTTTAGGGACCCTGCAGAATACTTTTGTAAACAAATAAGGGTAACATATTACATTAAGTGTACACTCCGAAACAGAGTCAATGTATTTTTTGTATTTGTTTTTCTCTGGCCATATATTGGTGTGTTTCTGCATTTCTTGGCACGTTACCTGGAACTGTCCATCAGTGGAATAGCAACACAACCTCCACCACCTAACTTAAATGTGTACCTACTATTGAATATGAATTATTACAAGTATTGAACCTTTGAGTTAGAATATTTAATAATGCAATATTGAATATTGTGTGACTTCAAAGATTGTATGTCTTAGTTTCATCTAGTGTCACTTGTGCATTCTAATACAACAATATGTGGTAACCTCAAATCAGTAGTGAATATATTTTATTGTATTTAAAACGCTTTAAATGTCTGGCATAGGACTGTTCAACAGGCTGTGGAAGATCATAACGTGAAGTCCAAGTTCATAACCACCATGATTTCAAGAAGATAAGATGATACAATTATGTATATATATTTTCTTTTTTTGTCTACATTTTATCCCTTATAGAGCAATATACTTTGAGTTATACCACAGAGAAAAGTCCTGTTATTTTGATTGAGCCCAATCCACTTAAATCGATTTTTCGTGTTGTCTATCAGCTGTTTCTTAGAGGATGAACATATAGAGGGTTCTGATTGGTAATACATGGTGCCCCTCTTTCAAAGAAATAATGTATGTGTCCCAGGATTTTGGTTGCAAACAGAACCAATTTCATGCTGCTTTAGCACTCAGAAAATCATTTTAATCCAGTCAACACAAAGCTGATCCCAGACTGCCTCAGACAGCTGAAGGCCATTATGATTCCAGGATTAATTCAGCAGTATATAGTATTGACATGAAACCTTCTCTGTACCCTGTGACCACGAACAAATCACAGAAGACTCAGCATCTCCCTCTGAGCATACCTATATCTGATGGTTTCGCTGTTATGTTTGACTCGTATAATTGCACCTCTGAGAATTCTCTTAACTGTACCATGCTTCGGTAAAGTCAGGATAGGTATGTGTTCAGTACATGAAATAGAAAATTGGCAGATGAAAAGTGAGGCTTTATTAAATCATGACCATAGTCCCGTTGTAACCTTAACCAAGCGTTTCAAGTAATGACACATTGTTAGCGTTTAAGGACACCTTTACCATTTTCTTTAAAGCTTTTTGTTTGTCGTTAACAAGGGAACATGGGAAAAAATGATCTATGCCATGGCTTATTCTTTATTGTCCAATTGGGACATGCATGGCCAGGCCCGTCACACAAGTGATTGGCCGGTGGGATATTTTCTCATGCAATAAATCGGCTCACCTCACTTTTAAGGAGTCCAAGGTGATCAGCCAAGGTTTGAATTGTTAACCACACCTCCAGGGTTTTTATCTGTGGTTCTGCTGAAGTGTGGCTGCTCTATTTAAAGAAGATAAGATATATTAAGAGAAGACAGACTGCATTCAAACTAAAACCCCTGTACCCAAGCAAATTGAGCAAAGTAATATAAAAAACATAAGAACCCATTCCTGTGAAAGAGTAAGTGGAAAAGGAACATAAATACTGCCACAAAAGAAAAAGTCAGATTCAACAATGTAGTAACATTTAAAAACAAGTATTTTATTATTATTATTGTATTATTTTAAAACTGAAACACTGCCTTAGTTTACTTGACATTTCCCCAAATATGCCCATTAGCCATAATTTATTCATAACAACAACCATATTATTTTGCCTAAAATATGAAATACCTACACAACCGTAACAACACCTAGCATTTACTGACTTAAAAAAAAAAGAGAAAAAATAACATTACAATTGAACTGTAATGGAAAACTAATAAAAAACCTAAAGTAATAAGATAACTTTTTCCACACAATAATAAGGCAGCTTTAAATTGGGAATTTTAATCTGAAAAAAATGCACTTCCTTTGTTGCTATGATCACTTCATGTAAACACAGGAAGTCCTTTTTTTTCCATGGAGATTACTACTTAATGCTATATAAAATTGCATACAATACGTATCTGTACCAACCTGGTCTTTGTTAAACCTGCAAAATAAGTACTTATATTCTAACCAGGCTGAGAAATATGATTGTTTTCAGTACACTTAATGAGAAAATGGTTCTGTTTTCAGTTTAAATTATTTTTAGCATTTAATTCCTGTCAAAACAGCACCTGCCTGTCCCTTGGAAACGAGAGGTTCCAGGTTGAATTGAGGCAAATATTTGTAATGTTCAGAGGTTGTTATGTTTAATATTCATGACAATATTTCTCATTGTTCAAATGATAATAAACCTTTGCATAAAGCATATTTGTCCACTCATATATTGATAAGAGTATTAAAAACTTGAAAAATATTCCTCTAAGGTACATTTAGAACGGATAAAAAATGTGCGATTAATTTGCGATTAATCGCGATTAACTATGGACAATCATGCGATTAATCGCGATTAAATATTTTAATCGACTGACAGCTCTAGTTTTTATATAAATGGATCAGGACAAAAAGTTAGTGAATCTTTTTTCCTGAGACTTTCAAAATCTCTTTATGAGGAGCCAATGGTGCGAAGCTACCATCTGTGGGATTATGACTGAACGCCTCTAAGTCAGAATCCCGCCTAGACGTAACGATACATATATACTGTATGTATAAAAGACATGAAAAAGTGGATTTTGCATAATAGGTGACCTTTAACCCTTGTATGATGTTCGGGTCTGTGGGACCCGTTTTCATTACTTATCTAATGAAAAATGATTTGAAAATATATTTTTTAAAACTCACGCTCAATTTCTGTGAAGAACATATATCAGAACACATTTTTAATGACCACCCACTGTACCCCACCCCCTACACATTTATATATTTATATGACATACAGGAGGTGTGTGTGTGTGTGTGTGTGTGTGTGTGTGTGTGTGTGTGTGTGTGTGTGTGTGTGTGTGTGTGTGTGTGTGTGTGTGTGTGTGTGTGTGTGTGTGTGTGTGTGTGTGTGTGTGTGTGTGTGTGTGTGTGTGTGAGACTTTGTTGTTTTTGCCCCTGCCATTCCTGCACAAGGTTGCAACATTGTTGATAACTTCCAGCACCAACACCTTTAATTTTTTTCATATTCTATCCAAGCTGCAAATGTGGGACGAGACACAATAAATAAAACTTCGCCAGTTTGGGTCCTTATCACAACTGATCAAGATGGCCAAAACATTCTCTGCTCAGAAGGCCTTGCAAATGATTTTGGAAGAGAGAGAACCATTTGATGATGATGTAGAGGAAGAGGAAGAGGTTTCAGAATGTGAGGATCACATTTCTGAGAATTCTGACAGTGACTTCGAAGAAGGGGATGAGATTGAACATCAGCTAGTTACAACAACAAAAAACGAGCCACAGGACCAGATGGTCAGCGGGCAAAAAAACAAGTAGCACTTAAATTCATTAATGTGATCTAACAAATGTAAAAGGGCAAATATTAACCATATATGCTGTTTATATTGCTTGTAATTGGGATGAAGTAAACATCTGTTGAGTATTTTAACATAAAATAGTTTGATTGTGTTGAATTGAAACCCAAAAAGGCAGTGGGTCCACCAGACCCACGAACACTGGCTGAATACAAAAATATGAACACCACACGAGGGTTAAGACTTTTAAATTGCTATTTATCCTTTCTTCAGATTCTAATCCCTTTCTGTTTCTATTGTAATTGACTGTTTGAAGCTACTGGCAACTTTAAAAGTCAATAGTACAAATCGGGGAAGTGCTTTCGTAAAAGTCAAAGCTGAATTTGTCAAATTGTCATTGTCCTTAAAAGATAACAATGTGCCAAAACATTCTTCTTAATCTATACAAATTAATACTCACATTGAAACTAACATTGAGTAACTTGACAAAAATTAAGTTTAGCGTATGTGCATAAGTTTGACTATTTATTTCGGAATGTCATTTTTTATTTATGGCCACATGTAATCACATTATCGGATGATGAACAATAATGAAATATGACTAAAAAACACAAGCAAATGTTTGGTAAGTAGACTTTGGGCAACAAATCTTCGATACAGTTAACTTTTAATATTGCAATTATCTGGAGGGCCTTCAAAATGTGCTTTATTTTTTTTACTAATCAAGTTGAATTTCAATATGAGGCATACCTCTGAATTTGTTGTTGGTCATCTGTTGTTTGAAAAAGCAATGTCTTTTATCAAATATTTTAATCCCCTTTATGTAAGCATCACTAGGTGAGATGAGGGCTGTATCAATTATTTCATTTAATAATAAAAACAATTAATTTCTTCATCAAATTTGGTCTCCATTGAAATGGTTCAGTAAGTATATTTATTTTTTACGAAAAAGCAGTTCGAACACTGATTTTGTTTCTTATCCAAAGCAATTATGACTTCATGGCAATACTTTATTGAAGTGCAACTTCTATATTAGACAATAGTTCTGCAGCACTGTGTTATAAAAGAGATTGGTCCTCCAATCAGATCTTAGCTTATTTCCATCCAGTGTCAGCTTTGATTAATCACCGCAGAGAGAGCCCTCCACCTTCTCATGCATCTGCAAAAACCCAGCCCATCCACACCGCTAAACAGCAGACTCTAAAATAGGGCCGCAGCATTGCACCGCCACGAAAAATAAATGTACAGAACGGTCTAAAGAACAGTGAGAGGATATTGGAAGAATGTTACCACCGTTTCATCAAATGAAATCATTTCTGCGAAGATAAAAAATGATCTAAAAATGGTAAAAATAAATTAGTAAAAGTCATGGGACATCCTTAGAATGATTGACATTTCCGTCATATGCCGTGTTCCAATAAATGTTTATCATTTTTTCGATCAAATAACAAATTGAGAGTCAAAATGATCAAAAGTTATTTTTCTTGGTCCTCTACTGAAAGTGCTTTGATTGAAGACATCTTGACAGCTTAATGATTTCATTAGGCAAAATGAAATGCATGCAATATTTCAAACAGCGATTATTAATAGAAATAGGGCAATAAACAGTTTAGGTGAGGCACAAAGATACTTCATCTGTCATTCTTCTCTTTCAAAAATGATTTGTTTGATAATGACCTGCCTTATTGTGATTGCATTTTATTACTGATAACTGAAAGGCAAACAGAGATTATATACCCCCCATTACGCAGCAATGTCGCTGATTTATGAAGTATTATCCACATGTATTCAATTTATGAATAAACAATATAAAAAGTTTTGTTTGAAAAAAGTATTATCTCATTATACTTTCTCACCTTGAAATATCCAATCTGTACTTCTTTGTATGCCTTTCTATTCCTTTATAACATAATGTAAATTGAAACAGAAAATTGGAAAATAATATGTTGCATCATTTTAAGTACTGTAATCATTTAGGCTTCACCTTTGTTGTTTTTCTTTGAATGAAATTTGACATTTGATACATTTGGATATACAATCTTGTGAGGGAAATGGCATCCGTTCTGATAAGATCTATGGCAGGAACAACAAACATACATACATCTTATTATCACTACAGGGAAGTTACTGAGGAAAATAAAAAAGGTATTTAGTGTTTTCTTTTAATATTACTGGCCCCTATGAATGATTAGCTCTGAGCTTTAAAATCACCTGCATTTCATAGCATCTTTCCATATTCTATATCTTCCACTTCTGTGTGTAAAGTGTCTTTGTGTTTTACCGAAACACACCTTTCACATCCTCATCCCCAGTTCAACTCTGATCATCACATCAGTTCCATGCTTATATATATATCTCATATCATAAGATTAGATCTACAGCCTTTTAAGAAAGAAATTGGCGTCCTATAACCTCCTGCTATAACATATTGGCATGCTTTTTAGACAAAGGGAGTTATGCAAGGCAAATAACTGTGCTCATCTGCAGGTGTGTGGTTACAAAAGTTCATATTTGGTCTAAAATAGTTTATTTAAAAAAAAAAGGTTTGTCTGTACAGAATTAGATAATTTACACACATCTCCAGCAAAGTCTCTGTGGAGCCTCCTGCATTCACTCTCTGATCAAGATATGCACTATTAGAATAAAACATATAGTGTGGAAACCATACATATGTGGAATGAAGAGGGTCGTATACCTTCACAGGTAATAGAGGTTATTATTTTCGACTGTAACAGATGGTGCAACAGGGCACAGCTGATTAAGAAAATCACCTGGCAAAGTTCCTGGATTATGTTTTTCATATTATAATTGCTGGATTTCTCAGCCACCCAAGTTTTGTGGATGTTTATTCAACACATTGCAATAATAGCGTCTGAATGATTTCATTTAAATGGATGGAGTACACAAAATTGAAACACTAATGAAACTCTCCGGTTAACGTCAGTACCGTGGAAACCAAACACTCAGCGTATAAATGCTTAAGTGCTGAATATTTAGATTCACCTTAGCACACAGTGCACTTAAATAAATATATAAATATATATGGAAGCAGATAATGAATAGTCTGTCTTTTCCTGCATTAACAAAAACAATTGTTCCTTTCGCTTTATCGCTTATGATGAAAGACCATTGAACACACCGTTCCTTTTGAGTGAGCGGTTCATTTATTTCTCTGGTGGATGGCCACCTTATATATAGCACTGAATATATATCGAACAATTTCACAGATGTTTGACCTGAGTTGTGTGTGTGTGTGTATCGGCAGACATAAAGAACATCACAGTAAAAACATGAAGTGGGACTACCAATAATCTTTTGTCCATTAAATGTTCAAAATGAATGTCACCAATGTTTGGAACACTTAGGGAAGACACAGCACAGTGTGAAGTCACTGCACCAAATGTATGTTTTCTTATACAACCATTAAACCATTATTCATTGGTGATTTTTTAGTCATCCGTTCACCGATAACCAACTATTGATGGCTAACCTTTTTTTTCTTAAAACTTCATAGTTTGAAATGAACATAAACAAATATTTTGTGGGATTTACACAAAAACAGTGGATTATTTTTATGGAGGCATGGCGACAAACAGTGTGAGAGCAGATCGAGTAACTTGAGTTCCCTAGTCTATTCCTGCATTAATTCATTTTTGCACCATTTGGTGGGTTAAAGTTGGTATACATAAGAAGTCATGTTTGAGGCTCGTAAACTGCTAAATCATCCACTACATTTTGTTTTGGGCACATACAGCATTATATTTAGCCCTACAGTACATCTCTGTAATTTATCTGTCAGTGAGTTAAGTGTTATCCTGAATGAAAGCAAAAATAAGACCCAGGCTGTAAAACAACATCACTTTTATTTTTACTAAGCACTTGCTCAGAAGATACTGTGATAAAAACCAACCAAGCACTAGAAGTTACTTTTTAATTACTGTGAAACAATACACCCCCATGAGTCATTTTTGCTTATCACTTCTTAAGCCTCTCTGATGTTAAAAATGCCTTTGAGACTTAATGGACTGTAGTTTTCCATTAATGGATCATTTTAAAGTTCCTTACCACCAAAGATGTCTTTTTCCAGCTTTCTCGAAAGTAACACTTCAAGCTGCAGTATTTTTTGAAAATAAAAATAAAACACTTCGCATTTTCCCTCCTGAACATAATGTATTTGAATGTTTTTTCTCTTCTTGAATGTTAAAGTTTGCCCTCAAGACCATACTTAGCATTGTTTGTAGATAAAAGAGGGACATTTCCCTTCATAATAAGAGTGTTGATTCCATCAATGTGCTATATAGATGAATCCAAGCACTGAAAGCACATCTGTTGAAGCTGTGTGACTGTGCATTCATATCCCAGTCCACACTGCGCTTAAAGTCGCAAAATACATTGGAATCTCTCAGAGGCCCAGATCAATCAAGCCCACCAAAGTGGCCAAGTGTTAGTGACAGATCCCCATTCAGTCCTGCTTCCCTAACTGCGTTCCAGCTGAGCAGCATGTAAATGTTTAAAGCCCACACATCTCCTATCTGCAGCACTCCCCACTATATGATCACAGGATGCCGTTAAACTTCTCAATTAGCTTCTAATTAAGTCTCTTCTGAAGCGGCGGAGAAGTAGGTCGACCAAAAAGCATCAAAGTCTGGTCAGGCTCAGCGGATGCACCAATTTAAAAATGTTTATGTGAAGTAACCGATGATTCCTGAAAGACAATAACCTCTGGGGTTGTGTCATTGACCCAAGTCACATCAAATGATGTGGTTTCAGGTGATGGAAGGATACACATTCAAAGAGTAAATGTGATTAGGTGGACATATTAGGACATTCTCACACAGGATTGCTATTCAAAATTGATTACTGCTGATTTAATCTTCACTGAGTCTTTTGTGTGGTGATAAAAGCACCGTACAAATAACTCAGTGAAGCAGGCCATACAAGCACTGGTTGCTTTTTCCAACCACAAACAGGAAACAGCTGGGCATTGAAAGTTAGTGGTTTGGACACATCACAAGCATACACGGTGCAGCTGAGGGAAGAAGAGGTGCAGGAAGGCCAAGGGGAGAATGGCTGATGGGCATTAAGAGGTGGATGGGAAAGGAGGTGGTGGATTGCACTGGCGGATGATTGGGATATGTGGACATGTGGTGGTGATGTCATCAAAGTGCACCAATGGCCCCCTACGGGAATAACCTGATCTATGATTTAATTTGAAGAATTTCTATGCAACATTTTGCTTTAACATTAAAACAACTCATGGAACAGTAAGTATTCTGCTGCTATGTCACTTTGCAATTATTGGATACAACAATTTCACTGTTTATTCTTATAATTGTTACTTTTATTTGTATGCTGCTTTGTTTATTGCATCTTTGTATTTCTGGCACAACTATTTATTTCGGATAAAAGAAGTCCTATCTTATCTCTTATCTTGTCTTTGTGTTTTATTAGGATTTCTCAAATTGGGTGTTTGCCAGACTTCAATGAAATTCAACATATTATGTTCCTTATAAAGCTTAAAATTACCAGCAAGTGTTTTAGGAAACTGTAGAGGTCACTGTCTTGAAAATTCATGTTCATGTTGCAAAATGTAAATGGTCTGTGAAAGGCTGCTAATAAGCAACAATACAGAACATGTTGTTTGAAAAGTTATATACTCTGGCATGTAAAGTGGCTCCGTTAAATCTGAAGTCTACATAATACTTTTAACACAAGCTAATTGTATTATCCGTTATATTAATTATTATCCATTTGTTTTATTGGATATAAGACTGTCTGTCTGCATGTTGTTCTGAATGGTTACAAAATGTTTAAAAATGTACTGCTACTGCTACAATAACGAAAATATTGTATCTGAAAATTACTTTTTCTCAGTTATCTTTTTTGACAGTGTAAACCCAGACCTCAGCATGCAGCTTCAACCAGCAACTCCTTAAATCTAAAGGAGAACATGCACAGAACAAATCTTGTGTCTCTCATTCTACTGGTTGCCATATTTTCTCTTGTGGATGTTGACAACAAAAAAACAACAAAGAAGAACAGAAATTTGAATTTCCCCCGGAGCGGCAGTGTGGCAAGAATCCACAGTCACAAGAAGCATCTCTATAAAGAAAAATGGGATTATTGTAATAGAGACATCTGTACTGTCAGCCTTTGCATTTAGGATGAAAACGCATCAATAATCATGTTTTCTATTTCTGTGGCATGTGGTGGTTGCGGGGGCTTTCTTTTTTGTTTGTGTTGACTCTTTCCTCAGAATAGACCCAAGAGAGAGCCAGCAGAGCCGAGGGATCTTTGATTGCAGATTTCAGATCACACAATGTGACAGGGCATCTCTCTGCAGCCTGAACTACGATATGCACAGCCTCGGATAACCGCGCCTTAAATGAAATGCCAAAATGTTACAGAAAGATACATCGGAGGTCACGGCGAAATATTGCCCTCTTTTTTTTCCCAGAGTGGATGTAAATATCATGCTATGATATGTGCTCTGACTCTCATAAATCATTCAGTATTACTCTCCTTGGAGACTGGCAGTGGGTGATTGTCTTTCTCTCACAATCCCACACACAAACACTCCATAACAGGATGGAATTGAAATGTGGTAACACTCAAATGTATTTTGAAATGTGGTTAGGTCGAATGTCAAGTGAATGGGGTGGATACAAGTATACAACTAGGTATTTTTTTATGAAAACAGCTGAAAGGCAGCATTAAATATATAGAAGATGCTAACTTTTTCAGTATTGATTTATCTCATGTTTTTGTTTTATTGTCAGGTTATTTGCCATAAAGTTATAGAACTTTGATTACCCTTGGCTATGGGAGAACTGGAACTCTGAAGGCTTTAAAGAAAAACAAATCTTCATAGATATTGGTTTTGAAAACACATTACTAACCACTTTATGTCTGAGATCTGGGGATGAAGTAGCAGTGGTAGAATATTAAGGAACATGAGCAGTTTGACAGGCGGAAAGATTGGAAACAAATCTCCATATTTACTTTAAATAGAAAAACATGCAGGCAGCTAATAAAAGTATTTTGCAAACTGACTGATGGTTGAACTTTGGCCTAGAGTTCGTACTTGGGTTGAATTCAAGCAGTGGCAAAAAGTATACAAAATGTTTATCTTTCTGAATATATCTCAAGGGGGTTTGGTCCAAGGTTAATTTACATATCTGAGTTTCCTTGACTTGTCTTCAACAAATTACTTGTTTTGTTTTTGTTAAAGTCCCCCTCACACACTCATTGTGGCAAATGAGATGAAGTCACTATTTTATTTCATTTCCGCAAGTTGTGGGAAATCACTTAGGTAGACTATGAGAGCATTGTCGGTGCAGCGAGCGGCAGGAAATAAATCTAGAAGGTAGCGAACTTTGATCCAGAGGTGGTGGAAAGTCACTGTGTGGAAACAAATCTCTTTGACATCTGCAATTTATCACTAAATCCTGTTTATATCCAATATATTCTCTACTGTACCTTGTGGAGAAGTACAAGCAGTTTTACAGTTACCCTAACATGACTCTCTATCAGAACATATATGAAAACGTTGCAAAATATATAACAAAAAAAGTTGAATAGTTGATCCGACCTGCCATTCATTAAATCTTCAAAAGTGCTTCCTCTGCTCACAAATTAAAACATGAAATACTCAATTAATACAAACTCAAAACCAAGACTTTGGTCTCTTCTAATGAATAACTACATTAAAGTTCAGAGCAGCTAATTAAGTCAAGAAATATAATTATCGAAATGAATAAATGTTCAAATATCTGACAACTTGGCCAGGGGAATAAACCCCTGTCTGTCATGCAGGGAAAATGTTTACACCCACAGTCACAGTATAAAGACGTTCTTGCGTGGAGGATTTGCAATTTTTTTTTCATTGTTTACTGTAAACACACACAACGCTGGTGAGATACTGAGTAGGATTTGTTTAAGAGAGTTGCAGGGCGAGCCAAGACAAATTCCACCGAGGAAACTGAACTTGCAACAGCGTTTCTTTGAGCGAGCGGTTGAACCAAGAACAAATCGTGCTAATCCTTGAAACAATTAGTCCCTGAACTGCATGTTACCGACATAGCCTGTACCTCACCTTTTCTTCCTCCTTAGAGGCAACTAATTCCACAGAAAGTACCAAATTGTCACAGTTGAGAGAAAGTAAAAAGCCATGAAAAGCCCTCTCATCCACCATCACACATTTTTAAGAAACTAATTAAAATGAATGTACAGAATTGATTATGTGTTTACAAAAAAAACTCCCACCTGCATGTATAAATGCAGTCTGTCTGCATATTAGCTAGTTATTTTTGATAATAGATATCATTAAGCAAAAGCATGGGCGTAGGAAGCATCCTCTATGTGGGTGGGACAATTTGACGGGGGGTGTAGGGGTCCGGCATCGGTTCAAACAGATCTGAGCTGTCCACCGCAACTATGGCAACACTCATTGAGCAAACGCGCGCTATGTGAGAATCTGCCTTGGTACAAAGTAGCAGTGAAAACATGGTACGGAGTCTCATTGATTTGGGCGTTCTCTCAATAGGCGTTCTCTCAATAAGCAAGTGGAATGGATGAATGGAATGGAATGGAATGGAAGTGGATAATGAAGCACTGACACAGCGCTCTACAAAGACCGGCCAGTGGATAGACCGATTCACGGACTTTCCACATAGTAAAAGTCGGGGGGTCTAAACTAATCATTTTAAAAGGTGGGGGGGACTTGTCCCACCCTCATATAATGGCTGCGACACCCATGAGCAAAACAAATACTATGGAGCGAGTAGTGGGACAGACTGCTGGGACAGATATGGCAGTTGTGTGGAGTGTAGCTGTGAGGTTCCATGTTGCGTGATTTGGCCTGGCAAGCATACCACACATGAGCAGAACCACTAATGGCCAGCATGGGGCTTTCTCTGGTCATGCAGCTTGCCCAAACGCAGGACACCCAAGGACAGGTGTGACAGCCAGTGCTGTTGGCTCACAATGGGCCATGAGGCCGCATGGCGGAATCCTAATTGTAGTTCTTTTTTTTATCATGCCCCCCTGCAAATTGCTTCAGTGGTTTATAATAGTGTGGTTATGTGGTGGTAATTTTATTTGGTCGGATTATATCCGCCTACAATTTATCATGTATGTGCAGCAGTGAGTGATCTCTGTGTCTGTTTGTCCATGGATAATCTAGCATGCTATCAGCCTATTGTGTTTTTTGTCATTAATGACATCTGCTCAAGGACCTCTTGTGGGAATATTGTAGCACCTATTTTATTGACGTCATTCACTGCTGACGCCTCTCTGATCCTAACCGGCTTGGTGGACTGTTTTTGAAAATGCTAACAGCTAGCTGAACTATACAATTACTACACATCCCTTCATTGCCTTTTGTCTTTTTGTTTAGCTTATTAAGAGTTCCGCCTCCATAGAATGCAGGCCGCTCTGCCAGTGTCCTCAGCAGGCAGAGACAGCTGGGATAAATACCCTGTAGGGCTATTTCCACATCTGACTCTGTGATTTAAGGGTTTAATTCAACCAAATCTGTATTTGTCTCTTTATTAAAGGATAATATTAGCAAGAATATTTCCTTTCTCGACATTGTGCGATTTTATTTAGTTAATTTCCTAGAATAGTGGACTTTCCATCCGAACAACAGAACTCCTAGCTGAAACTACCCCTTCTAATATTGAATTTGAAAGAAGTTTACATAACTTGTTTTACCAATATATAATGGAAAAACAAAGCAGTTAACGTATATATATATATAATATAATCTGGATTGTCCCACTATATATTCTAGAAGAAGAAGCGTTTGCTTCTGGTACGGTTCTACTTTTTGCATTAACATGACTCCCTTCAGTGGACTTCGCTGGTTGTATTTGAATGAACCATATTTATTTCAATACAGAAGAAATTCATTCTAATTAGCATAGGCAGCACATTGCGACATATTTGCATAAACTAGTGAATGTATGCTGTTTCAAGGATGCAATTATGGTTTGGGGCAGGTCCGTATATGATTATACGTTATTATGTAGAAACAGTTGCTTTTTTTGTGAATAAACCCAAAGTAAAATGATTAAAAGATAATTAGCTTGATGTGTATAATTGGCAGAAAAGCAGTGGGATATGGATGTCAACTTGCAGCTGTGTGTCAGAATGAATCAGGGCAAGTATGAATCAAATATGGTTTTAAAACAAATGTACAATAAAACAAGCAGGAAGTGATACTCCTTTGAAAACAGTAATTGAACAACCATTGCCAATTTAAAATAATTCCTGTAAACACAGAACAGATTTGTTTTCCATTTCTTCTATATTCCTTAGCTCCAGGAAACCAATGGAAATGATCTGGTCGTTGTTTTCCCACCAGAGAACATATCCTCCCAGCTGAGCAGGGAATAGGTCATAGCCCTGAGAGAGAGATTGGATCTAAATTGCTCCAATCTTGGCATTAGATAACAGCGAGAGCACCCCCACTGCTGCACGGCTTCACGTCCCCACACAATCACCGGTGAGCTAATGAGAGGGCCACAGGTTCACTCTTCATTATTTAGTCTTTCAAAAATATTGCACTTTAACCAGAACAGTTGCCCCCTCCTAAAAACAGCAGCCGGCCCTCCAGAACCTCTTAATCAACCGTGGGTCTTGCCCAGGTTAATCTGTATTGTTCGTGGCGACGTGAGAAGAGGGGTGGGTTTCCCCAGACCCCCCCCAACCATGTGCTGATAGCTGCTTCCTTACACGCAACACACATCCCATGGCACATCTTGTTTACGTGGCCCTGCAGTGGGACTCTGTCGTGTCATGGACACAGAGATAACCTCCCTCCAACAAGGAGTCTAATTGCTTGCCCCTGTGTTTGCAGGATCAGAAGAGAGGAGGGGAAGGACAGAGCTGTGCAATCTCTCTTAACTCATGCAACACATCGCTAGAGAGCTAAGTTTATTTTTGATAGAAGAGAATACTGTCTGATAAATGTGGGTAAACCAATAGAGGGTGTAAGAAACTTGCCATTTAGAAATAAAAGATAACAATACTTTTTAACAGCTTTTTTAAGGACTGAAACAGGATTTCACATGCTTTAAAAAAAATGCATTCACTCCTACAGAAACAGACTCTTGGAAGACAAGGAGTTACATTGTTTCAGGCAATAGGTCATGCAGTACATAAGGTGGGTGTTCTGATCCCTGAACAGATGCCATGGTTTGAATCCCTTTTTTTTTTTTAAATAAGTCATATCTTCAATGCATATTTACATTTGCTGGAAAAGGATTCACTGAATGTCCAGTATTGTTTAATCTCATATAATTAGTCTTACTATAACCTTTTTGTTGTTTTACCCATTGACCATGACACTTTGGTCCTCCCGCAGTCAGAATTGAGCTGGTTTGGTTTGACTGCTTATGATTTATATTAGCCAACTTTATTCCAACACTTTTATACACGTTTTACATTTGTTTTTGAAATATATGGTCAATAGACCTACTGTAATGTATGTGCATTTTACATCATAATAAATACAAATATAATAATAATAATAATAATACATTCCAGATGCTATAAATATGAACAAAACTAAGAAAGGATCCATCCAAGTAGTTTTTGTGGCAATCAGATTAAATAAACCCTATTTCTGATAGTAAAACATTTAGAAATACATAATGTGCCCCAAGAACAACAGGAAGGTTGAATAAAAAAATCATACATGATCAAACTCAAAACACATACTACATATTTAGATTCAGGCTGATATAAGTATACACAATCATTATATATGATATACTGTTGATATGTAAGTGAGTGACAAGCAGTAACAAATAACGATATTACTGTACATTACCTTATAAGTCAATTTAAAATGATTCCTTATGTTTGAATCTATTTTTGATCTCTGCTGTGTGCCTATCAGCAAGCTATTATGCATTATAGATATTGACTAAAAGGAAAAACACATCTTATTCATTGTGTGGTACAGATTCCCCACCTTGTTATTGTATAGCGGCTAGTGCAGAAGAAGTATAGGTGTGGTAAAACAGCAGGAATATAGTTCATTTGACTGTTAAATGGCAATATGAATTATTGTTATCACTGTAATTGGAATGAAACCAGAGTACACAAACAGTATTCACATTTAATCATACATAATGATGTTTTCCTCAAAGAATAATCATCAAAAACTAAATGTGGACTTGCATTCATTTGAAAAGCATGTTTGCCGTGCAAGTTCACAGTGAGCTCATTTGTTGCACGTCATTAGCTTACTATGTTAACCCCCCCATGCAAATAGAGAGCATTTATTATAGGTTACCATTTGCATAAAGGAACGACAAAGAGCACACGATTGCCTGCAGAATGTAACATATACTGTATACAGTGTGGTGTAAGATCTCTCTGGAACTATTTAAACCTCATTTAATCTTTGATTAAATTGATAACAAGTCAGAGAGTTACAATGGTTCTGGAGCGCTCCCTGTGGAAACATTTCCTGGAGATCAAAGCAACAAAGGTACTGTATTCTGACAAATGTGTTCGGCTGTAGTTTCTCAATGCCCATTAAAGTGAAGCTCGATGAACCTGAGCGTGTATCAGTATTAACATAATAATCTCATTGAAGATGGTAATTATATCTGTTTCATTATAGTCCTTCGTTTTATTAAATTCAAGCCATTACTTCTTAAGTGAACATCATGGATCCTATGGGACTCTTCAAGGGTAGATAGCACAAGAGTAGATTTGTCTTCAAGTCTCTTTAGTTGCAATTAACATATTGCATTTGATTACATCATTACATTAGGACTTCTGATGCTTCTGTTGCAGAGTCTAACACAGTTTATGTATGGTATACCTGAGCACATGTCCACGATGTTTATTAAGTATCCAAGCTAAAAGCCTTGGATATGTCTGAATTTGACTCATACTCCTCAATATATATTTGATGTGAACATTTCTTATGTCACAAAAACTGGACTTTAATTAACAGAAATGTGGAGGAAAAGCATTTCCAGGGGTACAAAGACCAGTTTGATATTTTTTATTACAAATCCTTCACTGTTGGGGCTGTTTTAAAGATAAAGGGAAACATTGAGGTTCTATAAAGTGATCCATAATGTTCTGATATATGATGTTAAATGTCAAAGACATTTCTGTGGAGGCTAAAGTCAAGGTGAACATGATGAGTCATAATGGGCCAGGTTTAATAGCTGCTATTGGCATTGCACAGGTGTGAAGCTGTTCTCTGTTGTTGAAGAGAATATAAATGAAGTCATAAGGATTCTTTTTTCAAAAATATTTTTTTATGCAATTTATGAATTGTATTTATTTCTGCTTCAGCCACATTAAAATGCAGTTATTACCTCTCTTAATATTAATATTCATCAGTGGCAGGGTGCGCCATTACCACATTTAAAAATGCCTTCCAGGAGTTATTGACAGGCTGATTGGTTGTTACAGTTCAAACAGCAAAAATACTTTGAGTCACTCAAATGTTTTATACATCGGGTTCAGTGTATCATGCTTATTAGTTTGTTGAGCACTTAATCAAGCATAAAAAGTTGCAAGTGCTTCTCAGCATAGTTTCAAAATCAATAGGTTGTCTCACTGACAAACCTCCCTATGTTGACATAATAGCAGACTATGTGTCCGCCTTGATGCGTCTCACTTATCTTGTAAATCAGAGCTGAGACAGTGCAGGTAGTTTGATGTAAATGTACTTTGCTGAAGAGGTGAGGTAAACACTCTTTCTCGAGGTTGTGAACGACTTAGCCAAACAGCAGGCCAGAACTCAATGATGCCTGAAAGCATTCACCCATTAAAACTCTTTTTTTTTCATCCATTTACTCCATTGCCACCTGGGAAAATTACATGCTTGTAAGGAAGTGATTTAAACCCCAGTGAGTGGAGGCAGTGGCTTTTACAGACTTACCGCTTGCCACCTGAGTGGTCCGAAAGAGCTGTAGTAAATGAATAAAAAGAAAAATCCCATCACCTAAACGCACTACAGAAACTCAATAAATCAAAAAAGAAAATGCATATCTGAAAAGCCATCTCAATGTTCCAATGTGCAGCCTGGTGCTGTCCAATTGAAACTACCATCTCTGAAATAGACAGGATTAGGTCATAATCATCAATACACCATTTGTTTGCTCTCCATCCTAATTGACTTGAAAATAATAATAAGAACTCTATTAACAGTGAATGGGATATACCAAATAGTCATACCAATTGTATTCTGGTATGCCCAGCTTGGTGGAGGTAATACCCACAAAGCACTGTTGTTCACTGCAGGATGTATCTGACAACAACAGTGTTTAGCAGATAATCAAGGACCCAATAGTCCAGTATCTGCATCATTGCCTTTGTAATTTTGTAATCCTTGAATTCGTTGTTGAACACTGATGGGTAAAACCATGCGTGTTAGTGTGTATTGTAGTGGTGGAGATGATGCATTTTTTTGCTGCATTCAAAACCTGAATGGTCATTGAGGTGTTGCTGATTTGTGTTGCGAGAGATATTCCAGCATCGACTCCCCATTTATAGCTTTCTCAGCACCATTGGCTAGACTTGTTATTCTTGTTATTTGGCATGATTTGCTATTCCTACCTTCCCTGTATATCAAAGCTCTCCTTTTCTTTCTGTTTGACTTAACAGACTCGTCCTTAAGGATGTGGAGTATTGATCTGTTGTCTGATCTTTCATGGAGCGCACTCAATTCCAGACTGATAGACTCCTGTTGTATGCTTAGGGACCACACATATACTAAGAAGGAGCAGGAGGTCTTCTGAACGGCAAGGGTCATAACAAGTTGGCCTGATCCACCATATCTCAAAAGTTATTATTATTATTTTTTTACAATTGTGCTTCGTCTCTCATAAGTGGAGGATCAATTGTGCATTTATTGTTTCAGGAAGGTGACATGTATGGTGACCACGATTGTCATAGCATGACATCCATCCCACACAGTTGCAGTTAGAGAGTGTGTGGGCTTTTTGAATTGTCTAAATGGAAAATGTGAAGAGCTCTCCAATACTTTGACATACTGATGTAATAAAGGATCCAGTGCAGTGATTATAATCCCGTCAGGAAACACTTTGTATGGATTTTTAATGCAAGAAACGTAATGTTTCCGTGTTTGATGATTCATGTCATTTGTGTTAGCTACTGTAATACCTCTTGCTCTATGCTCAGTGGGTTCAATTTGTTGAGGGGGCGTAACCCTGTTGAAAAGTAAGCACCCATCATCCGAGCACCACTTGGTTTTTAATGGCTGTTATCACTCACAGTAAAGTTAATATTGTTCTGTGAATTTCCAGTACATTTTCCTGCCAATATTAAAAAAGAGTCACAAATTAAAGGTAGGGTAGGCCTATATAAGTTTGAGAAACCGGCTCGAGATACACTTTTTGTTATATTCCATGGAATGCTCTTAACATCCCGATAGCAATGAATATCTTAAGTGCTTTGACAAAAAATCCATAAAAAAATGCCATCTGTGGAAGCCGTAGTACTGTAAAAAGTACGACCAATCCTCTGAGCCGGCCTGGCTAAAGTAACTAGATGGCCTACCTGCCTGTCAGCCTTCCATCTGAGGAATAGGGTAGGCCTACAATGGACAGGTAAATAAAAGTTTACAGAGATGCACATGATACTGAGAAATTAGATAACACCAGCATCATCACATACTTTCCACCAAACGTAACACTTAACTTTAGCATGTTGCCATGATTTCATTGCTCCACTCAACAAAAGGTAGTTAGGCAGGTATTTGATCATAAAGATAGATATTGTAAAATTAAAGTGGATGGCGGGTTAAAGGATTTCAATGAATGTCATACCAATCCATCCCATATTTCGATATTACTCTCAATGCCACAAATCTTAATCATATGGTGGTGCTGGAGGAAAAGTCAGAAAATGAAAAAAAGTATGGTTCTGTAGATTGCCAGTACAGACTTTATTTTGCTCTAAGAACTAATAGTGACTGATCATAGGTTTGATTGTGAAGCTATGTTAGAGAGTAAGTACTCTGTGGGGACTGGATAGTCTTTAGAATGAGGACTCTTTTGAAAAAGATCAATGACTGGAAGACTACGGAGCCCTTCAGAAAGTACTGGCCATTAGGCTTGGCATTCATTAATGTCTGGATATATATTATATAATTATAATAGGCCAGATGTCTAATACTTTTTGATTTGGCTGATTTTCAAAGGGATACCATTCAAGGGGTGTTAAAGATATATGTTCCTGGCACTAAGGGTCTAGGGCTACAATTTAAATGCCAATTTATTGAGAAAGGAATGGCTTTCCTTTGTGCAATGGGGGTTTTGCACATTCAACCTGAAACCCTCTTATGAGCTGTCAAAGCAAGTAGTCATTTTGAGATGTTCTACTGTAAAGACAAGTCTCTGCACTAAATAAGGTGAAATGCATGGCTTGGCAGATCACAGTATAACCCCTCTAAAATGCTTTGCTTGTACCTCCTGACTGGCTCCACAATCTTAAACGTTTAATGGCTCAGTGCTATTGTTATTAACGTTGGCCATGTTCCCATCTGAGGCAAATTGGATACATCAATGCTCCATGGTTCATATTTTTTTTCGTGCTTGCCATAGCATTATGTTCTAATATTCAAACACACATTTGTAGAACAGTGAACCATTTCTCCATGTTTGCTTTATGCTGTATCACATTTGGCCTCTTGAAGGATCATCAAGCTGTGTCACTGTCGAGTATAACATTGTGACAAAATGTAGACATTTTTCACAGCAATGAGGTGAGTGTGCGGCTGCCTCAAAAGGCCTTTCCAGAACATCACAGTTAGAAGAAAATTGCAAGCAATTTGTGTATCAGTCTCCTGCTATGACACCTGTTTTGCATAATTAGCTATTGGTACCTCATTAATGGGTATGTAGAAAAGCCAGTCGCTTAGCACCTAAATGTATGAGGCTCCTACAATCAAGGTCAGTTGAGAAATTAGTTTAATCTGTTACTGCCTGAGACATGACAGATACTGGGGTGTCAGGTAATTGCTTCTTTGGAAAATGGAAGAGTTCTGTGAAGTTAAGTCATCCGCAAGGATGAATATTATAAATTGCACAGAGGAAAAAATTAACTGGGTTGATATATTATATCCAAGGAAATGTGGGTTTCTTTCAAAGCGCGGCAATGTGTTTTGGCTCATGTTTAGAGCATCACGTGAGTCAACCCTGTTTCCTAAAAATTACTTTCCCACAGAACTAAACTGCATTCTCAATTACGTTTAGCAAGAAAAGTATTTTCTCCCACATTACGTTCGTTATGAACGTATCTCAAATACGTTTATTTTCTACATATCTTCTAGAAACATATTTTCTCCCACGTTACGTTTCTTATGAACGTATCTTAAATTACTTTTATTTTCTACATATCTTTGCCATTTATTGTCTTGCTTATAATAATGATAACAGTCATTTAAAAATATCATTTTAGAGCACACATTTGAAATCAGTAGGCGAGGCTGTAATTTCGCCAGCTGTTACTCTCATGAGCAAGGCAGAACATAATAGTTTTAACATGCCAAAAAGCTGCTGTGTCGTTTATTGCACCTCAAACATTAAAACAAATCCAGAGTTAAGTGTTTCTGTACTTCCTCTAAGAAGAAAGGACAGTAACAGAAGATCTCTGTGACGCCAGATGTGGTGTTGTTAATGCGATATGATATCCGGAAAAAAATGCAGTTTAGGATGGCCGAAGACACTACACTACCCATAATCCCCAGCTATCGTTTGGGACTACAGTCCCGTTGACAAACCCCGTGATTAATCTTCAAGCTCTGCGATTGGATGTTGGAGTGGCAGTGCGCCAAGGTTACGCCGAGCTTCAAGCTCTTTGAAATGGAACGAAACCACGACAGACTATTCAAAACTGGACTTGAAAGCCCCCCGAGAACTAAACATGCTGGCTATTGTGTTTCGCAACATGTTCTCTATGGCACGTCTCTACTGAGAATTGTAGTTTTAAAAGACGTTTTCGTTTTTCCCAAAATTAGAAGTTGACAGTATTAAACTGTGTACAGCCCTAGAGGTTTAGGCGATAGGAAACAAATTGGTGTGTACACATTTAAAACATGTAATTACTAAATGGGCGCCTGGGCGCCTCCCTAGGGAGGTGTTCCAGGCACGTCCAGCTGGGAAGAGACCAAGGGGTAGACCTAGGACCAGGTGGAGGGATTATATCTCTTCGCTGGCCTGGGAGCACCTTGGGATCCCCCAGTCAGAGCTGGTTGATGTGGCCAGGGAAAAGAAAGTTTGGGGCTCTCTGCTGGAACTGCTACCTCCGCGACCCGACCACGGATAAGCGGGAGAAGATGGATGGATGGATGGATTACTAAATGGGTGAAAATGTACGCTTGTATCCATAATGGGCAGCATTAATATATACCGACATGACAGCTCATTGTTACTTTGTAATTCTACTCCACTACAATTCAGAGGTTAACCTGGTATTTTTACTCCACTACATTTATTTTAGTTACTTTGCAGATTCTGATTAATGATGTGAAATATAAACAACCCTTAAATCAGACTTCAGTTACACCTGAGTAAAATTCAGGGAAGGTGATTTTCAAGTGCCAACAATCAGGAGAGATATTTGATTATTGGTGCTTGAGAAGACTAAACATTTATCTGCAGATATCTATAAAGTATATTAATTACTCGTTATTCTCTACTAATAGTTAATTAAAAACTGTATATAATTTCTATTTTGCACATCCTTTTCAAGATTTCAAGATTTTCAAAGGTTTATTGACATATCATATACACAACTACGGTGTAGTTATGCAATGAATGAAAAACTTGGGACACAGGTTCCTCAACAGAGTATCATTAATGTGTATAATATCAGTTAAAATAAGTGATTCATCATAGTTAACATTGCAGGAAAGCAATATATTAGACGTTAAGTACTTTGTCAGGCTTAATATTTATCTGTGGATAGATACCCCCAAAGCTTTTTTCTTATTTGAAAGAAGACCTTAACCTAAAGTATTATTTAATGTGTTAATAAAGGTTAATTAGTTTGTCTGTTTTGCACATCCTCCTGTTAACATCTTTGTACATCCAGCACTAAACTGTTTTATTGTAGAGATCACTTACAGTATCTTCTTAATTTTTTATATTCTCTATTTATTATTTCTATCATTGACCTTCTACTTTCCCCTTATGAAAGTATGTACTCTTAATATTTTTTTCATCAAATAACATTATTCAACAAAAATAACATTATTCAACAAAAATAATTCAATAACGTGCTTTAACCACTAGGCGGTGCACACAAGGTACACACAACATACTAATAATAACTTTGTATTATTAGTGTAGGACACTTATGTATGTATAACATCTGAAGATGTGTAGTGTTATTCATGTTACATAATTTTACAGGATATTGCTATACTATTTCTCATGTTTTACTTCTACACATTAATATCTGATTTGTAAAACATCACAGAAAGGACATAGACTATCCGTCATTTAATGGTAAGCTATTGAAATTGTGATCCCATAGATGTGTCTCCCATCACCCAAATCCTCTGACTATTCTCTCAACTCAGTATTTACATTTTTATATTCAAAGAAAATCAGTAATATCTTTAAAAACTACTAGTCCTTTTCTATCAGCTGTGCACTGTTATGGTGTAAATATAACCTATCTACCAATTGGATCAAATATAAAAGTCAGCCGAATTACTATTGATACTGCTAGGAGACGTATTTTGTGAAATGAAATGTAAGATGTTGTTTAATTGTTGATATATTTATGCTCCACGTCACATATTCCTTTTTGGCGGTAGTTCTCCTGTTTGTCTAGAAGTCTTCTCATCAGGGCTCTATAAATAAAGAACTACGGCAGATGTGTAATATGTAATGCAGCCGAACCGTGTATTATGCCGTTATGTGATGACTTCCAAAAAAGAAAAAGCAAGAACACTCGGAATAAAGTATTATTTTATTTTTTTAAATGTTTTCGGATAACATATCACATTAACATCATCCCAACATGCATTGCGGCTAAAACATTCAATCAACGTGCTTCAAACTGGGGATCTTGGGTAATCTGTTCAGTGGGTTTGTGGTGTGTATCGTTCGAAATGTCCCTTATAGGCCTACGTCTGTTTCCGGTGACTTTATTTACGGCTAAAAAGCATGCTAAAAAGCCCAAGATTATAGAATTAAACGAATAAATTAAAAAAAGGATAATTGTGTGTTATTGTTGAGTAAATAACAGTGTGTTATTTAGAAAAAAATAACAAATTAGAAGGAAAAAAAGATTTTCAAAAATACAGATTTCAGTATTTTGAGGCTCTAAGCCCCATTTATTTACCTCACAGATGGGAAAAAAAGTCTGACATTATACGATTTAAAATAAAAACAAATAAAAAGATAAAACACTGGCATGTAATTTACGTTAGAATAAATACAATAGTTTTGAATAATAGATAAGAGTAAAATCGACGTCACTTTACAGCCCCGCCCACTTTTGGGGAAACCAATGCTGTCTTTTGAACGGCGATCAAGCCTGAAGCCACAGAGATCTTCTGTTACTGTCCTTTCTTCTTAGAGGAAGTACAGAAACACGTAACTCTGGATGTGTTTTAATATTTGAGGTGCAATAAACGACACAGCAGCTTTTTGGCATGTTAAAACTATTATTTTCTGCCTCGCTCATGAGAGTAACAGCTGGCGAAATTATAGCCTCGCCCACTGATTTCAAATGTGTGCTCTAAAATGATATTTATAAATGACTGTTATCATTATTATAAGCAAGACAATAAATGGCAAAGATATGTAGAAAATTAACTTATTTAAGATACGTTCATAAGAAACGTAACGTGGGAGAAAATATGTTTCTAGAAGATATGTAGAAAATAAACGTATTTGAGATACGTTCATAACGAACGTAACGTGGGAGAAAATACGTTTCTTGCTAAACGTAATTGAGAATGCAGTTTAGTTCTGTGGGAACGTAATTTTTAGGAGACAGGGTTGCGTGAGTCCATAACAGCTTTGTTCTGGACTATCAACCTGACTGATCATCAAACAGCGATGATGCAGTGATGCTGTTCCAAAGTGACCACTTTTGGCAAAAATGTCAAAAGTGAAACAAAACACCCGTCTGTGAAATAAACATCTATAAAAAAAAACTTTAAATAGTTTTGCATTCGTATGTTCTGTAGCCAGAAAACCAAATGACAAAAAGAGTAGCAGCGGATTGAATAGTAACCACACTTCATAAGTAGCTGGCTTACAATGTGATGAGAGACTTGTGATGAAGATACTTTATGTGACTCCCAACATTTTGGGGGATTGTTTTGTTTGCTAACTTAAGGGGGTTGGAACGGGTGTGAACATCAATGTCTTATCTTTGTGGTAAATAAAAAGTCTGTCAAGGCTTGTTAGCTTTGCACGTGACCAAAGGCTAAAGAAAGGACTTGCCATTGTTGTTGTTTTCAATTCCCTTTTGAAAGTCTTGCTCTAGATAGCCACTTGGATATATGGAGTTCAACAAACCAAAACTATTACTGCTTTAGAAAACCATTGATTTATATTAAATGTAACTAAACTAACACATTGCTAGTTGCTTCTAGCAAGAATCCCACTTAGAATCAATATCCCATGAGGTTTTAGCAATTCTGTCCAATGTGTGCCCCTTATTGTTCAGAAATACAATTAGCCATTCGGGATGAAAAAAAAGATCGCTCATTTCTGTGCCATTTCTTTGTTATTTTACGCTTTTAGCTATCCTGTCGTTGCAAGCATCTTTCAAAGACTCCTCGTCTCTGTGGGTTAATGCTGGGCAGCAGCACTTCCTCTTTAAATTAACCCTGATGTTTATTGAAAATCTTTTTGGCTCCAGCCGAAAAGTCATTATAAAAACTTCCAACATAACTCAGCAATATGTTGAGGTCTGGTAAGCATGGCCCCGATCGATAAAGAGAATCAATTCATGTCACTGTCTGCATTAGCCAACAGTAAATGTAAAGCATCCTTTCAAACAGAGGGCATAAACGCCTTCCGGGAGGACAAGAACTGAAGTAGGGTGCAATCCTCTTCTAAGTTCGTTTAGAAGTCAAACAAGACCTCTTCACACCTTGTGGTGCTGTCTGACACAGACAAGCACAGGTTAATTCTGGGCTGTACACAGAATTATAAAAGCAGCAGAGGGGTCCCTCAAACAAGCACTAGATGCTTTTATCTACACAGCTCCACAGCCTGACCTTGACCTGACCCAACTTCTTTTTCACTGGTGTTGTCTGCAGAAGGGAATATGAGTCTGAACCACTGTGTATCTTGTTGCCTTTCATCACCACCTCTATGTTTTCAGAACTTCTTCTCTCATTGGCTATTTCTCTACTATATCAGTCTAGTTTTTATTCTGATAAAACATTTGCGCATAGTTCAAAAATGATAAAGCTTTATATTGATAAGTGAAAGAAAAAATGTACCTTTTTCAAAATATAAAATATACCACAACCTTAGAATACTTACCACAACTACCGTGCACAAAAGCCTTGCACTTCCCAGGATTAGATGAAATAAATATGTTATTGATGTTATAAAACTACAATTAGTGGACATTTTGCAGATATGCTCTGTATTAATATGTTGGAATGGTTGCAGATTAATTGAATAATATGTCAAGGCTACTTATCACATTGCTAAGTAGAGGAAGTATTTGTGAATGTGAAAAAGATGCAATTGAGTTTTGGAGTTTGTCCTGTTATTAGTTTATTTGGAGATGTAACCTTGCAAACATATGATGAACATAATGATGAAACCTCTATTCATGCTTTTTTCTCTTTTTCAAGATAACATATTCCATTAAACGCACATTGTGAAGATCTTGGCATCAATCTGAATTGGTGAACGCACATCAGCTTCGTGGCAATCCTTCCTTTGATCAGGCTAATTGAAATTATTTGGTGTTGTACGCCTTTAAAAGTCTTATAAATGAAAAAAATAACAGGAACTTTTATTTTATTTGGAATTAATGTAATTATCTTAGTCAGTGCTGACAGCAGACTGTAACCTATGCCTGTAGGTTCGTATTGATGGGTTGCATCTTGAATGAACATTAAGTAGAATGCATCTTACATTATTCTACCATAAGAAAGTGATATTTGTGTGTGAGTTTACTTTACAATTCACAAAACACACGCATAAGGTCAACATGAACTTTCCAGCTTCAGCCAATGAGCACAAAGTTCCTCTTCTTCTCCACCTAAACTATTCGGGTAACTTCCTCTAAAGATTCAGGTAAATATGTATTTTTCTTTTTTTAGAAACGTTTTTTATGTCAATTATTCTCATACCTGACAACTTTTTGGTCTATCTGGTTTAACTCATTACATACATTCTGATGTATTTTAACAAAACAAAAGCACCACACCTCTAAGCAGTTCTCTGACTGACACAGGAAAGGAGTTTTAATAAGAAGCTATTATCTTAGGTGGAAACATTTGAATTAGACAGGAAGTAATCAGTCTCCCTTTCAATATGTATGCAGCATCATTAATTGGCATGCCTTACCTCCTTACACTGACACCCTTTTTAGGGGTAAAAGCAGGAATAACTAATGCTATAGCATACAAAAAATATTTAGAAAAAAAAGCGCTATCTTCTAATGACTATACTATGAAGGGGAGCATACCTTCCTTTTTGTATTCCTGTTTGACAGATGAAACACTGGTTAATTGGTCTCTCTGATGCTACTTTTAATGAACAGCGAGGTCTGACCGTTGGGGGCAAATTAGCTTGATCCATCTTATGTAGAACAGAATTAATGAAACCCCTATGGATAAATCAGAAGTGTGCTGTGTATCCATGCTCATGTGCAGTTATAACACCTTGAACTGGTATGCAAAATCCAATATTTGCCCTGAACAGAGGATGTTAAGGTTCAATAGTTAGCCCTTGTAATGCAGTAAAGCTCCCATTACTGAGATTATCAGGCACTAATGAAACATCAGGGTTTCATTACATATTCGACATTGGATCACAAAATTCTCAAAAAAAAATGAACTAGGAGATGTATGCCTTAGCATGTGAGAAGCTCTAAATTAAAGCATTAGATCTGTTTTTTACATATTACTACGCCTCCTAAGTCCTTGCATGCTGATATTTGCATTAACCGTGTTTAAAAATGATATTAACCTCTAGGCCTGGGAGCTTTCACCTTGAGAAAAATCAGAGGGAGGGAGAGATTGATGCAGAACGCTAAGCACAATATGTTTTCACACCATGAGTTTCAAGAACAGTGTGACTGCAGACGAGAGTTGTTAAGAGTAAAGCACAGCGTGTTCCCAAGAGCCATTCACTGTAGCAGCACTGCTTTTCAATTCACATCAAATCTGCAGGAGAGGAGATGTGCAGTGGACAGTAGCGAATCCAAAGTAGGGAGAAACTTTTGTTGCAGAATTGTGGGTTGAAGAGCTCTTGACTTTAATTATGATTTTGTTTTGGCATTCAAAACACCTTGGGTCAGGAAACAAAGTGGTCATGATTAGTACCTTTTTCAATGAATAAAGCAATCTGAGTCTTGGTCCTTGGCTCCTGGGTAATATTAGTCAGATATTTTTTAGATCAGTAACATCAAATTGTTAGTTTTGTTAATCTAGTTTGTTTTCTTGCTTCCATACAGCATTATGCCAATGTGTTTCCTATTTTTCAAAAAAGGGAGTCAAAAGGGTCTTGGGTAGGATCACAAAGGCCAAAACAACACTCAAAAAGAAAGGATATCATACCAGTAGTGGCATACTTCTTATATAAGCCAGTATTTCAACTTAGTTTGGGTTCCTTAATCTCTGATAGCATATTATAGTAATGTTATGATTTAAAAGAGTAAATACATAACATATTGTTCCTTTAAAGAGTCTGTGGTAAAAATAAAAAAGTTAACTCAAAACATGAGCCAGAAAATGGTATCATACAGTCTGATAGTGTTAAGTATGGTTCATTAGAGCCAAAACAAAAACACCATGAGAGAAATTATACACCCAAGGCCGGAGCAGTTGTGTGATGTCTCGAAGATCTGTTTGAACAAACCAAGAGAGCAAATTATATTCTACAGAAGAAAAAAAATCCATATGCTTTCTCTAACATGGAAAGCTGTTACGATTCCAGACACTTAGTATGTAGGACCCAAATGCAAAACCCGGGAGACAGAGGTAAAGTATTTGTTGGATACTTTATTTTCCATAACAGGAAAAATGAAAACGCTCACGCAGTGAGGAATCAAAAAACCAAAGAGTTCCAGGAGCATAGACCTTACCGTGACAATAGACAAGACGAACTGACACTGAACACTGGGAGACAGGGGAATTTAAACACAGGGTAACAAGACACAGGTGGGAATAATCAGGGAATAATCAGGGAATTAGACACACCAGGGAACTAACGACAGACATGAAAACACAGGGAAAAGAGACCAGACCATATACAGGGAGGAAAACATGACAAGGAGAACGGAAAAACAAGACAGCAAACACCCAAACCTAGACAGACAACACTAAAACCTGTGACATAAACCTGGGGGTGTGACAGAACCCCCCCCCTCAAGGGACGGATCCCAGACGTCCCAAAAAATAAAGTCCAGCAGGGTGGGTGGAGGGGGTCCGGAGGATGGGTCTCAGGCGGACGGCCCGGGGGCAAGGCAGAGACCATGGATGGGGTCTCGGGCGGACGGCCCGAGGGCAAGGCAGAGTTCAAAAAGGGGTTCTCGGGCGGACGGCCCGGGGGCAAGGCAGAGTTCAAAAAGGGGTTCTCGGGCAGACGGCCCGGGGGCAAGGCAGATTTCAAAAAGGGGTTCTCGGGCGGACGGCCCGGGGGCAAGGCAGAATTCGAGGAGGGGCAAAGACCACAGCTCTCAGGGGACCGGGCAGGAGCCGGTGTTGAGCGGACAGGAACCGGAGCCGGTGGAACGGGTGTTGGCAAGTTTCTCCACGGAAGAGGACAAGGAGTTGGCAGGACCCCCGGCGATACAGGTGATTCCGAGGCCTCCAACGAAACAGGACATGGGATTGGCAGGGCCCCCGGTAGAAGAGTAGTCAGCGGGACCCCCAACGGGACAGGACACAGGGCCGGCAGGACCCCCGGCAGAAGAGTACTCGGTGGGGCCTCCAGTGGCACAGGACATAGGGCTGGCAGGACCCCCGGCAGGAGAGTAGTCGGCGGGGCCTCCAGTGGCACAGGACATAGGGCTGGCAGGACCCCCGGCAGGAGAGTAGTCGGCGAGGCTTCCAGTGGCACAGGACATAGGGCTGGCAGGACCCCTGGCAGGAGAGTAGTCGGCGGGACCTCCAACGGCACAGGACATAGAGTTGGCAGGACCCCCGGCAGGAGAGTAGTCGGCGGGACCTCCAACGGCACAGGACATAGAGTTGGCAGGACCCCCGGGAGAAGAGTAGTCGGCGGGGCCTCCAACGGCACAGGACATAGGGTTGGCAGGACCTCCGGAAGAAGAGTAGTCGGCGGGGCCTCCAACGGCACAGGACATAGGGTTGGCAGGACCCCCGGCAGAAGAGTAGTCGACCGGGCCTCCAACGCTACAGGACATAGGATTGGCAGGACCCCCGGCAGGAGAGTAGACGGCGGGACCTCCAACGAGACAGGACAAGGAGCTGGCAGGACCCCCAGCGGAACCTCCAATGGGACAGGACATAGGGTTGGCAGGACCCCCAGCGGAACCTCCAACGGTACTTGAGTAGGGACTTGAGTGGGAACTCGAGAGATGACTTGAGAGGGATCTTGAGAGGGAACTTGAATGGAGACTTGAGAAGGGACTCGAGAGGAGACTTTAGAGGAGACTCGAGAGGGGATTCGAGAGGAGACTCGAGAGGGAACTCGAGAGGCAACACGAGAGGAGACTTGAGAAGTGACTTGAGAGAGAACTGGAGAGGTGACTCGAGAGGAAACTCGAGAGGTGACTTGAGAGTTGACTTGAGAGGTGACTCGAGAGGGAACTCGAGAGGTGACTTGAGAAGTGTCTTGAATGGGACCTTGAGAGGTGACTCGAGAGGGGACTTGAGAAGAGATTTGAGAGGGGACTCGAGAGATGACTTGAGGGAACTTGAGAGGGAACTCGAGAGGTGACTTGAGAGGGAACTCGAGAAGTGACTTGAGAGGGGACTCGAGAGGGGACTCGAGAAGGGACTCGAGAGGGGACTTGAGAGAAGACTTGAGAGGTGACTTGAGAGGGAACTCGAGAGGTGACTTGAGAGAAGACTCGGGTAGGAACTTGAGAGGAGACTGGAGAGGGGACTTGAGCAGGGACTTGAGAGGAGACTTGAGGCGGTTGGTTCGCCAACAGAACACGAGGGGCTGGAGTCGGCTGGAGAGCCAACAGGAGACGAGGTGCTGGAGTCGGCCGGTAAGCTGACAGGACTCGGGGAGCTGGCGTCGGCTGAACAGCCAACAGCCAACAGGAGACGAGGTGCTGGAGTCGGCCGGTACGCCGACAGGACTCGGGGAGCTGGCGTCGGCTGAACAGTCAACAGGAGACGAGGTGCTGGAGTCGGCCAGTACGTCGACAGGACTCGGGGAGCTGGCGTCGGCTGAACAGCCAACTGGAGACGAGGTGCTGGAGTGGGCCGGTACGTCGACAGGACTCGGGGAGCTGGCGTCGGCTGAACAGCCAACTGGAGACGAGGTGCTGGAGTGGGCCGGTATGTCGACAGGACTCGGGGCGCTGGTGTTGGCCGGTACGCCGGCAGGACTCGGGGAGCCGGCGTTGGCCGGTAAGCCAGTCCTGGAGCCGAAACTGGTGTCGGGACCATGGGTACTGGGGCCGGTCCTGAAGCCAGAACCATGGCTGTAAGGTCCGGTTCTGGAGCCGGAAACATGGCTGTAAGGTCCGGTTCTGGAGCTGGAAACATGACTGCTGGGGTCGGCACTGGAGCCGAGACCATGGCTGTAAGGTTCGGTTCTGGAGCCGGAAACATGGCTGTAAGGTCCAGTTCTGGAGCAGGGACCATGGCTGCTGGGCGCGGAGCGGAAGCCTGGACCCTGGCTGTGTAAGCCAGGTAATGGAGTATGGAAGCATGGATGCGTGGGCCGGCACAAGAACATGGAGGCATGGACTCGTGGGCCGGTTCTGGAGCAGGGACCATGGCTGCTGGGGCCGGCATTGGTGCCGGAACCTTGACTGCTGGGCAAGGAACCGGAACACGGATCCATGGCTGTGTGGGATGGTACTGGAGCACGGTACCATGGCTATGTGGGATGGTACTGGAGCACGGAACCATGGCTGTTGGGCGCGGAACCCTGGCCTTGCGTCTTTTAGGAGTTTTTTGGAGGCTTTGTGGACCTCCAAACGCCAGACCAGACCCCAAGTAAGGGTCACAAAATGAGGACTGACTCTCAGGGCTACGTGAAAAAATCCTAAGCCACTCGGGCAACAAGCTCCAGAGCCAGGGCTTGCAAGCAACCTCCTGATGTGCCTCCTTTAACACAGCCTCTCTACCCCGTCTAAATGAGGCGCCTTTCTATGTATAAAAAAGTATACTCCAGATAATATCCAAGACGTTCCGCCTGTAGCATCAAAAGGTCTGCTGGGTCCATTGTTGGTCAGGTCGTTCTGTTACGATTCCAGACACTTAGTATGTAGGACCCAAATGCAAAACCCGGGAGACAGAGGTGAAGTATTTGTTGGATACTTTATTTTCCATAACAGCAAAAAAAAAAACTCTCACGCAGTGAGGAATCAAAAAACCAAAGAGTTCCAGGAGCATAGACCTTACTGTGACAATAGACAAAACGAACTGACACTGAACCATGGGAGACAGGGGAATTTAAACACAGGGTAACAAGACACAGGTGGGAATAATCAGGGAATTAGACACACCAGGGAACTAACGACAGACATGAAAACACAGGGAAAAGAGACCAGACAATATACAGGGAGGAAAACATGACAAGGAGAGCGGAAAAATACGACAGCAAACACCCAAACCTAGACAGACAACACTAAAACCCTTGACATAAACCTTGGGGGTGTGACAAAAGCTGACCACTTCAAAATTGTATTTTTGCCACTTAACCCCTCAATATGAATACCGTATAAACAGTACAGCACAAAGAAGAAGCATGTTGAATAGAAAGATTCCAAGCCCACAAGTCATCATCTGTCCTCTTTGTTGTAGCTTAGCTGCGTGGGAAGAGTTATGGAAGAGGTTCAGAACTGTATCCCTTTGCTTTGTGGGATTATACTGGATTTGAATATTAGTTTTGATCTACATCCTGTAGGCAGAGAAGACTCGTTTCAGTGATCATAACCCACAACCAAAATTGAATCTAGGCTAACTGTGTAGATGTGCTTTGTCTCAGTTGAGGGATTAGACGACTCACTTTGCTTCAGATGTATTTTTTCAGCCAGAAAAAAAAGTCCAAGATTTGTTTTTTGTACAAAACAAATTAGTGCTGTCAAGCTAACGCGTTAATAACACATTAACGCAACATTTTTTTAATGCCACAAAAAATGTTAACGTGCGATTAACGCATGTGTATTTGTCCTCGGCCTGCCCCGTAGTTTCAGAGCCCAAAGGCTTGACGTTGTTGTTGTTGTTGTTGTTAGTTGGATGGTGGGAGATTCTAGCGAGAGATATGGATACAAAAAAAACGCTTGAAAGTTTGCCGGGGAGACGCCTGGACAACAACAGGGCTAGCTAAATGGGTGGCTACAGCTTAACATTGTGGAGGACGAGGGGCTGCGTTAGATAATTCGGATCGCATCCAACGTGTTGACTGCACATCACAGAGCATTATTTTGACCCACAGCGGGAAATTCAGTCTCATGCTTTGACTGAAGATGAAGACAGAGGAGCGGCATTTTGCCGTAAACAGGCTTGTCTGTTTGAGCAACTGGCTCAGTGCAAAGAAGTAGACAGGGTTGGGAGAGAGTTTACGAGAGAGAGAGGTTCCAGGTTGTTATATTGAAAATATTCAGGAGAATATTTGTCATTGTTCCAATGATAATAAACAAACATTTGCATAAAGCATGTCCACTCATACTGTATGTTGATAAGAGTATTAAAAACTTGAAAAATATTCCTCTAAGGTACATTTAGAACAGATAGAAAATGTGCAATTAATTTGCGATTAATCGTGATTGATAATATTAATATTAAATATTATAATCGACTGACAGCCCTAAAACAAATACAAAATGAGAAACATAAGACAACCAACCCACATTCAGAGCAGCTTGGAAATTGGTTGAATAAATGTCACCTTTGTTTTGTTTTTTTGCAGTGTTCCTGCTTCTGTTTGCTTTGTTGGTACAGTGGAGCAATTACACAGCAATTAAGCGGCACATAATGTCCCCCTCATAGCACATAAAACCAACTCTAAACAGGTGGTAGTTGGAGAATTATGTCAGAAAAAGCAACACAGCCTGCAACAAGCCTGGATTTTCAAAGTTCAACTAGACTGACATTTCTGCAGAGTGTGCAGTAACATATTTTAAGTTATTCTACAGTATATTTCTTATTCTGTCTTTGGTTTGGCAAGGCAGGTCGATGGTCTCTAGCATGCACAAGATTCTAGTGACCTTGTAGAAGAGCGCCTGCAAATCCATACATTACATCCTGCAAACCCATAATACCATAATTGAATGCTAGCCACCTGTCTCAAAGCCTTAACTCCATAACAGACTATTAGCAGTTTCACAGCACTGCAGCCACTTTGTGCCGTACAACGTTTGTGGTCCAAAGGGATACTAGCAAACATTATTTTGGATCAGACCAACGAGCCACAGCCTTCATGACTGAACTTTGTTTCATTTTTATGTTGCAGGAAAATCCAGAAGACGACTTTACACTTACATGTTCAAAGATGGGGCTTCAGCACTGGCTCCTTCTATAAAGCTGAGGCACATCCCAACGGCAAGGTTGCCTTTTTATTTGTGTCGAGTCTTGCATCCTCCTGGCAGTTACCAGAGCAAATTTGACCTGTGGGGGTTTGTGACTTAATATATCTGAGATGCTATATCCATGTGGTTTTGTCAGAGTCTCCCCAGTATGCGTTTTATAGCTTGAAGAAGTTGAAAGTAGGGGGAACTCAGCACTCTGTAGCTACAGTATAGTATAATAGCAGGGTGCAGCATGTGACAGTGCAGAGGCGAAATTCACACGGAAGGCTGTCATATGGTGTGTGGATATGGCATCCATAAACCCTCAGGGTGAGTGATAAACCCCGGTTTTGTTGTATTGCAAGGGAGAATTTTCCCATTAACTTTGGTTTGATTGCATATAAACACGGCATGCAGGCGGCAGAGAGTGCTTGTTTCCAGAAATCCCTGGCTGAGCGCTGCTGTATCTGCTGCCAAGTGAGGTAGGTTACATGGCTTGGAGCAGCGTAGCTTCAGCCATGGATGGCAGCCTGCAAAGACCACAGTCTGGTGCCAGGGTTTCCGGTATGTAAAGGGAGGCAAATGTGCCCATTACACTCAGACACCCTTCCTCACCAGCCGAGTGAGATCTGCTGCCCCCACTCCCTCCCTCTGTCCCCCATTTGGATCGGGCTCCTGCCCCAATCGCCTTTCAGACGCTTTTCTCTTTATCACGCTGATACACTCTTACAGAGAATATAAACACACTGACTCACCCGCAAACATACACAAATAGTCAGCCTTCAATCCATCCTATGCTGTCCAGGCAAATCAACAGTTGGAGCCAGAGGCTTACCGCCCATCTGGTCATCCATTTCCAGCGGGTCCCAGCATGCAATGACAGAGAGAGAGCCTTCTAATCCCCATCCTCCCGGAGAACTAGAGGGTTCTGATGGTTTCTCCGTGTCAAAGTCAAGGACAGTTAGTACAACTCTGCTACATGGCTGCCAAGGTCAGCAACTCTGAAATGTCTCTCCCTCTTCTCATTCTGTTTTGCCTTTTATCACTCAGCCTCACACCCGAACACCTTTCCCTCTCTTAGTCACTCTGAACATTTCCTGTGGAGCTCTGATTGTACAACATCCAGAGGGAAAGGCCCACTTTGCAGACACAGCAGCTGATGTACTGTACTCCACACTGATTAGTGTGAAGCCAGCTCCATGCATTTGTCAAGCCAGGGGGAGAGCAACCTGGGAAGTGTGTACCCTCAAATGTTAGAGCAGATTGCAAAGTGCACTTTAGTGCACTTTTTTCCTATGTGCTGGTTAAGTTGTTACCGCTGCTGCACTTTTTCCCTGGCCTAGTTTGGATGCGAGCAAGCGAATGATTCGTAAACAAAAGCCGTGTTGTCTTAGTGATAAGCTTTTATTGCAAAGTGTAATATTGTGTTATCCAGATTCTGAACTGTATCACTGGCAAAATAAAACCCATATTGGCTGGAAAAAGTAAACATGAATGCATTAACAAGTGCAGAACAATGTCAGCAATTTTAACAATCAGCTTTATTGCATATGAGATTTACTTATTGTGCTGTGGAGTTTCTTGGTTACATGTGTCTTTAATCTGTATTTATTCAGGCAAGGTTGACAGGAGAATCACACTAATTTTCACCCAGCTAAAGTACAAAGCACTCACACATGCTAGTCTCACACTATAGCCATTGTTTTCGGTTTCTGGCCAATGAGCAGCTCCACTGGAGCAGTGGGAGGTTAAATGTTTAGCTCAAGGGCACTTTTATTCCTAGTTGTCATGGGAGCACAGATAGGTACCCGTTCTCTTTGCCTAATCAAATTTTAAAGCTGGTCCGAGGGTTTGAAGTGCTGACCTTCCACACAAAGGCTGCATACTTTTCTAACCCGTAGGCTGTCACAGTGAACAGCAGACATAGAACGGAACTGAGAACGCCTGAACGCAAGGCCGAGCAAGGAGCGCCTGTTAGTTACAACCTCAAATGTCATGTTCTGCCAGATGTACAGCTTCAGAATTATATGAAAACTTCTACAATTGTCAAAAATGTTGGAAACTGAAGGTTCATGTTTGATTCTCCATCATCCTGATTAATACTGGGCAATGTGGCTAATATTAATATTAAAGAGGCCCTTTTAATCTCATTTTCAGGTACATCTTTGTATTTTGGGCCACTATTGTGACATGTACATGCTTTAATGTTCGAGAAGATCTTTACTTTTCTCATTAGGCCTGTGCTGCAGCACTTATTTTCACCCTCTGTCTGAAATGAGAGCCCAGTCTGCTCTTATTAGTCAGCTGGCCGGCTCTGTTGTGATTATATAAACACTTTGTGATCTCCCGTTCCTTAGCCTATCACTTACAATGTGTTTGGGCAGCCAATAGAAATGGGAATGTTAAATAGGGATGTCATGTTAAATAGGGATGTCACTTTGTTATGGACTTAAACATAAGAGTCCAAGGGGGGGATTTTGGCGTTAACACGCACACAAACCTATATAACACACTAAATTAAAGGGAAACCCCTTAAATGCATAATAGGGAGTATGCTATGCATGCAAACTCTCAATTATAATGTTTTTCTCAAATACATATGTTCTGCTTTTAATGTGTTTTATCAGACAATATTGGCTTATCATTTTATTGAGTTTTTAAATCATCATATTGGCGTAGTATGACTCACATAACCCTGACCAGATGAATATGTAATGTTGTGAGGAGGATTGCCCATAATTTGCATAAGCTGATCTGCCCATCACAGATATTGTTTTCAAAGGATACAGCTAAAACATGCCACTACCTTTCAGCATCTGATTGTAATAACGCATGTGGTAAAGTATAAATGTGCTTGATGCTTCCCCTTATGATTGGTCAGCCTGAGGCAGGGGGGCTTGTAAGAGTGCCAATCACATCCAAACTCCACAGGAGAGGATACGAGAGAGAAAAGAGAAACATGTAACCCAAGGACTTGGAAAAGAAGGGAGAGAAAATAAAATAATTGTCATTGCTTCCTGTCACTGCACGGTCAAATAAATGAGTTGAAGCAGACACCAAATGCAGTTATTCAGTTACCTCAAAATCTCAGAAAAAAATGTCAATGTGAAACTGTGTGATTTTGATCTTGTAAATTAAAGGTGGGGTAGGTAAGTTTGAGAAACCGGCTCTAGATACACTTTTTGTTATATTCCATGGAATGCTCTTAACATCTCGATAGCAATGAATATCTTAAGTGCTTTGACAACAAATCCATAAAAAAATGTCATCGGTGGAAGCCGTAGTACTGTAAAAAGCACGACCAATCATTTTAGCCGGCCCGGCTAAAATAACTGGATGGCCTACCTGCCTGTCAGCCTTCCATCTGTGCACAAACTTATCTCGTGCCCTCATTGGTCATGTGCGCGTTTGTGTGTGTTGGAGGAGCGGCTCTGTAAGGAAGTGGCAGATTTGTTCCGGCTGTGTATTTTCAAATTCTAGCGCACTCGAGCTGGTTTCTCCAAAATTACTTACCCCACCTTTAACAGTTTTTTGCAACTGTGCACCAAATGTGTACATAATAAGTTAGTTTAAAGAGAACATATTTTAAGGTCCATATTTGTATTTTTTTCAAAAAGTGCTTTATTTTTCTCACACTGCCTGCTCTTTTCACCCTTATTGTGAAACCGAACCCTAGTCTGCTCTGATTGGTTAGCCGGCTGGCTCTGTTTGGATTGGTCAAATGCTTAGAGATGTTTAGGAAATGTCCCGCCCTTTTGCCTATCATGAACAATATGTTTGGAGCGCTAGCCAATAGAAGCATGAGTGTTACAGTTAGACAGGGTAAATGGAAATGCATAGTGACAACTGCCATTTGGCCGAACAGGGCCAACTGTATAAGAGCGGTCTTGAAATGAAATGAATTGTAAAGTGTATCCACATGTAGTGCGTACAACCCGCAGAGTGCAATTCCATTTCAAACACATAACTAAAACCTTCAACTTTGAATAAGTGAGCATGAAGGACTAAAGACCATACACAAGTAAAAAAATGGAGGGTCACCTGCTCCTTAAGTACAATTTCTTACCAAGAGGCTTAAACTTAAACGGCTACTCTCTGGCTTTAGAGCTGTCGCCTTTTCAGGTGGCTCTCTGTTCCACATAACTAGACCTACGGGTGCACTATGGACCCTACTCTGGCTTACTGTGGTGTGAAATTGCATACACAACCTTGAAATGATTCCCACAATAGCAGATGGTCTTAGCAATGGAGAAAAATACTTTTTGCCCGCCTGTCTGAAGAAGGAAGTTGACAATAAATGAAGGTTTGATTCGAAAACGACACCTGGGGTTGTTATGACAATCGACGGGCGACAGAGTCTCTTCAGACTTCAAAATACATTTCATCTTTGACTGATAATGATGAAGCACACTTATGTTAATTTTGAAACCATAATGCTTTTCACACCTGGGCTTCAAAAGTGGCAGATTGGTGTAAGCAGCTGTAAATAATCATCATAAGACATGTACTAACATTTATATAATGCGCAAATCCCCAAGTGACTGGAATATGTTCTGCTGCAAATGCAAAGTCGATATAAAATCAAGAAATTACAAAGCAAGCTGTTTTTCGGACATGCTTATTATTCCACAAAGTGCACATTAAATAATGTGTTTCTCGTAACAGCAAAGAACACAGAAAGGATGCTGAATCAGAAAGAAAACGGTCTAAGGGGACTGGTACTTTAAAACCAGAGTATTTGGTCACCATGGCAATGATTTATGAGGCAAATTCAGATGGAACAATTTTCTCATTAAAGAGGAGAACATTGAACCAACCTCCTCCCGTACAGCTTAGCTAACTAAATGCCCAATGATTGATGCTGATGCTGATGTGCTTAATGCACATTCAGACTCCCAATTTAAATTGCAGATGTCGGCGAACACGTGGCGCACATTGCAGCACTCTTTGATATTCAAACAACATGGTCAAAGAATGGATTACTTTTTTCGGGGGCCAATATATCAACCTCACTTTTACGTGATGATTTAGTGCCATTTGCTATTTAATCAATGCAAACATATTGTGTCGATGGACTTTAAATAGGGGAGTGTTACTATTGTTTCACATTCATGTCCCATCTTGAGATCGTTCATTATATTCCTGTCCTCATTATTGGGCCTATGACTCTCTCCTTCCCGTTTTCTTATCGTGGATGCCCACGCATTTACTTGATCAGGTCACTGATCACATTTATTATGTGTTGAACTGGGGAACAGGGGAATAAAGCAGTCATGAAGTTGTCATGTATCCAGTAAATCAGACTTGAATGAACCGTTGACTAAAGGGATTTTGTTTTAATCTGCTGAAGTGGCGGTATTAGCCAACATTTTAGATGTACTGTGCTAAAACGGAGGAGTACTCTTAAGAGGCATTCGAGTGGAAAAATTCTCATATGGGTTGTTTTTCTGGAAGTCATGTAATTGCAGTTCTTGATTTGTCTTTGTAAAACTCCATACCTGCATAAGTACTTATATACTACCAATGGTAGAAATAAACTAAGAACAATTACTAAATACTGTTGATGTTCTCCAACTTAACTTTCGTATCTTCCACTTCATCTCAGATACAAATATTGTATTTCTTACACATGTTATTTTGAATGTTTGTGTTGCTTTTTGTGTTTAGAAAACTCTCCTTGTTGGATAGGCTTGAAGATATTCATCACAAAGCAAAACATTTAAAACTTGGTATAATATGAAAGGGACAAAGCTCTATGTATATAATGATCACATAGAATGTGACGCCTTTCTTTAGATCAAAGCACCCAATAATACATAATGGACTTAAAATTAGACCTTAACAACCTAAACATCTACAACAACAATATTCATTCAAAAAACACCACCTTCAGCGGTAACACATTTACTGTAAGTACATTTTAATAATGATACTTAGATACTTCCACTTCGGTAAAGTTTGCGAGGGGTTTAACTTTGTAGAATTTTCACAGTGTGGAATAAGAGCTTTTCATAAAGTGAAGGAAATACTTCTTACACCACTGGATGCAACCTTTCTTGAGTGGCAGCAGGTATCTCTGTATAATGTTTTTTCTCTAAAAGTGTCTCGCTCTTTTTGTTGCCGCGCTTTCTCGCCGCGTCACGATGAGGTTGTTCCATGGAGACTACTTTTTTTGGAAGTCTCCACATGTACATTTACCCGTCAAATAGCATAAATCTAGGACATACTATTTTCTATTCATGTTTAGGCCCTTAAAAATGTGATTAATTTAGTTGGATCCTTCAGGATGAATTCAACCCGACTGGCCTTCAATACCCGAGTTATCCTCACACCCGCCCTGCATCCTGCACTAGCTATCATTGCTTGAATCCAATTCTAGTCACGGGTAATTGCTTAGCGTGCTGCAAATGTCTCAGGCCCATTCTCTATCTTGGACATGATAAAAACTATACAACCCAGCTGGTCTTCTATGTCCTGTTACTGCCAGTCAGTGTGCTACGTTCACACTATGAGGGTGTTACAGCTATTACTCACCAAAATCATAAATGTCAGCACAAGCTCCCCAATGACATCAGGACGCCGGAGACTCCACACATTTTCCGTCGTAGATTGAAAATGATCCGCACCATGGCCGCTAATTGTTTCTTAATGCGGCACTTAAAGCAGTTAAGCATATTTGATGAAATTGATGTACTCGTATAATTCTTATATTTTTGGAGATTGAATCCACATGGTTGTAAGCCTTATTGTACATTAGTCTATTAACAAATTTCACCAATTTATTTGTATTGAATGTACTATGATTCAATTAAAAACCCTTGCATTCCCCACTTTTCAGAGTGGGGTTGCACATTATACTTTTTCTTTTTCTTTTTAGGTTTCTCCCACTTCCACATGCTCTTGGCTGCATTGCGCCTCAGTAAAGTATGTTTAGACAGGTCAGATCTTATAATCATTAGTGGAGGAAAAATAGTAATGCATGGTGAAAGAGCCTCTAAACAAAACAAAAAACTATTTATAGAAAACCTGGTCTTGAGACATAGAGCCCCCAGGGAGAAAATACAAAGTCATAGATCAGCCTGAGGGGAAGTAATTAGGACAGATATTTAAACTGAATAATGCAGGCTTGCTGAAACACTGAAACCATGTAAAGTTGTCTCATGTCTTCCTTATTCTGTGCCATCTGAATTATTCAGGGACACGAAGGGATACAGGACAGATAACACTCTGCCGCACATGTCATCAGTGCTCTTGTTAAGAGATGATTAAAGGCGCGCTCTACCTCGCTACTTGTGCGTCAGCAGTCTGCTATATCAGTCGATATGGTGCTGTAATACCCACTGTAGTGAGCCAGTCACACTACAGCAGTCTAACAAGGTCACTTTGAAGTTGCAGCAGTGCACAGTCAGTGAAGATTTGCTAGGAGATTTAAAAAAGGCAACTCAATTACCAATGGCCAGGCATGTGTGCCTGAGCACGCAGAGATATGACAAATGTACATTACTTACGATATGCAAAATCTGCTGTATCAGGCGGGGCAAATACATTCTTTCTCTCAACTATTTGGTAAACGCATAACACACTTAAAGGGAGTCCTATATTTTCATAATATTTTCATTCATAGTTTCATAATTGTATTTTGTGCTTCTACTGTGACATGTTTACATGCTTTAATGTTCGAAAAGTGCTTTATTTTTCTCATATTGCTTGTGCTGCATCACCTCTTTTCACCCTCTGTCTGAAACCAGAGCCCAGTCTGCTCTGATTGGTTAGCTGGCCAGTTCTGTTTTGATGGTCACCCACTTAGAGATGTCCCGCCTCTTAGCCTATCAGGTACAATGTTTTAGAGCACTAGCCAATAGATGAACAAGTGTTACGTAGTGATGTCACTATGTTATGGAAGTAAACAAAGTAGTCCAAACGATGTGTTTCAGGCAGGGTGGGAGTGAACTTTGGGATTTTAGCCTTTGTACATAATATACATGCAAAAAAACTCTATAACACACTACAGCAAAGGAAAAACATCAAAAGTATAATAAGGACCATTCAATGAACTGTTTTGCCTTCTCACACCAAGTTGAGACCAAGGTTACAGTTTAAATTTGCTCTCTAATCCCTTCTGCGATTTATTTTTCCTCAAAATGATTCTTCTTTTTTTTCCCATTTTCTAATTTCGGTCTCTCCTCTCTTTTCCTCTTGCTGCTTGAGTTTCACAGATGTAGTGACTTGAGGCGATGGTGGTTATGCAAAACACAGTTCAAATAAATGCAGGGCTCCCACAATGAAAACGGCATAAAAGGCATCCACACAAAAAGGCTCTTTTATGGCATGAAAATCTTGTGGTGGAGACACTAAAGTACATTTTAGGATCTCATTATTATAAAAGCAGGGAGAAAATGTGTCCCTCCATGGCTGGAATGAATGCATTGTTCGACAAAAGAGATTAAAAGAATACGCACGGAGACACATTCAGAGAAGGAATCCAGTTTGGAGAGAACTGGTACTGCACAAATTAAACTGCAAGGGATGTCATTATTCTCTTTAAAAAGTTCATCAGATATTATTTGGACACCATCGTATTACATAATACCCATAAAGTTTCAAAATTGTATTTATTTTTCACAATAAAACATCTTTGTAATCTTGTTATCTGATATACAGCAGGGGTACTCAAACTTTTTTATTAAAGGTCCACTTGTGAATTGTATACAAGGTCACTGGTCCGGATCAATGCCAGTAAAGTTGGAAAAAAAGGCATTAGAAGCATTAGAAAGTCAAGGTTAACTTGCGGTCTGCAATGCGTGTCACGCTCGCGCACACAAGTAAATATATATGCACGTTCATTCACACAGCGCGTCAGACACAAGAAAATACACATCAGAATCTGAAAGTTTTTATTTTTTTATTTTGTATAATTTTTATTTTTTATAATGGCACACAGGGTTTGGTCCGGATTGATTTGTAGTTCGGTCCAGATCCAGACCTTGGTTCGGAGTTTGAGAAGCCCTGATATACAGTATTGTTTACGCTTTATATTTTGTCTATCTGTATATGTATGGGTTTTTGTATGCTTGGAACAAAATGGGTAAAAGTAAGTTATAACAAAAACAGCAAATAGATAGAGCAAAAAAATCTACATTCATACCCAAACATAAAAATAGTTCTATTGCCAGTGATTCCCAAAACAACATAAGTGAAAGTGGAGATGGCATGTGGTTAAGATAATTACAATAAAAAGAAGAATACAATTTAATGTTTCCTTTACACGTTAGACAATAGATGAGACGAGTTGGAGAAAAACTCCTTGGGAGTTTTTCTCTGTGTTGGTAGCAAGGTTCAGGTGAAGGGTGGAACAGGAACAACACACACACAAACACAAACATACAAATACACAAAGAACCAATGGACATGGAGGCCACAGTAATAGTGTGTAACCCAAATAAATACAATGGAGATAAAAGGGGCTCTTCCTCTCCACCTTTAACATTCACATTTGATAAAATGATAGCACGTTTATTGTCATTTTGTTCATAAATCTAACAATAGACAATCAAAATCCTGCTTCCATTGTCCTACACTTTGTACGCCCGTTATACATCTTTCCTTTCACTCCATGTGAATTTGTTTGTTGTACACCCAGAGGACATTCAATTACCTTTCAAAGTGCTTTGCCAAAAGAAAATAGTGTTATATACTGTAAATGTGACTTCTTCGTGACAAGGTTGTATTAAACTGCCTCCCCAATTCTCTGTCCAAAAGACATTGTAAGGCGTGTAAATAATACAAGTTTGAGTTCATGAGAGAGAAGTTAAAAACCATGGCCTGCCCAACAGGTAAGTGTACCTGGCCTGTCAATGCGTTGGGTGGGCGAATGTGTCAGATTGTCTGTTTTGGAAACTTACAAAACTGTTGAACGCAACCACCCCATTTCTCTGTTAATCTCCAAAAACAGCCATAAACCTCAGGTTCTTTTTAATGTCCTCTACTCGATCATTAATCCCTGTGATGTTTCTCCAATTTTGCCATCGACTACTCTCTGTGATCTGCTCTTAGGCTAGCCCACACTAGTGCTACCCCAAATCCTGCTCCTTTTCTGTGCCCTGCTGTCCTCGACCACTTTGAGCCTGTATCCCTCTCTTCTCTCTCGGATGTAGTCATGCACCTGCGGCCGACAAACTGCACCTCAGACAGCATTTCCTCTAGCCTTCTCAGAGATGTTTTCGAATGAGTTGGAGCAAGTATTTTCTTACTTATAAACAGTTAAGTAAGAAAATATCAGTTACAAAGTAACGCGTTACTGTAACGCCGTTATTTTTGGCAGTAACTAGTACTCTAACGTGTTATTTTTTAAATTCAGTAACTCAGTTACCTTTACTACATGGTGCGTTACTCCGTTATTTTTTTTATATAGTCTCGGCTCCCAGACGTTGGTGAGCGGCGCCAACAGCGAGGTGAACAGAGATGAGAACTGTACTTAAGTACAGTACTTGAGTAAATGTACTTAAATACTTCCTGTGTCACATGCGGAGACGCGCTGTGGGCGTGTTTGTGTGTTTACTAACAAGACTATCATGGCGGCTGAGGAGCTCAAGTCGAGTTTCTCCGCCTGGAGATATTCTCACTATTTCACTTTTGTCGAGCACAAAGAAAATAACGTTTTAGTTAAATGTAAGTTGTGTCTTGGCGGGTCAAAGGTCCTATCTAATGCCCAAAACAGCAATTCAAATATGTTGAAACATCTGCAGAAACAACATGCTGGGACGAAGCTAGTAGCCTAGCTAAGACCATAGACCCAGACTCATCCGATGCCACTCCACCTCCACCTAGCAACAGTGGCTGGATTTTAACCGAGGGACTGCTAGCCAGGGAAAGGTTGATAAAGCCATTGCACGGTATGTTGTAGAACACATGCAGGCTATTTCTACTATTTCTATTGCTATTTCTTGATCAACAGATTGTATTATTCTCCAATGCAATAACAGTACTGAAATGAAGGCTATAAGGGCATTAATGGGAGCCCTTTTTTTTAGTAACTAATGCGTTACTGTTGTGTAAGTAATCAGTAAAGTAACTGAGTTACTTTTGAAATGAAGTAACTAGTAATGGTAACTAGTTACTGGTTTTCAGTAACTAGCACAACACTGCTTATAAATACCTCTCTTAGCTCAGGATGTGTCCCAGCTGCCTTCATGCACAGCACTGAAACAGCACTTTTAGTAGTTTTTAATTATTTGCTCCGAGCCGCCGACTCAGATAGCCCAGCTGTCCTGGTGCTGTTAGACCTGACAGCTGCCTTCGACACTGTGGACCATAGCATCCTGTTGTCACAGCTTGAACAGTCCACTGGCATCACAGGCTCTGCCCTTGCATGGTTCAGGTCCTACCTGACAGACCGTAGCTTCTCTGTGCAGCTAGGTGCCTTCTCCTCTGCCAAAGCCCCTCTTACATGTGGGGTTCCCCAAGGCTCGATTCTGGGCCCCATCCTTTTTCTACTGTACATACTGCCCCTAGGTTCAATTCTCACAAAACACAACATCCCCTTCCACTGCTAGGCTGACGATGTACAGATCTATCTGCCACTAAATTCAAATGTCAACTCATTACAGCTATCAATGAACTGCTTAGCAGAGATAAAATCCTAGCTGAGCCAACATTTCCTCAACCTCAATGAGAGCAAGACTGAGGTTATCTTTTTTGGACCCCAACCTCCAGCCTCCCATGTTGATATTCTGGGATCCCTCAAAAATAATTTCCTCCCCTCTGTCACGAACCTTGGAGTGACCTTCAATAGCGCTTTTAAATTCGACAAGCAGGTCAGTAGCGTAGTCAAAACCTGCTTTTTTAAAATATGACTATTGGCCAAGACCAAGTCGTTTTTATCTTTTAAAGACCTGGAAAGGATTATTAACGCCTTTGTTACCTCAAGGTTGGACTACTGCAACGCTCTGTACGTGGGTATGGACCAGGCGTCAATTAAACGCCTGCAGCTAGTGCAGAACCCAGCTGCACGTCTACTCACTGGCCACAAAAAACGTGACCACATCACCCCAATTCTGGCCTCACTGCACTGGCTTCAAATTAGGTTCAGAATTGATTTTAAACTCCTTTTATTTGTTTTTAAAGCCCTAAATGGGCTGGCTCCTGCCTATATAGCCGAACTCCTCCATCGCTACACCCCAGCCAGAGCTTTAAGGTCGGCTGACCAGCTGCTGCTGATAGTGCCCAAGACCAGGTTCAAAACCCGAGGGCACTGAGCCTCCGCAGCAGCGGGCCCTAGGCTCTGGAACACTCTGCCCCTCCATGTGAGGTCGGCCCAGACCCTAGGGGTTTTTAAATCTACTCTTAAAACACACTTCTTCTCCCTGGCCTTTTAGTCAGAGCGGAGCACAACCCCTGACTTCTCCCTGTGTTTTTTATATATCTGTTGTAATTTATTGTCTTTTATTGTGATTGTAGTAATGTGTTTTTATGTGATTGTAGTATTTATTACATGTACAGCACTTTGGCCCGACCAAAAATTGCTTTTAAATGTGCTTTAGAAATAAACTTTTTATTTTATTTGACCCCAATTCCAGCATATGTGAGGAGGGGGGTTATAGTCACTGTTAAACAATGCTACCAGAATTTAATTCCTTACTGAGGCAATGAGGGCATATTGAAGCTGCCCCCCTTAGGATTCTCATCCATTCCACATTGGAGATGTAAAAGTCAACAACAAAGTACTTTATGCTATAGTCTAAATACCATATAGATGCATTTCAAATGATCACATCATCCGAGAAATTCCTGTCAGCATTTTCCTGAATAATTGTTAGCAGCCGCTTAGGCTAAAGGGGTCTGATTTGAATTCTGCTTAGTCAGTAATTGCCATCTTTTTATTATCAAGATTTTATGTTGCGAAATGGGCTCGGTCTGGACGACTGTACATCGCTTAACATTATCCCTGGAGTGCAGGGTCAATCAATACAGCGGGGCCTGTCCTTTAGGAAAATGCAGATATGCTGAGAATCGATACTACCGTGTCATCACCTCTCATTTCAATCAGGGTGGCTGAGATATGACACCGTGGCAGCTCTCCCGGGACTCACACTGGAGTGAATCTCAATGGGTTCACAACGTCTTAGCTTGTACTCTTGTCTGGCCTTACTTAACCTAATGTAATCTATATTTCCTGGGCTGTCCTCTTGTATTCTGTATTTTCTCTGAATCACATATTCACATTAAAGCGGTTAACTTTAAAAGGCAGTTGAAGGCCAATTCTTTGTTAGTATTTTTCAATTATCAAGCAAAAAAGCATGTTTTTTCAAGTTTAGATGTTACTTCAAACCTTCAACATATTCTCTTTGTCAAACCCTTAGCGTGAGTACAACCAAACGTCTGTCTGCTTTTCAACTTCTCTGCTTTTAAGCCTTGAACTATCTCTTGGTCTGAGCCTGTATCTGTACCCGTTTCTCTGCTTGAGCTGCCCACTGATCTGTTTCTGTCCCTGAGCGTGAAGCTGTCCCGAGACTATTTGATTCATTATTGTTCTTGAATTAAGCACTCAAACTCTTGATATTCCCAAAGCAATTTGTGTCTAACAATTTTGTAGCATTGTTCTCAATGTTTTTTCTCTAGAAAGTGTACAGGATCGTTAAGGCTTGAGGTATGTAGAAATGTATGAAACATTCACCATCTATTTTAAGGGGAATAATTACTTCTTCCCAGTCAGAATTCGATCGCAATTCTATGAGCCTGAGATGTCAACTTTTTTCCACATCTTCTTTGCGTAAAAACCACTGACTGTAGAATGGACGGTCTTGGGTGTAACTCAAAGGATTTGGCAGTGACGATAACGCCTAACTACGGCCTTATCAAACATGGAGGTGGAGCTGATTGAATGTACAGTTGTCATTTTACCAGGATGTAAACTTTATTATCGTTGGAAGTTGAACATTAAAACATGGAGGTAAATGGAGATTGGCTCGCCTTTGGAGGCAGTCTCAAGTGGCCATTCGAGGAACTGCAACTTCTGGCACTTCTACAAAATGTCTTCCTTAGTTTAAATCTGTGTTTCCTCCTGGGATGAGCATTGACCTGCTTCTCTGGGTTCTCACTCATCAACTTATGCTTCACAACCTAAGTCCTACCCGTACTCTGAAGAGGAATTCTCTGTTCGCTCAGTAGCATTATTGGAACAGTCTGTAAAATAATTATGATTGTTCTCTTTAATCTGGAATACTTGTACTTCCCCTGCTCTTGACCACAGAGGATTCTGACTGAGAATCATTGATTGTTCCTTCTTTAAAATCCAAACTACATTATTCATAGCAATCCACGAGGAAATAAAACCAACCTGATCTCACCAGAATGCGTGACTCCACCACGACTCCTTAACACCGCACTGCTTGGTGGAGTCACGAACTTTGCTACATTTACTTGTCTGCACCACGCAAACAAGGCCAATGTAAAGTGAATGAGGCTGCTTTGTCGTGGTGCACACACGCATTTCTACAACGTCCAGCAGTGAGCTTTTATTCTATAAAACGTTTTTAAAATCTACTTTATAGCTTGTAGTAACTCACGGGAGGCTTCTTTTATTTTGTTTGTATTCATAATAATTTGTATTTTTCGTCAGAATGTATTATGGTGCATTAGTTACGAAAAGAAATTCTAAAAAAACAGTGCATTGTGTGTAATACAACTGTGACTTTTATTAAATTAGTTAGTTTTTAAGGAAGGCCAGAGCTTCAGCTGTGTCAAATAGATTGTTCCCTTTAGTTGACGTTTTTTAAAAGAACATTATATTCCGATTTGATCATGTCCCCTTTATTGTATTACGAAGAGCAATGTGAGCGTCCATTCTCATTTGATAACGCAGGATTTTACACCCGGAAGTAAGCATTCTCTTTACTGTCGATTGATTTTACAGTGATATCTGCACTATTCATCAACTCAAAAACACCAAATTATCCTTGTTAATTACACAACATTGATTGGTTTAAATTGTGCACAATTCTTTTGTAATTTTCCCCTTCGATTCGGAGAAACAAATATTTGTTCAGAGTTTAGGATGGCAGAAGACACGACACTACCCGGAATCCTCAGCTATCGTTTGGGACTACACCATGTGCTTTGCTTGACAAACCCCGTGATTTGTCCTCAAGCTCTGTGATTGGATGCTGGAGTGGCAGTGCGCGAACTATAAGAAAAATAGTAAAAAGTGAAATCTATAGAGAGTCTATACAAGTGATTGGAATATGATATATTAGATAAATAATTTCTAAGTAGCAGCCAGATGAATGTTGTTTCAAAGTTCAGGTGTTTAATAGTCTTATGGCCTGTGGGATGAAACTGTCCCTGAGTCTGGTGGTTTTAGTCCGGATGCTGCGGTAATATAAGATAAGATAAGATGGTACTTTATTGATCCCAATTTGGGAAATTGTTTTTGTTGCAGCAGCATAAAAGACAAGCCATTTTACAATAAAACAAAACTACAAATAAACAAGAATAGAAAGAAAAGAAAAGAAAATAGAAAATATACGTGTTGAAATAGAAAATATACATGTAGATATTATGCAAATATATATATTAAAAAATATATGACATATGGAATATGGAATATTAAATATTGAACAGATTATATATGTGTAAAATGTAGAGTGAGGTTTTATTCCAAGAGAAACTATGGAGCAAAGAGTTCTCTTCCAGCCAGAGGGGATTTATTGTACAGAGTTATTGCAGTGGGCAGGAATGTGTTCCTGTATCGGTCCTTGTCAGCAGTCTGTTGGAGAAGGAGCTCCGTTGACTGTCCAGCTGCAGGTGGAGAGGATGGGTGGGGTTATCCACAATGGACAACAGCCTGTTCAGTGTCCTCCTCTCCACCACAGCTAATGAAGGGGTCCAGCTTGATGCCGATGACAGACCCAGCTTTCCTGATCAGTTTATTCATTATTTGTATTTATTATATCAGTGCATTACAAGACATCTATCGATATGTGTGTACACCTCCAGCATTAAACATATTCTGCACATTTCTTATTCTATCTACATACATCTTATAAGAGTATAATTAATATGTATAATATCAGTTAAAATAAGTGCTTCAACATAGTTAACATTGCAGTAAATTTGATTGTCAAGTTCCAAAACAAACCATGCAATATATTAGACATTAAGTACTTTGTCAGGCTTAATATTTATCTGTAGATAGATACCCCCAAAGCTTTTTTCTTATTTAAAAGAAGACCTTAACCTAAAGAATTCTTTAATGTTTAAATAAAGCCTTATTAATTTGTCTGTTTTGCACATCCTCCTATCAGGCACTAAACTGTTTTATTGTAGAGATCACTTACAGTATCTTCTTGATATTTTCTATTCTATATTTATATCTTTGACCTTCTACTTTCCCACTATTTTGTATGTACTCTTAATATTTAAATGTTTTCATCAAATATAACACATTCAAAAGTGCTTTAAAAAAATGGAAGACATTAAGAAAAAGGCCTTTTAAAACAGTCATTAAAAAGCAACACAATCTACCTGCATTGCAATTACTCTAAACGTGCTTTAACCAGTAGGAGGTGCGGGTTAAAAAGCTGTCAAATTGACAGTGTTAACAAAATAAAATATACTGCTGTTTCTGGTTTAGTTTACGACAAATATATTATGTTATTGTTTTGATATTTGTAACACAAAAGCGATGGAAAAAACCCACAGCAACACAGAAAAGATGGTCTTAACATGACCCAGGGGTCTAGTAGTTAATAACAAACAATAATATCAAAACAAATTATTACTACTAACTTTATTGTGAAACTAAAACAGAACGGTAAAAAAATAGTTTCCGGTCTATTCTGAGGCCGGGGTTGCGTTCGAATAGTCCATTTAGCCTAGGAACCTTCCTAACCGAGTGAAATGACCAGGAAGTCCCTCAGTGGCAGCCATGATGAGTGCCGTTCGAATTCTCTAGAATCATAGATATATATAAACACTAGATGACTCACCCGCGCTGCTGGCCAATGGAGACCGACGTTGCCACATGGCCGCCATCTTGCTACAGGCAGTGCTCTCATTCATAACATTATGGTTTACTATTTAAATAACCATAGCTTGCTCTTGCACGTGGAAGGATCTCAGCTTCCTCAGAAAATAGAGTCTGCTCATCCCCTTCTTGTGCACAGCGTCAGTGTTGATCCTCCAGTTCAGCCCATTGTCTAGCACTCTCAGGTATTTGTAGTCCTCCACAACAGACACATCCTCTCCCAGAATGCACAGGGGTAGAGGAGACGTCGTCACCCTCCTGAAATTAATGACCATCTCTCTGGTCTTGGCCACATTCAGAATACTCACAACATTAGGCTAAGGTTCATCTTCCGCTCTTCTTGAAGTGGTTGTGCTTCTTGTTGCTTCCGGCTAAAATAAACATAATTAAAGACATTATGAGTGTTTAAAATGTGCTCTAATACACAACACATTATTTATTCCTAAACTTGCAGAAAGAAAAATTAAAGTGTGACATTTAATCACATATTTATATATCAATCGTATACACCTTGAATTATCTTGTTGGCCAATGATACACATACCCTTTGAAGATGAGCTGGGAAATTGAATACTGTTGGCACAACACCATCTTTAAGCCGGGCAGTCTGCCCCGTCCTGTCAAAGTCCTCACTCCTGAGAGCAGTGTCCTGCCACAGGAAACAAAACCGTCCCTTCTTAGGGCAACTTCCCATTGCAACTTCCCACTGCCTCCTCTCTCCAGTTTTGGGAAACCTTAAAAACATGAGAAAGGTAGCCAGATATATAAATTATTGTTAACATTGTCCTCCCTTCTTTCCTTTAACATTAAGGGTAAGGACAAAAATACACACCAAAATTATCATATTTTTGGGGTAATTGTATGTATGTATGTAATGTATACTTTAAGAATAAGGCAACCACACTAAGAGTTATAAAAAAGGTGTCCAAAAGAAACATTAAATAATTGTGTAAAGAAATGGTAGCAACATATTCTAAAGAGGCTGGGTCAACATCAATCTTGCAATACTATTATCTCACATAGCCCCACTGATCCTGTGTAGCAGGACTTGTAATGTACATACAGTACATCCACTAAGTAATTAACGATTATCCTAATTATAGTCATAATATTTTAATATCTTACACGTGAAAGGTGATTCCACGGGTTCTTGTTTGCAGACCAAGGTGATTAGAGCATCCGTAGGCTACACAAAAGTCAGGCATAGTCAGGTACTTCTGTAAACACAAAGCCAGCAATTTCCTGTATCATAATGTATCTAAAATGTAAGATGTTTTTAACAAGCCAAACCACTAGGAAGAAATCACGTTTAACTTAAGTTATGTTGAAAAGAAAGAGCAGTTCTGCCTCTCCCGCTGGTGTAAAGTTGCTGGGTCAACTTTGTAATACTAGGTCTCACTCACAGCCTCTTGTTATTAGCCAGCTAATAAATACAACCATGGAACATACACAAAGAAAAGCTGCAATTTCAACATGTCCAAGCATCCTGTATCATAGCCATGCTAATAATGTTTATAATAAACCAAACCGTTTGTAAATCAGTCAAGATTTTATCGATTTAAGAGCATTTTTTTGCAGATCACTCACCTTACAACAGCTACCATAGCGCATACCAGAGTAGTAGTTGTTGACTGTAGCAAGATGGCGGACGGTGAGCTACGCTGGAAAATCTCCCATGAGCCATCTAGTGTTTATATATATCTATGTCTTGAATGATAGGAAAGGAGGTTTCAAACTTCCTTTATAACCTCCTTTAGCTTAGGAACCACTGGACCTCCCTAACCGAAAGGAGAGGAGAAAATGCTGCCCCACAATGCCTTGCAGCCGCAGCATTTTACGTCACACAACAGTCGGCCGTTCACGGACACAAACGATTATGAGGGAGAAATTATATCAGGAAAGTTAGGGTGCTTATTAAGCACTTTAAAACGTATGTGGTAAGTTGCCAAAGTGCTTTGTTTTGAACGTTCATCAGTATTACAATCAAAAAGAGAAATATGAACGTTAGTTTTTACTGAAATTATCAAATAAAGTCAACATTTCACTGAGCTGTGTGGGGTTTGTTCAACTTTTAACGTTTATAATAAATACATTTGCATTGATTTTAAGATATTTTCATAGTTCATACAATCATACGTATTGGGATTATATGTATTAATGTGGACCGGAGGGAGAGGGTGACGAGCATAAGTTTCACTTTCATTTTTTATTTCAATTCCAATTTTGGTCATGAAGAATATGTTTCTCTGTTGTTCATAAAGCATAAAGCAACAGCATCAGAGTACGGTGCAGAGTCTCTAGATGAGTCCATCGTTCTTATTAAACATCCATGTTGTAGTCTGTTATATAGAAAACTGTAGTTTCCATAGTTTCCCCACAGCAGCAGACACACACAATGACGTCCACTGGCGCATCATAAACACGTCGGATAGTGAAAGTGCATTCGGATTCTCTAAAGTACCGCAGTCTCTTCTCCTAAGTCCTTTTGAATTCTCCTATCCACTATCCGATTTTTAAACTATCCGAACGCAACCCAGATCTCAGATAAATAAAGAGCTACGACAGATGTGTAATATTTAATGCAACCGAACCATTTATTACAATGCATTCATGTGATGACTTTCAAAGAGTAAAGCAAGCACTGCTGAATAAAGTATGATTTTATCTTTTACGAAACGTTTTTTTTCATATGGAATGCAGTTGGAGGTCAACCAATCACAGAGCTTGAGGCAAAGCGGAACAATAGCTGAGGATTCTGGGTAGTGTAGTGTCTTCGGCCATCCTAAACTGAACAAATATTTTTTTTTCCGAATCGAAGGGGAAAATTACAAAAGCATTGAGCACAATTTAAACCAATCAATGTTGTGTAATCAACAAGGATAATCTGGTGTTTTTGAGTTGATGATTAGTGCAGATATCACTGTAAAATCAATCGACAGTAAAGAGAATACTTACTTCCGGGTGTAAAATCCTGCGTTATCCAATGGGAATAGACTCTCACATTGCTCTCCGTAATACAATAAAGGGGACATGATCAAATCGGAATATAATGTTCTTTTAAAAAACGTTAACTAAAGGGAACAATCTATTTGACACAGCTGAAGCTCTGGCCTTCCTTAAAAACTAACACATTTAATAAAAATCACAGTTGTATTACACACAATGCACTGTTTTTTGAGAACAAAAATTCGTAACTAATGCACCATAATACATTCTGACAAAAAATATAAATTATTATGAATAGGCTACAAATAAAATAAAAGAAGCCACCCGTGAGTTACTACAATCTATAAAGTAGATTTTAAAAACGTTTTATAGAATAAAAGCTCACTGCTGGACGTTGTAGAAATGCGTGTGTGCACCACGACAAAGCAGCCTCATTCACTTTACATTGGCCTTGTTTGCGTGGTGCAGACACGTAAATGTAGCAAAGTTCGTGACTCCACCGCGAAATGCGGTGTTAAGGAGTCGTGGTGGAGTCACGCATTCTGGTGAGACCAGGCTGAATAAAACAGTAGCCTACAGACTTAAGGTAAATCCTAGTTTTACATTTAGCCTGCGTGCTGTCAAGATATGTTAGCTCAGATATGAATAGGACATGTGGGGAGAATGATAGCCTTGAGCATCTCCTGGTGTTCACTTTTGCTGTCATTTCAGACCACTGAAAGTTGGCGGGTACGGCCCAGTAGCCCATACACCTCTCTACTGAACAGAAAAGGAATGAGCCTCATTGTGTGACTGTGCGAGTTCCAGACTCTTTCAGGTTCACTCAGCGTTTAACCGTGTTTTGCTTTGTGCTGCCCAGCCGTTGTCAAGGGTCAATAGCTTTTTTGGTCCCAGTCATGGTTTCCAGCTCAACTCATATGATGCTTCAGTGGACACATCTGCGAGCAACAGAAGCACAGTGCTTGACACAAGCATCTGCTGTGTGTGTGTGTGTGTGTGTTTGTCATTGTCTATAAGACTTTTGAAGAACCTTGCAAAGGGTTGTTTTGTTTTTGGTAAAAAAAAGTTCAGAAGAACAGAAGGCAATCGTCAGTATCGCTCGTCACATTCAAGGTCAATGAACAGATATAATGTTATACACGCACACACATTCACAGACTTGCCAGACGTACACACACCGCGGTGTTCTGCCTTCTCCACATCTTAGCACACATACCTTGCACTGTAAACAACTAATTGCAACAATTAAACTCCTGCAAAACAGGGCCCAACACTTATTTAAGCAAATGCAAATTGAAGGTAGAGGTTAGAGTTCTACTGCACAACAAGCCAGAGGAAAATATTGCAGTAATAGTTTGCTTGAACACTTGCTGCTACTAACACGGCTCTTAATTGGCTTGATTGCATTTGTTGTGGATAAAATCATATTGTGCTGGCAACCTGCTGCTGTTGTCCTTCGACGCACATCAAAGCACATCTCTCGTATTCTATACATATATTATTTCCTCAGCTGTGCCCTCCATCTGACAAGTGTTTGCAAAAGGTGCGTTGACATTAACAATAGCAAACCTGTCAAAGTGTGATTTTTTAAAGTAATCCCAAAGCTAAAAGGTTTATTGTCGGGATAACAGCTGCTTGGGCCGTTAAAACATGCAATACAAATCTTCCTCTCGCAGATGGAGATATTGTTATGTTTATGAAACCTGGTCAGCGACTCAATGTCAGCTGCCAATACATGTTACTCTATAGAGTCTATACATTCCCTATTGAGTGGCAATGAGGAACAGGACTGGCAGGTATCAAACATCCAAGTGAAACCCAACTACAGGCAGCCAGTGTGGACATCGAGCGCATTGACTTGAGGGCGTTTCATGTGGCTCCTGATTGAACTGAACCAGACGGAACACCTCTGTGCTATGAAAGGACAAACATCAGATGATGCCATTTCATTTTCTCCAGTATTGAACCACAAACACCATTAGTTCTGCAAACTGACCGCAAAACAAGCAGACACCATCCATAACCCAAGGTCTGTAATATGTTGTTTCCGCTCAAATAATACCATCGTGAGCCTCTGGGAGCCTTGTAAAGGTGATTGTTATTTGGTATTTCACATACACGACAGTGGCCTCTCTTAGGGTCAGGGTATTGATTTTCTTCTATTTTTTTCCATTTTGACAGCAGGTGCCAGTGAAATTTCTTTCTTCTCTCCACTTTGTTGACAGTTCTTCTCAGTTTGACGATCCTGAGGCTGCCGTGATCTTTTCTAAATCGATCCGTTTGATCAGGGGCTGTCTGATGGAGGCCGACAATTTGTCACCACCGGCTCTGTGCAAACTATATATAGTCTAATATGGAAAGTCATTATCGAAAGGCTGATTCACATTGTTGATGACAGGCTTCATTTTCATCCTGGGACATGATTTATTCCACTTTTAAATTGAACTAGTTAACCTTTCTGTTACTTAACATAATTGTTTTGTTTCCTCATAATTCATATTGTGTTCTCTGCGTTTGACTGTGCAAGAAAGTGGTCCTCATGTCATTTAATCTCTGGCCACTTAGTGTTCAGCTAAATGAGGAAATAATTTATCCAGAGTGTGCTGTATTTCAACTTGGTTCATTATTTCATTTCATTAGAGCAAGAAAATTGACAAATATTTGGCTGAAGGGCGAGCAGATGAAATTTTTAAGGCAACAGTGTTTAGTTGAATAATTAGACTGTAGCATCTGCTGGGCAATGGAATTAGGGAGGCGACTAGAAAACAAAGTCTGGAATCATTTTGGTTGTGGATGCAGGATGACATTTTAAGCACTTAAACCTCAGCGATTTCGTTTTTAGACACACTCCACTGTCAATTTATTTGGATGGCTGCTAATTTCTGCTCACATATTAATGCAAATATACAAATGATGAGCCTAATTCTCATTTGCTGAGAGTGACAAAGCCAAGACAAAACCTGACAGTGCGTCTCATGCTGCGTTTTGCTATGTGCCTTAACTCGTCTTTCTTCTCTCCTTAGGGCTTACAGAAAAACAAGAATTATCCAATAACAGCCTGATGGGATGGAGGCTGATGATGAAACGTTTACTGTCATCACACACATCATCCGACTGAAAAGTAAGAGAGGGAGACAGTGAGATAAGTCACAGACAGTAGAGGAGGAGACACAGAGGGGGAGGCGTGACGCATTTCAAAGAGGAATACAAAAAATAGTGCTTATTCAGTTGAGGAAGATTTATGACCTGATGTTGATGTGCTTGTGAACTCTTTAGTGCTTTGCCTCTCTGGAAATGTCCCCATTGTGGCGCTCAGTAACTCTGCAATCCTACAATCAACATCCTGTCTCCATGTAAATGTGCATAAATGGCTCCCAGCACAATTCAATTTACGGTCCAGACAACACACATCGAGATTTAGGATCAAAATTGCACTCAAAGTATTGATTCACACACCAACTTGGGTTCCCGACTTTGAATCCTGGATACTTATGCCCCTAACTCAGTAGATATAAAAATGATTATGGCAAGTGAATCTGTGATACGTCATATGGTATGCTGCATTAATGAGACCTATTAGGATTAGGATTGATCATTTCAAATGATTTCCAAGGTCAAGATAATAGGTCATTATGTTTGTTTAAAGTGTAAATATTGCAAGCTACAGTACATTTGGTCCTGATATATCGTACTAGAGCTATGACTACTACTGTTAATAATACACATAAAACATTTTTTGATATGTGAGTTGGGATGAAGGGGAATGCCATCACACTTATTGGCAAAACAGACTGTAACTAATGTAATAGTGTGCTAAAATAAACTTTTTAAGTTACTTGTAATTTGAATACTATAATTTTCTGTTTAATACTTTAACTTGAATAAACAAATCAACAATATTATATGTGTAAAGTATAAGATCCATTTTATAGATCATTGTTAAAATTCAAAAGTATGTAGAAAAAACGTTACCAGCTGCAACATTTAACAACACATCCTCACTCCCAGGTCGGCCTATGTTGACATTATGTCAAGTCCCCTGTGTCGGCTTTTTCCAACGCAAGGGGGGGGGGCGGCCATGTCGGCTTTTTCCAACGCAAGGGGGGCGGCCCTTAGCGTACATTTTCAACTTTCCGGGATGTCCATAGGCTTCTATATAGCTCCCTAAACGTATGTTGTAGACGACTTGAGATCGCGAGCGAATGCTACCCGCAGATCCATTCTCACAGGCAGCGTTTATCAACCTTTTTCTAACTCAATATCAAGCTACACTTATTGTTTTTACTTTTTTATTTTAATTGAATAATGTAAGACTTTTGTTGCCGTCAGTTATGGGCAGAGTAGGGGCTCAGAATACTGAAATCTGTATTGTTTCATCGTTTTTTCCTTCTAATTTTGTATTTTCAAAACCGCACACTGTTATTTACTCAACAATAAGACATAATTATCCTTGTGTTCATTTATTTGTTTGATTAATAAACACAAGTTGGAGTCCGTCAGGACCGAGGGTCAGAGCAGCTCATAGTAGCCTAGTTGCTTTAGAGAATTTTACACCCGGAAGTAAGTATTCTCTCCGCTTCGCTTGACAAACCCCGTGATAGTCCTCAAGCTCTGTGATTGGATGTTTGAGTGTGCGCCGAGGGTTACGCCGAGCGTCCAACAACACTTTGAAATGGGATGGAACCACGGCAGACTGTCCAAAACTGGATTTGAACGGGTCCACCCCGTCCAACCCTCCCCCACCCCGTCCCCAGAACTACACATGCTGGCTATTGTGTGTTTCGCAACATGTTTAACCTCTATGGCACGTCTCTACTGGGAATTGTAGTTTTAAAAGACGTTTTCATATTTCCCATAATAAGAAGTTGCCAGTATTAAACTGTGTACATCCCTGGAGGTTTAGGGGATAGCAACACTCACATTTAAAACATATAATTAATACATAGGTGAAAATTGCTTGTGCCCATAATTGGCAGCATTAATATATACCCACATGCCAGCTAAGATCAGAAGAGCTTTATTTAACAGCTGGTCTTATGTTTGTGACCCCTCCTGTTGTTCATTGATAAGCCTGAAACATGCACTTGTCAAGGTTCAGAGGCAAATCTGGCAGTAGCCATCGATCATCTTAAGATAAGATATACTTTATTGATCCCAAGTTGGAAACATTTGCGTTACATCAGCATGTGTAACAGTTGTAAACAGGTGTTTATTTGTAAATCATTTAGTATAATCACACAAATTCTGTGTTTTATTTAATAATTCTGTGTTCTTTATTTATTGAATGTTCAATACCTGACGGAGATGACAAACTTGGGTCGCAGGTTCCTCAACAGTGCATTACAAGACATCTATCAATATGTGTGTATACCTCCACCATTAAACTGTCGTATTCTGCACATTTCTTATACTATCTACATACATCTTATAAGAGTATAATACATATGTATAATATCAGTTAAAATAAGTGCTTCAACATACAGTGGTTAACATTGCAGGAAAGCAATATAATAGTACTTTGTCAGGCTTAATATTTATACCCCCAAAGCTTTTTTCTTATTCAAAATAAGACCTTAACCTAAAGTATTCTTTAACATTTAAATAAAGCCTTATTAGTTTGTCTGTCAATCAACGTTGCGTGGAAGTCGGAAACAGTACCGAAGGAGTGGCAGACCGGAGTGGTGGTTCCCCTTTTCAAAAAGGGGGATCAGAGGGTGTGTGCCAATTACCGAGGCATCACACTACTCAGCCTCCCCGGGAAAGTTTACTCTAAGGTACTCGAAAGGAGGGTCAGGCCGATTGTCGAACCTCAGATTGAGGAGGAACAATGCGGATTCCGTCCTGGTCGTGGAACGACGGATCAGCTTTTTACTCTCGCAAGGATCCTGGAGGGTGCCTGGGAGTATGCTTATCCAGTCTACATGTGTTTTGTAGACTTGGAGAAGGCATATGACCGGGTTCCAAGGGAGTCACTGTGGGAGGTGCTGCGGGAGTATGGGGTGACGGGGTCTCTACTCAGGGCCATCCAATCTCTGTACTCCCAAAGCGAGAGCTGTGTCCGGGTCCTCGGCAGTAAGTCGGACCCATTTCAGGTGAGGGTTGGCCTCCGCCAGGGCTGCGCTTTGTCACCAATCCTGTTTGTAATATACATGGATCGGATTTCGAGGCGTAGTCGTGGGGGAGGGGGTCTGCAGTTCGGTGGACTAAGGATTGCACCACTGCTTTTTGCAGATGATGTGGTTCTGATGGCTTCATCGGTCTGCGACCTTCAGCACTCACTGGATCGGTTCGCAACCGAGTGTGAAGCGGCTGGGATGAGGATCAGCACCTCCAAATCTGAGGCCATGGTTCTCAGCAGGAAACCGATGGACTGTCCACTCCAAGTAGGGAATGAGTCCTTACCCCAAGTGAAGGAGTTCAAGTATCTCGGGGTCTTGTTCTCGAGTGAGGGAACAATGGAGCGTGAGATGGGTCGGAGAATCGGAGCAGCGGGAGCGGTACTGCAGTCTCTTTACCGCACCGTTGTGACGAAAAGGGAGCTGAGCCAAAAGGCAAAGCTCTCTGTCTACCGGGCCATTTTCGTTCCTACCCTCACCTATGGTCATGAAGGATGGGTCATGACCGAAAGAACGAGATCGCGGGTACAAGCGGCCGAGATGGGTTTTCTCCGCAGGGTGGCTGGTGTCTCCCTTAGGGATAAGGTGAGAAGTTCGGTCATCCGGGAGGGACTCGGAGTTGAACCGCTCCTCCTTCGCGTCGAAAGGAGCCAGTTGAGGTGGTTCGGGCACCTAGTTAGGATGCCACCTGGGCGCCTCCCTAGGGAGGTGTTCCAGGCACGTCCAGCTGGGAAGAGACCAAGGGGTAGACCTAGAACCAGATGGAGGGATTATATCTCTTCTCTGGCCTGGGAGCGCCTTGGGATCCCCCAGTCAGAGCTGGTTGATGTGGCCAGGGAAAAGAAAGTTTGGGGCTCTCTGCTGGAACTGCTACCTCCGCGACCCGACCACGGATAAGCGGGAGAAGATGGATGGATGGATGGATAGTTTGTCTGTCTGTGTCTCCTATTAATATCTAATAATACAAATAATACATTTCAATAACGTGCTTTAACCACCAGGTGTCCCTTTCTATCAGCTGTGCACCGTTATGGTGTAAATATACCAATACTGATTGGATCAAATATAAAAGTCAGCCGAATTAGTGTTGATATTGCGAGGAGACTTATAGTGTGAAGAGAAATTGAAGATTTTGTTTGATTGATATATTTATGATCCACGTCACATATTCAGATTCGGCGGCAGTTGTTCATGTTTGTCTATAAGTCTTCTCATCAGGGCTCTATAAATAGCGAACTACGGCTGATGACCTCCAAAGAGAAAATCAAGCAAACTAGGAATAAAGTATCATTTTATTTTTTTTAAATGTTTTTGTATTCCACATCAACAGGAAGTCCGATTAACTAAAATGTCCGTGCGGAACAATACCCCAACCCATAGATCCGTGGGTGAATAATGTAATCACCACATTACACACATCCCTTCACATTTCAATTTAAATTTACATTAAAGTGTTTCGTGAGGCCTTCTAAAATGTTTTTAAATATAATTAGGGTTATAGTTGAAGAGTTTGTAAATTATTGAGTTAGAAAAAGGTTAATAAATGCTGTGAGAATGGATCTGCGGGTAGCATTCGTTCGCAATCTCAAGTCGTCTACAACATACGTTTAGGGAGCTATATAGAAGCCTATGGACATCCCGGAAAGTTGAAAATGTACGCTAAGGGCCGCCCCCCCTTGCGTTGGAAAAAGCCGACACCGCCGCCCCCCCTTGCATTGGAGAAAGCCGACACAGGGGACTTGACATAACGTCAACATAGGCCGACCTGGGAGTGAGGATGTGTTGCATTTAAAGACATGAACACATCAAATCACATCAATCATGCTATGGCTCTGAATCAGCAGCGTAATTGTGATTTGTGTTGAGCAACAGGTTGTTGCACAGACACTGGTACTTGCGTACCATGCTGCGAATGGATCTGGCCCTTCCTACATCCAGGAGATGGTTAAACTGTACACCCCAGCACGTGCACTCCGCTCTGCATCGGCCAAAAAGCTCGCTGCACCCGCACTGCGAGGGGGACCCAAGTTCCCATCAGAAAAAACACGTGGGTTTGCTATCCTGGCTCCAAAAGGGTGGAATGAGCTCCCCATTGAAATCTGGACAGCAGATAGCTTGCACATCTTCCGACGCAGACTAAGAACTCATCTCTTTCGGCTCCACTTCGAGCGATAGAATTATTAACAAAGCACTTATACTGTATACTAATAAAGGGCTGGCTTATCTAAAGCCAGTTGAGTAGCACTTGAAATGTTTTAGCTCTATGAAACCTGATGTACTTATATGATTCTATTTTCTTCAAGTTTGTATTTTGTTGGTCGAACACACTTATTGTAAGTCGCTTTGGATAAAAGCGTCAGCTAAATGCAATGTAATGTAATGTAATTATATTAGAAATGAACAAATTACCTTCTTACTGTCACTACAAGTGCTTTGTTTCAACTGCATACGCAACCAAAAACAGAGATACGGTACTGTTTAAACCTGAGGCTAAAGCAACTCTGCATCCAGTGTTTAATAAATTAAAGGAAAACAAGTGAGAAATACATTGATTAAATAAGCAATATTATTAAAAGGTACCTTGGATAATAAAGGCAGTTGAGGGTATAGGCAGTGCAGGTCACCCACTTATTGCTACAGTTGGCTGGCCTTTTGATCTCTGTCTCCTCCCGTCATTGTGTCGCAACACACTGAATCCCAAACTGGTCCCCAGTTGTCTTTCTAGTGTGTATGAGAAGGCTAAAAGAGAATTACAATGCAACATGCTCTGGATAAAAGCACGACATGAATACATTCAATTGTATTCATCCATTAACAAGAGCCAATGACACTGCTTCTAATGTAGAATGATGGCCAGCCAGCATTTTAAAAAATTGTCCATTAGTGTGTAGTGTTAGCAAATCAGTTAAGTGCAGCTATAGCTACTGCATGTATCACTAAAACTATAATTTAGAGCCATGAAAATTACAAATATCATTGCTAATGCTGCCTCTCTTTTGCAGAAAACAACTTATTTAACCTCCATTGAAAGCATCCGGTGGACTCCTGCTAATTTGACACATTCTAACATAATAGTAATACTCCAAGTGTGTTTCAATGCCGGATCGAATTAACTATAATTTGCACTTTGCTTTTAAAACAAGTGCTCCAGTTATTATGACATCTCTAGTGGTACTCTTTAATGCCAAGATGTGTTTTTCATCATACCAAAGGGCTTTTACTTAATTCATACATCGGGTTGCCCTGCATAGTATACACCAGATAATGTTGTATATTTGTTTCCATTTGAGAGAGGAATAGCTGAAATATTTAAGACAAAAAGTTAAATTGTGTTTTGTTTTTTGCCTTATCGGAATGATTTCTGTACTATAATACTTCTCTGTTCCCCGAGAGGGAAAATTAATTGTATGCTTGTTTTTTGTGTCCTCAATCGGGCTTCCAGAGTTAGTTTTTCCTAACAAGTTGGTACTCCTGGGTCTCACTCCACTCTCCCTACTGCTGTCAGTGTCCTGGAGGTGCCCTCCAGCTATGTGGCTTTGTAAACTTGAACCATGGCATTGTCCTGTACAGGAAGAATCCCTGACATTAATGTTTTAAGGACTGGTTCACTGACACTTGAACAAAAAAAGGACCATTGACAGGTGGAAGTCATGCAGAGTCCAGGTTGTATTTGCTTAACTTGAGATACTACTAACTGAAACTGCAGACAAAGTTGTTGAATTGTACTTTATTTGTGATGCTCATAAAATTGTATCACTATATTATTGCATTTTTTTTGGAAAGTTAACCAAGATAAACCCCTGTTTTTTTAAAGATTCAAAAAATACAACTGGGAGAATCCCCATGTTAGGTTTGTGCATTACTAAATTAGAATAACATTCGTTGTAAGTCAACAAATTTAACATGTTGTAAGTTAACTAATTTCACCAATTTTTTCCATTTTAAATGTATAACTATAACAATCATGAATGGAGTATAGCCAAAAATGTAGTGACGTAGGTAGACAGCATAATGAATCCTTTTGATTGAATTCAAGCTGCAGAAATTGTGTGAGACCTGACCACATACAGTACATGGCATTGGCAAAGTATTCAGACCTCTTCACTTTTGTTCACAGACTTATACTAAAATCCATCATCTGAAATATCACATTAATATAAGTATACAGACCCTTAACTGGCTGATAAGTTAAGGAGCCTCAGCAATAACAGTCATAAGTATTGTTGGGTATGGTCTGAAAAGCTTTTCACACCTGCCATTCTTCTAAAGCTATGATCGGGATGGTTGGTGGACAGCCATTTCTCTAGGCCTCCAGGGATTTTTCATCTATCAATAAATGTTCATTGAAAGCTTATAGAGTTATGTGGGCCTTAACAATCATTGTCGATAAACAGAATGTACCTTAGTTAAGACACCAATCAAAAGCTAAATTAACCATAATGGCAAGGTGTCTGCGTATTAATGTGACTTCAGTAATACTACTGATGCAATCATTTCTGTTCTTTCCAGGTGTCACAAGCCATAAATATGTTCTAAACAACTTATGTGACAGCAGGTAACTTGAGCCAGTTCTATTTAGACATGATTTGAGAAAAGATGCGCTTTCAGTTGCCTCTGCTGTGTGGATAAAGGGCAGATGCATGATGGGGGATCGCTACAATGGCCCTGGCGGTGGGTTTATTAGTTTTAAAATGAAAGTCCATCAGAAAGAGGTTTCATTTGAGGAAGAGTGCAAATGAAATGGAAGCAAAGGAAACGGAATCCCATAAAACCGGCCTGAGAAAATAAACCATAAAAATAATGAATACTCTGAGATGTATTGTGTATAAAGTATGTGTGTGCATGTGCATTTGTGTGTCCCTTGATATTTTTCTCCAAAACTACCCAGTAGAACTTGGTAGCTATTTATCTTCAGATTTAAACCGCTACAGAGAGCAGTGAGTGGAGAAAGAGTTACTCTCAGCTCCCATGCCAGGTAGTCTTCTCTCTTCCCCTCTGGCACACTTTGCGGGCATCCACCTCCCATCATGCTCCTCTGGCATTCAAAGCAAGATTTTCTGCAGGAAGTCGTGCCAAGCCCAGCTTCTCATTGGCCGGCCTTTGTAAGAAGTGCCAGCAAAGAAAGGCTGTTCGCTTCCAAAATGTATCCAAGTGAATGTATGAATTAGAGGAATGAAAGTGTTAATTATTACTTGTGATGGTTTAGATCAGGGGTGTCAAACTCAATTTCATCCCGGGCCACATCAGCATTATAGTGGCACTCAAAGGGCCGGTTGTAATTTTAATTATATATAAATATATACATATGTAAATATATAATATATATTAAATAATGTATTATATTACATTGTTGGCCCTGCATTGGATTATTATCAGTTCTGGTAATATCTTCCTAAATAACTACGTCTGAAAGCAGAAGTCTAGGGCAAAGAATTGAAAGGAAATATTCAACAATTACACCAATTGTATTGTATATTATATTCTTTGCAAGCTCTTGCGGGCCACATAAAATTAGGTCGCGGGCCGGATTTGGCCCCCGGGCCATGAGTTTGACACCCCTGGTTTAGATGATGGGCTTGGTGCGTTTTGCTCGAAACCTCTGAAACCTGTTATTCATCTTTTTGAGATAGCATTTAAAAAGGACACCTTTAGTGGAGCCCAGTGTCAGGCTCTGCTTCTTATTGGCTGGCCTTTGAAGGTTCCAACAACTGAACCCATTTATTGTCACTCTGATATGGCTCTCTCAAGGCATAATGTGAATGAATCACCATCAACTATCAGATGAGATTTTACCTCTGCCGAAGCAAAAGGTGATTATAATAATTAAATACATTGCAACTGTGAATGTATGAAGTGGCGTTTTGGAAGTTAATTAGAGGGAGATGCATGTTTACATTGAAAAGAAAGAGCATCACAGAAAAAGCTGCCAAGTGCAAACATGATTGAAAATGGCATTTATAAAGATGTATCTAATGCATGTGAATAAATAAATGGGAATGCAAAACAACCGCTTGAATACAAACAATGGACTTTCCAAAACAATGGAGGGAAAACTAAATGAACTGTATTTCTTGTTTCGCCTCAGTGTTTCTCCACAGCCCAGCAGGCAGGTAGTTTGGGATTGAAGATATATTTTATTTTGACAGGACCGCGATCATGTTATGCCACAAACAGGTTTCTTTACATATTAATTACATCTACCAGCTGGTGCGAGAGAGAATGGACTCCAGATATGTTGCCCAAGCGGACTCATTAGTGTTTTACCCACAGATCTTAGCAGCTGTAGCACAGCCTCGCAAACTGGTGAAATTAGAATATGGAATTTCATTTAAGTGATGCACTCTTGCTACTGCTTCTCTAGTGATATTACTGTAACCACTCTATGCATGTTACTTCCATCATATAGGCAGCATAGAGCCAAGGCTTTGACTACATTGTGCATTTACGTCTTAATTTAAACAATTCATGTGTGAAAAGGTCACATTACTGTAGTTTGAAAAAAGGGTGACCCTATCTTTAGTTTGTCAGACTTGATATGGATATATTAAGTTATAGACCTCATTATCTAACAAAATCCATCATTGGCAGGCAGCTAGAAGGATGTGGGGCTTACAAAAACAATAACTGTTCCCTGAATTTAAAGGTCATCTATTATGCAAAATCCACTTGTCCACATGTCTAAAAACATGTGTCCCCTCTGTGTAAAGAGATTCTGAAAGTTTCAGGAAAAAAGTATTACTGATCATAATTCCATTGTTGAGGTATACTAAAATAGATTTATACTGTGCAATTTTCCAAACTCACATTGGTTTCTCATACAGCATCTCTGTAAAGTATTTGTATTCACTCTCTGTCCTAGACGGCTTGTTGGAGCTCCTGCCCCCCCCTCCCTGTGAGCCCAGTGTGCTCCGATTGGTCAGCTCGGCCACTCTGTTCTGATTAGTCAACCACCAGAGAGGCTCCGCCCATGTCTAACAGTGCTTTTTTCGGCTCTGAGCGGAACATCAGTCGTACAATGGCGTCGGTACAGCCGTATCTGTTATACGGTAATTAACCGAACTGTACCTACAACTGTTGTTATGTAGATGCACTTGTGGAAACTGTGCCATGCCTACCGAAGCAACACACTCTCACTCCATAATCGTCCAGGAGCGACGTTTGGTCAGGGTCCCGAGGCGTGCAGTTGTGACGCTCTTAGGATCCTTCAGCTTCATAAAGGGACGCAAATAGCTTTCAACTGATTGCAATGTATTCCCATCTGCGGCGGGATTTGACGCTCATGGAAGCACGGCATTCGTTTATGTCGGCTGCCTTTAAAGGCAATGTGAGCGTCCATTCCCATTGGATAACGGAGAATTGTACACCCGGAAGTAAGTATTCCCCTTACTGTCGATTGATTTTACAGTGATATCTGCACTACTCATCGACAAAAAAATACCAGATTATCCTTGTTAATTACACAACATTGATTGGTTTAAATTGTGTGCAATGCTTTTGTATTTTTCCCCTTCGATTCGGAGAAAAAAATATTTTTTCGGAGTAGGCTAAAGGATGGCAGAAGACACTAAACTACAGGGCTCGACATTATAAATGGCCCGCTGGCCCGGAAGCACTATTTAGACACCCCGGGCCAGCATAACGTACTTTCCACTTGCCCGCTCGGGCCACTAAAAATATTGCTTTAAAAAAAAAAAATTGTCCTGTGGTATTGGTATTTTGACTAGCAATTTTGTTAAATTGTTTTGTTTATTAACGCTAGCGTTTCGTGAGGCAGTTGTCTTTGTTGGGTGAAAAGCAAACAGCTGTTTGCTGCGGAGCGCAGCGCGAGCAGGCTCCCGTGAGCGCTCGCTCACTACATACTATCGCGCCACCTAACCATTCGCCTAAATGTTTTTAATACCAGCGGTAACCGGCCAAGCGCCGGCCAAAAAACAATCTTCAAATAAAAGAAAGTCATCGGAGGAGTTAAAGGAGAGTGACAGGGAGTATGAGAAGAAGAGGGAGAGCAGGTTTTAGCCACACTGTAACGCGTCCTAAAACCCTTTTATAATCTATCAGTTAGATACATGATTCGAAAATTATAAAAGTAGGGTAACAAAACGTGGAGACTATCCGGCTGAACAAAACGTGCATTTATCAAACAGGTTTGTTTTCCACAGACCTTATTTCCAGCTATTTTCCAAAACCCTGTGGAGAAATCCCATTGCATTTTGTCGAGGGAACCAGCAGCTTACTTCCTGGTTTTAGGATGCGTCACTGCACCTCTCAATATGATGCCAATATAAACAAGGTCTTATGTCGGCTCTGTACATCAATGCCGACCTATTCTGACAAGTAAGTGAAGAGTAGAAAATATAAAGGTTATAGGCAGGGCCGCCCCTCCCTAGAGGCCAATCACGCAGGCTGCATGGGGCCCAGCCTTGCCGACGGGGCCCCGCCCAGAGGGCCTCAGCTCTCCGCGTTTTCCGCGCAGTTCAGCCGCGAGGATCCGCGGCTGCTCCGCTCCACTAGCACCCGAAACAGAGGGCCTCATCATATAACTTTGCGTGGGGCCTTATGTTGGCCAGGGACGGCCCTGGCTATAGGGAAATGTCCCAGCACTTTAGGATAATGAAGGTTGTAATCAGTGACGTGCGGTGAGGTTCATGGCTGGTGAGGCACTGACTCTTTCAGAGTCAGATTTAGAAAATATTATATTTTAACCTTAATCGAAATATTCGGTTATTTTCAAAAGCTTTTTTAGTCTGATGCTTCGATTCATTTTAAACAGACCGTTCAACAAAAGGATACCCAAAATCTAAATATTGGATTGTTCTCTCCTAGTAAGATCCCATTTTCATTACAATTGTGGTCTTACCTTGACTTGAAGATGAAGTCCATGCTCTCCCTCTGGACAACATCTCTATTGCTTTTTTGTAAAAGTCCTCCTTATCTTCCTGTAGTTTGAAAAGTCTAGTTTGTTGTTTGCGTCTACCGTCTCTGCGTAGAATAACAGTAGCAAAAAGAACCTGTGGGCTCACGTGCGCCCCCTTCAGTGCAGTTATGGCTGCCTCTCCTGGTGCTTTTTTCATTGCCGTTGTATGATGAGACCAGCGAGCCTAAATATCATATACGTGAAATAAGTTATTGAGAGACTATGGATGGCGAGGATAAATGTAATAAAGGGATCTACAAACATTGCATGTGTTACCTACAGTGAGATGCGCCCCAGCCAGTTTCTGTGGGGTGACGCATTCTGAGGTGAGGCAGAGCTCATCTTTGCCTCACCTCACCCCACAGTAACTGGCTTGAGCGTGCTCACAAAATAAGTGCCCGCACTAAATTAGTGCCCGCGCTCCAGCAAGTTACTATGGGCTTACGAGAGGCAGAGCTCGTCCCTGCCTCACTTCTCATCGCTACCTGTAGTTGTAGTGGAGCTAGACAAATTTGCTGATTTTGACTTTAAAAAGCGATTGGAATCATACATAAATCACACTTACAACATAGATCAGTGGAGACATTTTATTATTATTACTATTTAGTTTTTCTTTAGTTGTTTTCCCGTTACATTGGAGTATGAGTATGACAGGTGAGGCTCTGCCTCCCCTGCCTCCCCTGACCGCACGTCGCTGGTTGTAATCTAATCTATTACATAGCCATTACATTTCTAACTCCTAATAGTCCGGGAGCCAAAGCCTGATTTTTGGATGAACCTTGTTTCGTCTGATAAAGTTTTTTTTTCTGCTGTTTCTTGTAGCTTGGGGGTACATCTTCAAAATCCAAGAGGGTGCCCGGTGATATCCCTTGAGCATTTTTGGATATTAACCCCTTCATGGTCAAAACGCCAAAATCCCAGAAAAATAAGGATTTATGAGATTTCATGCAAAATACTCAAATCAAATGCACCCATTTAATTTCTCCAATGTTTATTCAATAGGAGTACAGGAGGGTGCCCACTGATAACCTTTTAGCATTTTCAGATATTAAACCCTTCATGCCCAACATGCCTAAATCCCAGAAAAATAAGGATTTATGAAATTGCAATAATATTGAAATATATTCAAATCAAATGCATCACATTTGCCTTCCTCGATGTTTATATTCATAAAGTGCATTGTATTATACATTAATTATTATTAACCCTTTTAAGCTGACCCAGCAAAACATACTTTTGAAGTGCAGTGAATTCTGCAAAGACAATGCAACAACTTCTCTCTTTTGCTCACGCAACTGCGTGGCGTTTACTGCCAACAACAAAAACTTAAGGCAAGCAGATACTATATACAAAACTTTGCTCATTAGCATATATAAATGACACATTACTGTTAGGATATTGAGCATCCCACCCTGAAACATGCACAGAACATTGTGCATGGCAAACCATGCACTTTACAACTGCACTTCTTGGAGTTGCGAGGGTTCTCACTCTTGCAGCCACACCTGATCATCTCCAAAATATAATCTGGGACACATTTGGCATCTTCTGGTAGATGGGTTGGGATCAGTGACCTGTTACACGTATCTTTTTTCCATCCAAATTCCTCTGGGTTCAGTGCTGGCAGCAGGTTTACATTAAGATTTCGCCACAACATTGCCTGAAAATGGGCCCTCTTAACATTCTCAATGAAGGCTTCATTTGTTGGTGGTAGAGCAGCAAGGTTTGGAGCAGACATATGTCCTTTTCCATTATTTTTCCCCCAGACAAGTAGCCTTGTGTGTGATATGTCTGTGTTCTCCTTTATGCCATAATAGGCTGAGATGAAGGCAGTGGCTTGGTCGAGGACTTGCTGGAATGGTGCATCCATGTTGCCAATGGCTGATAGTTCGTACCCAGCTTTCAGGACTTTGATGACAGAACCTTTTCCCAACCCATAGTAAGACGCTACAGTGTCACATCCCGATATGGCATGGGCTGGTAAAAGGTTCTCAACAATTTCTGAATGCTTGGACAGTGTTGCCTTGATGTCCACTATGGCTCTTTCCTTGCGGGGGGATTCCATGATGATGGGTACATCCAGTCCTGCCTGATGGTAATGGTGAAGGAGTAGGACGAACACATCTGTGTCATCAGAAACCACAGAGATTTGATGGACTTCTCCAGCACACCCCAGGACTTGTTGGACAATGATGGTGTCAGCTTCTCCCTGCTGATTTTCTAGCTCATATCGGCTCCTTCTTTCTTCCAACCTGATCTCGATGGGGCATGAGTCCTCCCCTGTCACCACCAACTTGTGTTTGTTTGTGCCCCGTAGATGGAAAAGCCTGTCTTCAGTCAGTTCCTTAAATATTAATCGGTTGTGCTGTTTCTTGTTTTCAATGGATGACAAGACAACCTTCTGGGCTGGTAGCTTAGTTGATAGTACGAGATGATGTTTCCTACTGACCACTGTCTTCCTGACATCTCTGGTGACAGACTTGATACTGTAATCAGAGTATCTGTCAGAGATGAGGTAGACGTCACTCTCTGACAGGTATGAAATCAGCCGTGTTTTAACATTATCAATAAAATCAGCGACAGTACGATCAGCTGGCCAGTGTATGGTCCAAAGAAGTGCTGATCCATCAATGACAGGGACATCTGCATCACCGGCATTCCTCCTGGAGACTTCCACCTGGAGTTACTTCTTCAGTGTGGACTTGGCTTTAAAAATGTGCATTCCATCCTCTGTGAACATGGCAGTTGGGACTGGTGCCAGCTCATAGGCAAGGACATCCTTCACGTCAACATCGCGGTCACTAGAGAAAAGTGCAATGGTCCTCGAATAGATCACATTTAGGTCATACATTTTGGAGTCACCAATTGTGATGGATTTGGTTGTTGTTGCCATGGTCTTTACTTTGCTTGAGATGGTGTTGTAAAATCCCTCTGGCCAGGTCTTTTCAAATTGTTCTAACATTGCCTCTCCAATCTTTACAGCACTGTCTACACTGGCAGTCGGAGGGGCTATCTTGCCACTGGTGATGTTCACAATGCTCTCTCCTGGATGTGTGTTGGGATCCAATGGATGGAGGCAGGTGTCTAGTTTCTGATGAAGTCCATCCCTGTCCTTGGTGTCTGCTCTAACCCTGGCTTTAGCCTCCTCCTTGTGATAGAGATGTACTTTTGTTGTATTTGTCTCCTCCTCTTCCATGTCCTTCATGTCTGATTCAATCTTGCAGGAGATGTGGCGGCTCAGGGCCCAGATCTTCAGTGCTTCTGGCTTTGAGGTTATCCCAATGATCCCTCCTGCACTGTGGCCGTACCTCATGAAGGTGGACTCTATGAACTGGTCACTCCACAGGCCGTTCCATATTCCACGGATGTGTCGTGTCACATGTTGCCCTTGGAGGAAATAGCCTTGGATATGTGGAGGAAGCTTCTCCATGGAACGGAGGTAGTAGATGCCATACCTGGCATAGTTGACATGGCCAGCTGCAAAGTAGTAGGGAAGCATCTTCCGGAATGTGGTCAGATGGAGAAGCCAGTCACCCTCACGTTCAGCCCGGATGTACGACATCATCAGCAACACTGGTTTCACCAAGACCTCAATCCAAAGTTTGGCTGTCCTACTTTGACTAGCAATCTCATTCAAGGCTCTCATCAGATCGTCTGCTTTCTGGAAATGGCCATCCATAATCACACTCCGCAGCACCTCCTCCGCCATCATGCGCAGGGCACGTACATTCTGAGGGAACTTCTTCCCATTCAACATCTTGGCAACCCCACCAAATACTTCTGACAGGACACTAGAGAGCCCACTTTCCACCATCAGTGAACCCCAACAAAACTCATCAATGCATGCATACCCCCAAGACGTAAGTGCATCTCTTTGAACTTCTCTGGATGGGCCCATAACACTTGCACTGCAACCCGGTAGAGCTGCTGGTCACATGTCAGCACACTGAAATTCTGACCAGTTTCAGATGTGAGCTCTTGTACTCTGGCCATGGCTGTCATCATTGCAGTCCCGGCGTCAAGAGGGGGCGTGAGGGGGCATCGCCCCCTCACGCGGACTGTCCGCCCCCTCAATCAAAATAGTATTTTTTTTATTTTTTTTTTATTGTTTTTAGTTTTATTACAACAGTTTATGATGTGTTAAAAACAACAGAAAACTCCACTGACAAACCAAAATGAACAGCATGGGTAAATAAAAAAACAGCTTTGCAATTTACGCAGTTTACGTCATGAGACGTAAATTGACGGTCACTGACGGTCAGTGCGTCATCCCGCCATAAAACAAAAACAAACGAAGCAACGTAGCAGCTATTTTAATTCAAGCGGACATTCAGAATATTTTATACAGTCTATGGACAGAATGGATATTCGCAAATGGCTGAAAAAGCCAGAAACAACCACACCGTCGGCGGCATCCCCGCCGCCTGGCAGCAGCAGCAGCAGGAGCACCGGAGAGGACGAGGAACACCTGCCGAGGGAGGAGCCGCGGGTTCAGCCTCGCAGTGAGGATAGTGAGCCGGGTTCACTGGGACCGGAGAGCCCGCCGTCGCACTCACAGCATGGTTTACCAGAGGACCTCGGAGTTGACAAGCCAGCTCAGGTTCATCTCAGGCAGTTTCCAAAGAAGCAACAGCATAATAATGACTGTAAACGGTCATTTTCGGCTAATTGGTACAACGAGAGAGACTGGCTTGAATATTCGCAGCAAGAAGATGCAGCCTTTTGTTTTCCCTGCAGGAAATTTGGAGGGAGTGACTCCGTTTTCACAAGAACTGGGTATACTAATTGGAAGCATGCTAATGATAAGGCAAAGGGATTTAGCAGGCACAGTAACAGCAAAGAGCATCAAGCATGCAATGTTAGCTGGAAAGAGAAGGAAATGCGATGCAACACAGGCAGTGAAATTTCAACCATGGTTAACTCTCATCAGCTTGCGCGAAACCGCCTGTATGTGTCTGCAATTATTGACATAATTGAATTTCTTGTCTCAAACGAACTGCCACTGAGGGGTGAAGTGGATTCAGTCAATAGCAGAGATGAACTGGGAAGCGGACTGTTTCTCTCACTGTTTGATTACACGCTGAGGCAAAACCAAGAGCTTGCAAAGGCTTTCAGTACAATTCCAAAAAACGCAACTTACACATCACATGATATTCAAAATCACATCATTGAACTGATGAGCACGATCGTAACAGAGCAAATTGTTAAAGATGTCGGGGAGTCATGGTTTACACTCAAGGTGGATGGAACTAAAGACCCGACAGGCAGTGAAAATGTATCTATAGTTGTGCGTTATATGGACAAGGACTACAAAATGCAAGAGAGGCTGTTATCAATGCAGACAACGGACAAATGTGATGCCCAGTCACTCACTAATGTTGTGCTTGATGAACTGTCAAATGCTGGCCTTGACGCAAACAAAATTCTTAGTCAGTGTTATGACGGAGCCAGCGTCATGTCGGGACGAGAGGGAGGCATGCAGAAGCTTATTCAAAATAAGTTAAACAGAGAAGTGCCTTACATCCATTGTTTCAACCACCAATTGCATTTGGTGATCGTGCATGCTATTTCCTCAGAGAGTGCAGTTGGGGATTTTTTTGAAGTGTGCAATTCCCTTTATAAATTTATGAAAAAGCCCACTGTAGCCGCACAGTACAAAGGAGAGAAGCTTAAAAGGCTGTTAGAGCAGCGATGGACCGGACACCTTGACACGGTGTCTGTGGTGCTGAAGTCACACACTGCACTGGTGGACTTCCTGAAAGAGATCGGAACCATGGGAGCAAGTGCTGATGTGAAAATTGAATCTGTTGGACTTCACAAGGCCATTACAGAACGGAGCTTCACATTTCTCACCGGTGTGATGCACAAAGTATTGGGGCTGATGGACCCAGCCAATCGGATGCTGCAAGCCGAAGAAACAGATCTAATCACTGCAGTCCGGCTCATTCAAAGTGCCTCTTCTTGCATAGAGGATCTACGATCAGATGCGGAATTTCAGAAACTGTGGGCTGACAGCGGGGATGCAGGTGAGGGCGCCGGCGCGCCTGCTCCTCCAAAACGGCAGCGGCAGGCCACCAGGACGCTACAAGACTACGTGGTGAGTGAAAGCCTTGGGCAGCGCGAAGTGGACATTCAACAAGAGTGCAAGCGGCTGTTTTTTGGCATCATCGACTCTATTCTGAGTGAAATGGCTGCACGTTTCAGCGAGCGTAACGGGAAATATATGTCAGCTTTGGACGCTTTGGACCCCGCCAGTGTGATTTTCCTGGAGGCTGAGAAAGTGAAACCACTACTGGATTTAACAAACACAGACATGGTTGAGGCACAGTTCACAGTTGCGCGAGAGTTTTTGAAAAGCCGGTGCACAGGCCAGGGAGTAGAGAGAGTGACTTTGAGTCACCTTGTTGCAAAGGAGTCCAGGGTATTAAGTGCCATGCCAGCGGTAATGACAGCATTCAAACACGCACTAACATTCGGGGCATCAACTGCTACATGTGAAAACTCGTTCTCCACGTTGAAGAATGTATTTAGTGAGCACAGACGCAGCATGTTGCATCGACGCAAAGCCCATCTCATCCAGCTGGCCTTTGAGAATGACCTCAGTAGGAAATTCAAAGATGAGTGGAAGGAGATGCTGCTGAGGAGGTTCCACTCGTCAGGAAAGAGGAGACTGCAACTCTACTGAAGGTAAGAGCTGGTTATTTTATCATTTGTATTGTTGCTACTGTTTGTTAGCAATGTGGTTATTGATCATCCGTTGTTGGATATGTTAGATCAGCGCCTCTGATCTGTGGAGTCTGTTTTGATGTTGCTCCGTTATGTTTTCTCATTCTATGCAGCATCATGTGACATGTCACCGGCGGTGACATGTCACATGATGCTGTGACTCACCGCCCCCCCTCGGTTTTCAGCTGAGCCCCCCTCTGTACTGAGCTGGAGCCGGGACTGCATCATTGTATCGGGATCAGATGGCTTCATGTCGATCAGGGGTAAGTAGAGCGCTTTTGTCTTGGCCTTGGGGAGAGTGCCCTGCTCCCTGCTATGTTTTGTGTTGTATCCATGGTATTTTGGGCAGTTGTCCTGAGTAAGAACTTCCTGTAGAAAACTAAGGTCCGCCTCTGAAGCTCTCGTAACCACAACTACTTGGTGAGCAAGTGACTTCAGGGAGCAGACAGCCTTTGTGGCTTCATCTGGTGGCATTGGAGGCTGTTTAGGTCCCTGGTATCTGTGAATGTCTATATTGTATGGAATGTCTGGTGAATATTTAGGGATCCTGTTGATCTTTGGATTGGTTTGCTCCTCACCCTCTTCAGAGCTCTGCGAGTACTGTGTGAGAAGGACAGCTAGTGAATGTGTGGACTGCTTACCATTCTGAGAGGCTAATCAGCATCAAAATTATCCACAATAGCCTGAACTAGACCATCGTCAGCATTAAATACGCCAGACAACTTCAAATCTGCTACTGCTGCCTGAGATGCTGATTTCTTGAACCTGCGATACTCTGTGTAAGAACAACATACACCATAGGAATACATGCTGTTGATAAGCTTCTTGGACTCTACCATTTTTCCTGCTAGGTCTACTTGCAAACAAGTTGCCTGAACCTTGAGAGTACTAGTGACAATTGAACCTATGAGCAGTGCAGGAAGGGTATTATCTAGCTTTGGAGAAACCTTTGCTAACAACATCAACAGAAAGTCACTCACTGACTCTTTGATCATGTCCTTATTAATGCTGATGTTATAGTGTCCCTTGTCCATATCAATGTTTTTCACATCCTGAATGATTTGCTTGCTAGCTTTCACTGCGATGCTCTCCATGTCATCCTCGTCATCATTCAAGTCGAAGAGTCTGCGAGGCACAACTACGAAAAGCAATGATGTCAGCTATCCCAGGTGAGGATGGTACCAGAAGATCACTGTCAAATGTCTGCTGGAGTTGCCGGATGAGGGTCCTCCTAGAAAGCTTATCCCCATGAAGGTCTGTATAGAGTGCAAACAGTTAAACAGAATTCCACATTTTCGACCGGTCAGCTGTCATCTTCTCTACAACTGACGTAAAGGGAGGATCTTCGTCAGTGTCCTTTGAACTTCTAACCGCCTGCCCTGGGAGTGACCTAAATTGGACAAATCTTTGTCGACAGTCAACATGGTACCGGGAATCTACAGCATGCAGATCACTAATTGTCCCCTGAAGATGACGTTGGACGCTTTTCGAAACAGCATCCTTTCGTTTTCCACAAACTTCTAATAGAGACTTCTTGGTGTCCAATTCTCGGAATAAGAATGCAGCCCTCCATCTGGACGGGTTCTTCTTGTCAATGTTAAGATTGCAAAACTCACCACAGAAAACACAATGCTTTTGAAAATGGAAAGGTTCATCTGAGTCCCCTGACTCTGAGCGCCTGGTCACCTTGCAAGGAACTTTTGAATCTGTTTCTCATGCCCTCTGACGTTCGTGCCGTTCACAGTGAATCTTTGAGGTGTAACATGAAACACAACTTTTATGGCATTTCAAAGTGAATTCGTTGTTATTGTCCAATGTTTCTTGAAGCTCAAAGTGTTTTTCATCACCATATATCTTGCTCCACTGGATAATGTTTGCTAATCTGACTGCTCCTGCAGAGATCAACGGTTCCTTCTTCGCTTGGCAGTTAAACCTCCAACTGAAGTGGCACTCATCAGGGACTGGATCCATAACCAATGTAAACCCTGTAAAGAAAATAGATAATACAAAAAGGTTAATACACTTACATGTCCATCTATGCTAAAATGTTATTCTAATGGCCTACCCATTTCCAGTGTTATTCTTGACTGATTTACATTTAATGATAGCCACGCTAACAGTAGACTACATCAATAGCTAGCATCATGAGAAAGAAAAACAAATGTGACTTGCTCTATCGAAATCAGTCACATTGACCCGAAGACACATTTTGAGTCATATACACTGTTGGAAAGAGGAGATTCCTAATTTTCTAATGATATCAGATTGTTGTTGTACTCCAAATATTAAGCAAAATATGTCACATTATATAGGCTAATGACTGTCACGAGTCATCATTTTGAGAAAAAGGCCTTCAAAGTTTCCTCGTCTCTGGAATCCATCGATCTGATTGATAATTAGCGGCTAATAAATAACCAAAGTAGGAGGAAACATATTTTCGTTTGTATTACTGGTCTGGGGGAAGCTTGTGTGCGTGTGCGCGTGTGTGTGTGTGTGTGTGTGTGTGTGTGTGTGTGTGTGTGTGTGTGTGTGTGTGTGTGTGTGTGTATTGTGTTTGTTTTCCCTGGGAAAGTGTACGCTGGTGAACTGAACTGTCAATGGGGGGGGGGGCACCTCTTTCGCCTGTCAGCGCATTATGATGCCGTTTTAACAAATATAAAGGACGGTGCAGGCCGTCGGCGAACCGAGCCGCCATTTCTGTGGGACGGGGAAGAAATGATAAAAATGCTGTGCAGTAATACTCATAATAATAGCTGACATTTTTTAACAATGACCACAATATCATTATTTTAATAAACCAAATATGAACAATTGAGTAAAATTAGGAAGAACTGATAATTCAAATGTTGTAGTACAAGTAATAATGTAGTTAGTGCATAAATTATTATTGCAACAAATGTGTTAATTTAGTTCATTATAAGTCGATTTTTTTTGGACGAATGCTCCGGGCCAGTGGTTACAATGGTGGGGCCAGTGAGAATACAATTCCACCAGCCCGGAGGGCCAATGGCATTTTACCCTTAATGTCTACCCCTGCACTAACCAGAATCCCCAGCTATCGTTTAGGACTACACCATGTGCTCTGTTTGACAAACCCCGTTTTTTTCACCATTCATTCCAATGGCTGGCGTCTATGTCACGTGATCTTCAAAGTTCTCCCTGCAGAAAAAAAAAACATGGCCGAACTCCGTTTTATTCTCGCTGGAAAATGCCTATTTTAAAGTTAGTTTGGCCATTAAAATGCGTTTTGATGTCATTTGATGCAAGAAATATGAGTTGTTATTTCAGATTATGTGTGCAATGGATGTACATGATCTTTAGTTTGCTAGTTATTACGAAGATTACTTCAGGAAATTGCGTCCATAGAACGTTTTCATTGTTACCAAGTTGGTTTCTAGGGACGCTGCTATCAATATTATTCTGTTATGTTGTGTAACTGTTTAATGGTGTTATCTTTATTGCTACCCCCTTCCCCGTCAATGTATAGTGTTGGTCCACAGTGCAAACGTATTAGTTTAACAAAATCCGCATCTAAAGATACGTTATTTTCCCCTGTGCAATTCCAGTCTCACATCTCACATCACATCGTCATTAACAAATACCAGAAACAGACCGAAAACATAAACATTTTTTAAAAAAAATACACATTCATACCGGCTCGAACATCTGAAGGAACAGTGTTAACAAAAAATGTCAACCACTGACTTCGTCATGGTTCTGCCCTCGGTAAGGCATACATTGAAGATTTCCCCTCACAAGACAGGAAACAGACCCTCGTTGGCATGACTGGATACAGTTTTGAACTGAACCTGAGCTTCCAACAGTGTGTTCGGCTGGCAGAGGGTGCGGCCAAAGCTCTGGGCGTAGCTACTGGGTATCCCTATGTAGTGATACCCAAGAAGAAAACATTGGAAAATGAGAAATCTCCAACGAGGCGTTTTGGGGAGGTCTTTTCTGTGTTAGAGTTTTACTCCCTACAGGGTGTACTTTGAGGGTTTTTGACTCTGTAGACCGTTTACATGCATAAAAACCTTCATAACACACAAGGGGACGGGTAATAACCGGAAAAGCATGACATGGGGCCTTTAAGTCTGCATTATTGAATAAATGTGTGTGATTCTTACAGCAAATGCTGGACACAGCTGCTTCATAGTATATACAGGTCATTCACTGATCACTCAACTAACTCCCTCCTGCTGAGGTACAAAGGTTAGTATATAAAAAGTGTGCACATTTATTTAGTATCCTATCCATGTGAATATGTTTTAAGTGGGGGTCGACCTCACATCCTCTCGGGTGGTCCGGAGACCCCCGGGAAGTTAAATGCATCAATCTTGTGCACTTTGAGGGCAAAATTAACTAAATCTATGGATACATCTGTCAACACCCATATGAAACTTAACTGTATACATTTCAATAATTAAAAAAGCGATAAGATTATAACACTTTTTTTTATTTATCTTTGTGCATATTTAACTATTTACTCCTTTTTTAAACTGTATTTTTTTTATGTCCAATAGTATGAATTGTAATGATTTCATCAATGTTTTACATTTATTCGATTTTTTAAAAATAGATATAATACTAACGTATCGACCCTGTATCATGGATGTATAATAAGAACGGGATACAGCGTCGGAGGAGGGATCTCGTTCCTTCCTTTGAGAGCTGCTCATTGGTGCACGATGACAAAATGGCCCAACTTTTGAGAGAGCGAAACGTAATGCCTAGCTTTCAGAGCAGAAGAATCCGTGGCAGAAGTCGAATAGTCCATTTAGCTTAGGAACCTTCCTAACGGAGTGAAATGAACCGGAAGTCCCTCAGTGGCAGCCATGATAAGTGCCGTTCAAATTCTCTAGAATGATAGGAAAGGAGGTTTCAAACTTCCTTTATAACCTCCTTTAGCTTAGGAACCACTGGACCGCCCTAACAGAAAGGAGAGGAGAACATGCTGCCCCACAATGCCTTGCAGCCGCAGCATTTGCCGTCACACAACAGTCGGCCGTTCACGGAAACAAACGATTATGACGGAGAAGTTATATCATGAAAGTTACGGTGCTTATTAAGCATTTTAAAACGTATGTGGTAACTTTGCCAAAGTGCTTTGTTTTCATCAAAAAGAGAAATATGAACATTAGTTTTTACTGAAATTATCAAATAAAGTCAACATTTCACTGAGCTGTGTGGGGTTTGTTCAACTTTTAAAAGATGTTTGAATGGTGATATACACAGTGATAGATGTTAAGGACCAACATTTATAATAAATACATTTGTATTTATTTTAAGATATTTTCATACAATCATACGTATTGGGATCATTTGTATTAATGTGGACCGGAGGGAGAGGGCGACGAGCACATATTTCACTTTCCGTTTTTATTTCAACTACAACTTTGGTCATGAATAATATGTTTCTCTGTTGTCCACGTTCATAAAGCATAAAACAACAGCATCAGAGCAGGGTGCAGAGTCTCTAGATGAGTTTACAGTAGTCCCTCGTTCTTATTAAACATCCATGTAGTTTGTTGTATAGAACACTGTAGTTCTCATTCATAACACTCCGTTCGATGTGTCACTATGGGATGCGCCTCAACGCGAATGCAAACAGAAGCATCAATCTCATTACGCCAATCCTGATTGGATGATGATCTTGACGTCTACGTCAGGGAATCCACCCACCCTTTAAGTAGCTTGCGCTACGTTGCAGCGTCATTCAAACACCTCTTCTCGCTTCAGAGCACATCTCGAATATCAGTAGCCGGGCTAGCTTAACGGTCCACAGAGTGAACCCAAGCTAACATTCGGTCGACGGGCACTTGCCGGTTACTTTTTTGCTTTGCAGACGAATTGAACAAATATTGACACACCAGTTAATATTGTAATCTGCCCCGCAGTTTTTTCTTTCGAAATAACGGTAAGGTTTGATTTTTTTCTTCAAACAGTAACATACCTGTTGCTAGTTTATTCCTCCGCGCCGACCCCACGGCGAGCGAGGACGGACTCTTCTCTCCCTCACACCAGAGGAGACGGAGATAAGAAAGATATTAACACATCAGTTAATATTTTTTAAAGAAAAATCTACCCCGTCGTTTTTTCCTCTCGGAATAACGATAAGGTTGGATTTTTTTCGGTAACATACCTGTTACTAGCTTGTCCCTCCGCGCCGACACCCCGGCAAACGAGGATGGACCCTTTTCTCCCTCACACCAGAGGAGTCGGAGGTTCGGAGGCTCGGAGGTTCGGCTCTGCGGCTGCGGGTTTAAGATCTCGGGCACGGACTCACACCAGGTCTGCTCGTCCTGCCTTGGACTGGAACACGCCCAGGAAGCTATCGATACCCCCGGTTTGTGCGGGCATTGTGCCCGCTTCACCATCAAGAGCCTCCGCCGACGGCTAGCGTGCCAAGCTAGCCTGTGTCAGGCTAGCCTGTGTCAGGCTGGGGGCTCAACAACGGCAGTAGCCGCGGAATCGGAGCCCCGCGCCGTGTCAGGCTGGGGCCCGGTGGCGGCAAGAGCCGCGAGAGCGGAGCCCCGCGCTGTGTCAAGCTGGGGCTCCCAACTGGACCTCACCGTGGTTCCACCCGCGGAGGATGTCCTAGAGCTGGATTATATGGAGGAGGATGAAGAGGATACCTCTGAGTTCCTCTTATCCGACTCGGATGAGCACGAAGATAACATCTTCGTTTCATCAGCCCAGGCTGCCAAGCCGGAGGCGATGTCTGCTCCCCCAGGCGAAAGCACACCAGCTTCGCCCTGCCTCAGTATGGACTTGCAGGCCGTGTGCCAACGCGCTGCGTCCAGGCTGGACATCCCCTGGCCTGAAGTGGCCAAGGAGACCTCCAGATCTCGCTATGAGTGGAAGAACTTGCCCCAAGCAGCGACGATGAAGAGGCAGCTTCTCCCAGTCTTTCCAGAGATGCTGGACAAGGTGTCGGTCTCGTGGAGAGACCGCCCTTTCAGCAACAAGACCCCAATCCAGGGTGCCTCCTCTTTGGATTGTGACGGCATGGAGAAGCTCGGCCTGCTCTGCATTCCGCCCATGGAGCCGCTGGCAGCCCACCTCCAACCGCGGCTGGCTTTCGGCAACAAGCAGGAACCCCACGCTACCGGCAAAGGCAGAGCGCTTCCAGTCAGCAATGACCGAACGAACCTATAAAGCCGCAGCTTTGTCCGACAGGGCGCTCAACGTCTCCTTGCTGCTGACCGCCTACCAGGCGGAGCTCTGCGAGGACATGACGAACAAACCTGAGCCTGCCGTGTGGGACGGAATCGCAGCGATCACGGACATTTGCCTCTGTGTGAAGCGCTGTGCAGTACAAGCCACGGGTAAAGCACTGGGGATAATGGTGGTACAGGAGAGAGCCAGGTGGCTTAACCTGACGAACCTTCCAGACCGGGAAAAAGACGACGTCTTGGACATGCCTATTGTTCCCGAGGGCATATTTGGCTCCGCTCTAGTTTCGATGCAGCAGCGGTGTGAATCCAAAAAGAAGGAGGATGAGGCTCTCCAGCTTTGTCTTCCCCGAAGGGTCCAGCCGCCGTCTTCAATGGCCCCGCGGCAGTCCTTCGCTCAGGCTGCCTCACGTCCTGCCCGTTTCAAGATCCCGAAACAGCAGACGCCACAGCCCGCCCCGGGTCTCCAGCCCAGACACGAGGCGAGGACGAGCTGGCCAAGAAAGTCTCCGGTTCCGGCAGCAGCCGCTCAGGCACAGCCGGTCCAGACTTTCAGCCACCAGACGAGGAAGAAGAAAAGGGTGGCCTGACAGCCTCCTCTCCTCTCCTCGATAAAAGAGCTGGAAGTTCCCTGTTCTCCAGCTCCAGAACACGTTCCAGTGTTAGATGCTTATGTGTTTCCGGGGTGCAACCATGCCCCCATCTTCCCGCCGCCTCGAGTGATGTCAGAACGTCATCCTCAAGTTCGCGCCATGAGGGAAATGGACTTAACATCAAAGACAGCAAGCTCCGCTGCTCGTTTAAGTCACACATGTCATCACTATTGTTTCTTAATAAATAATTTTCCACTGTCGTTTCCAGGCTTGAAGCCAAGGGCGCAGTCCTTGGCTTAGGGGTGAAGAGTTAAAGAGTTTGATTGCCACTGGGAGGAAAGACCTCCTGTGGTGCTGTGTGGTGGTTATCGTTGATCTCAGTCTGTGGCTGAAAGTGCTCCGGTAGGAAACCAGTGTGGTATGCAGGGGGTGAGACCCGTTGTCCAGAATGCTGAGAAGTTTCCTCAGCATTCTCCCCTCCGACACCACTGCCAACGACTCCTGATCCACTCCCAGGACAGAGCCTGCTCTCCTGATGAGCTTGTTGAGTCTGTTGGCATCAGCTGTCTTCACCCCGCTGCCCCAACACACTACAGCAAAGAAGATCACACTGGAGACCACCGAGTCATAAAACATCTGCAACATAGTGCTGCAGACGTTGAAGGACCTGAGTCTCCTGAGGAAATACAGGCGACTCTGGCCTTTCTTATATAGGGCGTCAGTGTTTTTACTCCACAAAACTGTCCACCACACTCCTGTACTCAGCTTCCTGATCTCTGATGATACAGCCCACAATGGCAGAGTCATGTGAGAATTTCTGCAGATGGCAGGACTGTGAGCAGTGTTTGAAGTCTGATGTATAGACTGTGAACAGGAAGGGAGAGAGGACCGGGCCCTGAGGAGCGCCCGTGCTGCTCAGTATAATGTCAGAGGTGTTATTCTGCAGCTTCACGTACTGTGGCCGAGCTGTGAGATAGTTGCTTATCCAGATCACCAGTGGAGCATCCACCTGCATGTCCAGTAGCTTACTGCTGAGCAGGGCAGGTCTGATTGTATTGAAAGCACTGTAAAAGTCAAAACAAATGACTCTCACAGTGCTGCCTGACTTCTCAAGGTGTGTGTGTACTCTGTGCAGCAGGAAGATGATGGCGTCCTCCATTCCAATACGAGGCTGATATGCAAAGTGCAGGGGGTCTAGTGATGGTGCGACCACTGTACGGAGGTGTTTAAGGACCAGCCTCTCCAGCGACTTCATGGCATGTGATGTCAAAGCCACCGGTCTGTAGTCACTGTGTATGAGTGGATGTATCTTCTTCGGTACAGGAACCAGGCATGTTGTCTTCCACAGGGCAGGGACGGTCATCATGTCAGGCCCTGCAGCCTTCCTTGAGTGTAGACGGCTGAACTCTCCCCTCACGTCCTCTGCAGTGAGGGTGAGTGGGGGAATGCACAGTGGGGCTGAGAGAGAGCCCTGGTCGGTGGGGGGGGGGGCAAAAGGGATGAGATGGATGAGATGGGAGGAAAGGCTGCCTGGGGATCACAGGGGGTGAGTCACAGGTAGAGGAGGAGCTGGAGGAGGGAGGGGTGGTAACCTCATCATCAAACCTGTTGAAAAACAGGTTTAAGTCATTGGCCTCCTGTAGATCTCCTCCCATCACCTGGTCAGTCTTGTTTCCATACCCAGTGATGGTTCTCATCCCACGCCACACTTCCCTGGTGTTGTTTTGGGCCAGTTTACTCTCCAGCTTCCTCCTGTAGCACTCCTTTCCCGTTTGTATTTCCTTCTTCAGTTGTAACTGTGCCTTCTTCATCTCCTCCTTGTCACCACTCCTGAAGGCAGCTTTTTTCCTGTTAAGTGACGCCTTGATGTCTTTGGTCACCCAGGGTTTATTATTGGAAAAACACTTAATTGTTCTGGCGGGGATTATATTGTCCATGCAAAAATGAATATAGTCGGTGATGCAGTCTGTGAGTCCGTCTATATCCTCCCCGTGTGCATCACAGAGGACATCCCAGTCAGTCACCTCAAAACATCCCTGTAAAGTCTCCACAGCCTCCTGTGACCACGTCCGTACAGTAGTGGTAGTCACAGGTTGCCGCTGGACTGCTGGTTTATAAAGGGGTTTTAAGTGCACCAAATTAGGCGATGGCGTCATTTAGGGACTTCTGGTGACTTTTCGGACAGCTAATGGCTACTTTCCTTACTATGGAGTTGTTGGCAACACTGCCTATCCGTTAGCATAGCACCAGATGCTAAAAACCATCGCCGTTTTAGGTGCCGGAGCGGCTTTCCGACAGCATTACACCCCTGATGAGTCTTCACCTTATACAATACCATAAATAGCAGTGACGTGCGGTGAGCTTCATGGCTGATGAGGCACTGACTCTTTCAGAGTCAGATTTAAAAATATTATATTTTGACCTTAATCCAAATATTCGGTTATTTTCAAAAGCTTTTTTAGTCTGATGCTTCGATTCATTTTAAACAGAACGTTCAACAAAAGGATACCCAAAATCTAAATATTGGATTGTTCTTTCTTAGTAAGATCCTATTTTCATTACAATTGTGGTCTTACCTTGAAGATTAAGTCCATGCTCTCCTTCTGGACAACAATCTCTATTCCTTTTTTGTAAAAGTCCTCCTTATCTTCCTGTAGTTTCAAAAGTCTAGTTTGTTGTTTGTGTCTACCGTCTCTGCGTAGAATAACAGTAGCAACAAGAACCTGTGGGCTCATGTGCGCCCCCTTCAGTGCGGTAGAGGTTATAGCTGCCTCTCCTGCTGCTTTTCATTGCCGTTATATGATGAGACCAGCGAGCCTAAATATCATATATACGTTAAATAAGTTATTTAGAGACTATGGATGGCGAGGATACATTTAATAAAGGGATCCAAACATTACATTGGTGACCTACAGGGAGATGGTAACAGGCATGCGCTTAGGGCCCGCTTTCCAGCCAGTTTCTGTGGGGTGACACATTCTGAGGTGAGGAAGAGCTCATCTGTGCCTCACCTCACCCCACAGTAACTGGCTTGAGCGCGCTAAATTAGTGCCCGCGCTCCAGCAAGTTACTATGGGCTTACGAGAGGCAGAGCTCGTCCCTGCCTCACTTCTCATCGCTACCCGTAGTTGTAGCGGAGCTCGGCAAATTTGCTGATTTTGACTTTAAAAAGCGATTGGAATCATACATTAATCACACTTACATCATAGATCAGTGGAAACATTTTATTATTATTACTATTTAGTTTTTCTTTAGTTGTTTTTCCGTTACATTGGAGTATGACAGGTGAGGCTCTGCTTCCCCTGCCTCCCCTGACTGCACGTCGCTGATAAATAGTATTTAGTAGGGCTGTCAGTCGATTAAAATATTTAATCGCAATTAATCGCATGATTGTCCATAGTTAATTGCGATTAATCGCAAATTAATCGCACATTTTTTATCTGTTCTAAATGTACCTTAGAGGAATATTTTTCAAGTTTTTAATACTCTTATCAACATATGAGTGGACAAATATGCTTTATGCAAATGTTTATTATCATTTGAACAATGACAAATATGTTGTGTGTGTGTGATGGTCGGATCGTTGGAGCTATGTGCAACTCAAGGCATATGCTCGAACGGGAGCTGCCTGGACGCTGCAATCATGATAGGCGCGCACTATCCGTGCTGATGTGCTGACTTTTCCCACAATGTCCCACTGTCTGGCTACCTGCATAAAGTCAAGCGCTCGGCGCAGTTGTCGGCGAAATGTCACTCCTCTGTTTTCATTTAAACAGCTCCTTATATCCGTTAGCGCAGCTAGCTAGCACCAGATGCTAACAACAATATACATAAGGTCTCTCTGTCGCGCCACACATACACACACCCTCCCGGTCCTCCCGATGGCCAGTCGGTGCCTGCCGGTGAGCGTGGAAGTGTGGTCTGCCGCAAGCGGACGGCAGGAGCGGGGCTGTCAGCATCAGCTTGTAGATTGTATTTTAAACTCGATGAGCTCTGAAACTACGGGGCGGCCGAGGACAAAAAATACACATGCGTTAATCGCGTTAAAATAATTAGTGGTGTTAATTTTGCGTTAACGTTATTAACGCGTTAACTTGACAGCCCTAGTATTTAGTTATAAAGAATGTGACGTGTGATAACATTTGGATCAACCGGATCAACCGATGGATCACATAACTTCCATGCTCACGGTAAGGTTAGCTGCTTCTACTTTTGGCCAACTTAGCTTTGCTATCATTATTCCTCCTAGGTAAACATAGTAATCTTAGTCACTGTACTAGACGACAAAATAAAACAACAAAATACATATCCCAAAATAAATATCCTTTTGATATCTGAATACTCACCTTTATTAACCTGTCTTTAGGAAAACATTGATGTTGTCAGTGATGCAGTGACGAGTCCTAAAATCCCAGTGAGTTAGCATTTTACCACTTCCGGTTCCCTCGTCTCAGAGTCAATGGAATTTCTACATAAGATTTGGGAAAATAGCTCGAAATAAGGTCTGTGGTTGACACAAATTTAAGAGACAGATCACGTTTTGTTCTACGACATTAAATACATCAGCAGTGACCCCACTGGTGATTTTTGAAGAGTGTACGTGTCTACAGAAGTTGTCAAGGACGTCATTGTACGCCAAACACGTCATAATCCCTGCACCGCTGACGCTCCCGTTGATTTAAAACACTCATGTGGGTCGTAAAGGTATAGAGGCTGACCGTGGTATTATGTATTATGGGTCGGAACAATCTACCTATTTGGTCGTATGAGTTGGAGGACTTGTTGAAAGGACTTGTGTTAGAGAGGAGAGAGAGCAATGACACGACAATCTTAAACTCTTAAAGCGACATACAGAAATAAGCAGTTTTAAAATGAGATAAACCCACAAATATAAAATAATAACTTCAAGGAAAATACATTGCAGAGGATAACCAACGAAAACAAGAGTTTGGAAAACAACCTACAAGAAAACAAAGAAGAATAAGCGACAAGCTAGGTCAAGCTAGGACAAGCTAACACAGTAAACCAGGCAGGTAGGGAGCCAACAACTACTTGAACAATTAAAATAAGAACTACAGAGTATTCATCAAAAGACAGAAGATTGAAAATAATATTTGCCTCTTATCTGATGGAAGAGGGACATTTATAATAACCGATACAAAGGAATTGCGCACACATTTGCTAACTGCTAACTAGCGTGCTAAGCAACAAAACAAAGAAGAGCACCATGGATGATGCAACAGTGGGAAAGCCCCTCCCCCTTGCACTTGAATAGAGAACCGCAGTGACGCGTCATAAAACCCAGAAGTAAACTTCTTCCGGTTCCTTTGTCAAAAACCAATGCAATTTCTCCATAGGATTTTGGAAAATAGCTCGAAATAAGGTCTGTGGTTGACACACATTTAAGAGAGGGATCACGTTTTGTTCAGCCGGATAATTTCCACATATCAACCCTACTTTTATAATTTTTGAATCATAAATCTAGTCGCCAGAAGCAAAATGCTAACGCTATGCTATAGACGAACTACAAGCCAATACAGCAGCGGGGTCGCAAGACTTCAACGTCACGCCAACTTAAGATCGTTTCAGCTGACTTGCACTGAAACTGCACTTTGAACACTTTAAATATATTAACATTTTAAACTGTATACCCCGGTTATCTAGGCCCTTTTTGTTTTGTTTCATGTATACCACGTTTAACATTTAATATTTCGAGATTTCTGGATGTATAATATGTAGAATTTTTGACAATAAAGCTGACTTTGACTTTCGCGCGCTTGCATATTTTAACAAAGCTTTTCATTTTAGCCACGCTGAATTTAACTAGAAGTCATGGCTGTGTCAATTACCAGTCTGATATCGTTTTACAAAGATGACAAGAGTGTAGATAGGAGAGAACCACTACAAGTCAGGACACGTAAAACAGTGCAGCTTAGATGAAGGTGTGCTTACCGGTGTTGTCAGGGCTAGCATGAGGGACAAGGTTTATAGTGTCTGTGAGTAGTGATAGCAAGAGTACCGTTAACCTAGAGTTAATTTATTCACATACATTCCCATCAACAAATCCATTTTATGTGTCACATGAAATCTTTATTAGGCAAGGCAAGGCAAGTTTATTTATATAGCACTTTTCAACACAAGGCAATTCAAAGTGCTTTACAAAAAATGAAAGGCATTTAGAAAATGGCATTTAAAATCAGTCATTAAAAAGAAAAGCTAATCAAATCAATATTAAAAGAAAAAATACATGGATAAAAGTTACAGTACAGTCTAAGATACTGTATGAATAGTTCAATTAAAAGCAGCGACAAAAAGAAAAGTCTTCAGCCTGGATTTAAAAGTAGTAAGAGTTGCAGCGGACCTGCAGGTTTCTGGGAGTTTGTTCCAGATATTTGGAGCATAATAACTGAACGCTGCTTCTCCATGTTTAGTTCTGATTCTGGGGACAGAAAGCTGACCAGTCCCTGAAGACCTGAGAGATCTGGATGGTTCATAATTTAGCAGGAGGTCAGAAATGTATTTTGGGCCTAAACCATTCAGTGCTTTATAAACCAGCAGCAGTATTTTGAAATCTATTCTTTGACACACAGGAAGCCAGTGTAAAGACTTCAGAACTGGAGTGATGTGATCCACTTTCTTACGGCCCGTCCACACTATAGCTTCAAAAAAAGCTTGAAGCTGGGCGTGTCTGAAGCTTGGGGATTTTATTCGAGCACCGCGACCAACAACCAATCACATGAATGTCCCGCCCCCGGCATACAAAGCAAAAAACCCCGGGGATTTTATGCGAGCAATATATATATATATATATATATATAAACTCCCCAAACAGGCGAAAACCTACCAGTTTCACCCACTGTCTCTGCCATCTCCCTCCATGCCTGGTTCCTCCGGTTTGTATCCCAGTAAATAGTTCTGGTCGTAAATAACCGGGTGATTTGCTACCGTAATTTCTCGTTTGGAATATGAGGAAATGAACTGCGGTCTGGCTCTCCCAGCTTGCACGCGGTTTGATTGGCTAGCGATTTAACTGTCAGATTTGCATAAACGGGATTTGATTGGCTGACGCTGGCTACTCCGGCGTCTCCGGCTTCAGAAGTTGAACATTGTTCAACTTTTGCAGCCTGAAACGCCAGGAAAGCTCCGCTCTGCTGCCCACAATTCAGTTCGGCAAAAAGCAAGGCAACGTGACGTCACCCCATTCAAAGTGAATGGGCAGACGCGTTGGAAACCGTTTTTGAAGTTGTCGAAGCTGTAGTGTGGACGGGCCGTTAGTGTTAGTGAGGACTCGAGTAGCGGCGTTCTGAATCAGCTGCAGCTTTCTAATACATGTTTTAGTGAGACCTGTGAAGACACCATTGCAGTAGTCCAATCTACTGAAGATAAAAGCATGGACAAGTTTTTCCAAATCCTGCTGTGACATCAGTCTTTTAATCCTAGATATGTTCTTTAGGTGGTAATAAGCTGATTTAGTAACTGTTTTAATGTGACTGTTGATTCTCAGGTCAGAGTCCATGACTACACCTAGATTTCTGGCTTTATCTGTTGTTTTGAACATTGCAGACTGAAGCTCAGCGCTAACTTTTAAACGTCCTGCCTTGGCTCAAAAAACCATTACCTCGGTTTTATCTTTGTTTAATTGGAGAAAGTTCTGACACATCCAGTCATTGATTTGTTCAATGCACTTACTCAGTGTTTGAATTGAAGCAGTCTCCTGGTGAAATGGTTACGTAAATTTGTGTGTCATCCGCATAGCTATGGTAACTTATTTTGTTGTTCTTCATTATCTGAGCCAGTGGTAGCATGTAGACGTTAAAGAGAAGAGGCCCCAAGATTACAAATATTACACACCAGAAAACACAGAACTATCCGTGAAATAAACATACAGTAGGCTATAAACAATTAAAGGGATAATTGGGAAGGCATTACAAATGTAAATATATTTTAAATAATAAAACAATCCCACCACCACAGGTATCTACAGGAGAAGAGGGAATTCTCTCCACAAAATGTGAATGCCCATGTGGAGAATGGAAATGCAGTCATGCGGCTGCATGAGCCATCTTTGCCATCCACAATTTCAGCTGCACTGACTCCCCCTGTCAGTGGAAGAAGCCAAAGGCAGCTAAACGTATGCATTCAGTGGAGGATGTTGCAATGTTGTGGTTGTTAGAGTGTTAGGTTTCCTGTCAGCTCGTCTGTTGGGAAGATATAAAATATTAGTTTCATGGAAGTCACCCCGTCACATATAAGGGCATTAAGACATACAGTACATAGGCTAAAACAAAACATCTAAAGATATAACCTTGCACTTTGATAAGTCTTGTGAACATTTTCACTATTTTGACATTTTTATAGATCAAAATTTAACGAAATAAATACATGGTAGATTAATCCATATTGAAAATAGGTGTCAGCTGCTACACTAATTATAATAGTTATATTTCTTAATGAATTAAGATAAGATATTACTGTATTGATCCCAATTTGGGAAATGTTTGTGTTGCAGCAGCATAACAAGAAAAACAAAATATAAGTTATTATATATACAAAATTATGTGAGGGATGGGATATTAAATTGAATATAAATGTAAAATGTACATGTGATTTTACGTCCAAGAGAAGCTATGGAGCAGAGTTCTCTGCCAGCCAGAGGTGATTTGTTATTAGATCAATATGTCAAACTGATTTCCCTGACTACAATCTTTAGTTGGTGAAACGTTATGCTGTTTGTACTAATTAGACTTATCATATAAGCCACACAGGTTTTAATAGGATTTATTCATTATCTTTACTTAGTGGCGGCTGGTGGAAAATATCTTTGGTGGGGCTATGGAAATGGTGACAAAACCATGTGTGTGTGTGTGTGTGTGTGTGTGTGTCAGTCATACTTGCCAACCCTCCCGATTTTCGCGGGAGACTCCGGCATTTCTCCCGATTTCTGACAAAATCGGATTTACTCACAACTGTTTCCACTCGGACTTTAATAAAGCTACAGCATTGTTTGGTTTCCATGGTAGCGCGTCTCTATAGCAGCGCGCGCAACTCAAAGTCTGAGAGGGTGAGGAAGATGAAAACTGAACAAGAATCGACAACTCGACCCTCTGCTCACTCCTTTCCTGTAAAACACAGGTCCAGCCCACACGCTCCATGGTGCTACAAGCATTGCCCTTACAACTACAATAAGCATGCAAATGTTAATCTATAGCTCCGGCGATCCACTAGCACCGGAGTCTACACCTGCAGACGCAGCCATCCCCTACTGTAGCGTCACCTTGGATACAAGTCTAAACAAGTCACAGACACACAGGCCAGGGCGCTGAAAGGGCGCCCTTTGAGCATCAGATCTGACGACGCTGATTGGCTAAAATTATGTTTCGGCGGCATAGTTTACAGTCAGCTTGTTGGCTGCAGCTGCTCTGGCTGAGGGCTCTTTCTTACCGCCCGGACGAGAGAGGGTAATGATACACGCTGCGGCCAGGGAGGAAACATGTGACTTATCAGTAACTTTAGACATCGTAAAACAATTTTAAACGAGATTTTATTGTAGATTATACATTTTACTGATACCAACTATATAATATTTACCTTGTTCTTTACAAATAAAAAAATTAAAAAAAACATTTTTTGGGGGGAAATATATATTTTTATTTATTTTTTAATGACAATCAAACTAAAATTAAACTATCCAAAAGCATCACATGTACAGAAAGTGATTTGTTTTTATGTACAATATATGTTCCTCCGAGTGACTCTCCTTACTACAGCGAGGAAATATTCCCACACCTCCACACCCAAACTCTCTGGACACCACATATGACCACAATAAAGAAGGCATAGACCTGGCAGTTAGAACAATTAACCAAATCTTCATGAGAACAGCTCATACATCCCAACTGAAGAAATGCAGCAACAAGCCCCCAAAACAAAAAGAAATCAACTGGTTTGATAAAGAATGCCAACAAAAAAGGAAAGAACTTAGGAAAATATCGAACCAAAAACATAGAGATCCTAGCAACGCAGACGTACGCCTCCTTTAGTGCGACATGCTCAAACAATACAAACGTACAATCAAAATCAAGAAGGCTCAGTACACACAAAAAACAACTAACAATAATCGAGGATTCTTTAAACACAAACAGAATCTGGGAAAATTGGAAAAATCTAAATAAAAGTAAACACGATGACCCAGTTATACAGAATGGAGATATCTGGACCGATCACTTCAAACATCTGTATGGTAACATTCCTATCAATTCTGACTCAGAACAAACACAAATAACTGAAAAGCTCAACAAATTAGAATTGGTCATCAAGGACTCCCAGAACCCTTTGGACTTTCTAATTACTGAACAGGAACTGGACAAAAAGTTGATTAACCTAAAACTGGCTATACTCAAACTATTCAATGTGATCCTGATTGTAGGTTACTTTCCTGACAGCTGGAATCGTGGTCTCATAACACCCATTTTTAAAAACGGCGATAAATCTGACCCTAATAACTACAGAGGCATTTGTGTGAACAGTAACCTGGGGAAGGTATTCTGTAGTATTATAAATTCCCGGCTTATAGACTTCCTTACAAAACACAATGTCCTGAGCAAAAGCCAAATTGGATTCTTACCAAATCACCACACATCAGACCACATTTACACCCTACACACCCTAATTGACAAATATGTTAAATCAAAATATTTGCCTGTTTCATTGATTTCCAAAAAGCATTTGACTCGATTTGCCACGTTGGTCTATTCAACAAACTACTTCAAAGCGGTATAGGGGGAAAAACATTTGACCTAATCAAATCTATGTACACAAACAACATGTGCAGCATCAAGATCGGACACAAGAGAACAGCCTTCATTTCTCAAGAACGGGGAGTAAGACAAGGATGCTGTTTATCACCGGCCCTGTTCAAGATCTACATTAACGAACTGGCCACCATCTTAGAACAGTCCACAGCACCTGGGCTCACACTTCACAAAACAGAGATCAAATTCCTGCTGTATGCAGATGATTTAATCCTGTTAAGAAAAGAAGAAGACAAAAGAAGGAATTCAACAGAGTTTAAATATACTCGAAGGTTACTGTCAGACCTGGGCCATGGCAATTAACATAATTTTTTTTTTTTTAAATCCAGATGTCAGGCAAACAACACTGACTTTACAATTGGGACACAGACAATAGAAAATTGTTCAGAAGATCAATTCATCCTATAGAAAATGCTCACAATGAGTTTTGCAAACGCATCCTCCAGGTTCACAGGAGAACAACTAACAACGCCTGCAGAGCGGAATTAGGCACATTTCCATTATTAATACAAATCCAGAAACGATCAATTAAATATTGGCTACATCTAAAAGAAAGTGACCCCCACTCCTACCACCACAAAGCCCTGCAGCATCAAGAGGTGAAGAAGAGTCCCCTCTCTCAGCTGGTCCTGACACTCTGTTCACAAACCGGTTCAAAGTGTGATCTGGGCCAGGCTGAGCCCACATCTATTAGAGTCAACCAAATTATAACAAAACACACACAAAACTACCTCACTTATTGGAACACTAAATCCCAAACACAAAGTAAAATGCAATGCTATCTGGCCCTAAAGAGACAGTACACTGTGGCAGCCTACCTGACCACAGTGACTGATGTTAAACACAGGAAGTTGTTGACAAAGTACAGACTGAGTGCTCACAGCCTGGCCATAGAAACAGGCAGGTACAAGAAAACATGGCTGCCAAAAAAGGAGCGATCATGCCAACAGTGTGGAGGAACTGCTGTGGAGACAGAGCAGCACTTCCTCACACAATGCCCAACTTTTCAACCTGTACGGAAACAATTCTTCCCAAAACTCAATCATAAGCATCCTGAATTATTTAAAAATAAAAATGAAAAACAAAAAATACTTCTCGGGGAATATAAAGAGAGCTGCATTGTGGCAGGACAGTTTGTCTCTGCCTGCCACAGTCTGAGGGAACCGGAATGAGCAGATACACCAGGTCTCACATCTTAAGTATATATATCATATTCTATTTTGTATTCATGTATTATATGAATGAAATGAATCTGTATTCCTTGTAAAAAAAATAATAATAACTGTTTATCTGTTTATTTGTGTGTATTTGTATAGATGTTACAACTATACATAGCTTTGGCAATACTGTATGTAAATATGGTCATGCTAATAAAGCTTTTGAATTGAATTGAATTGAAAATAAGAGAAGTGAGAAGCAGCCAGAGACTGCAGACTATGACATAAGAAGTAGGTTTCGGAAACGTAATGAGTTAGCTTGGTAGAGAGAATGTTTGTATCACTCCACATTACTCCTGCCGTTGAAACAGGCATTTTCTTTGGATATAGTAGCTGTAAATATGTTTGGTGAAAGCTTACAATGTGAAAGGTAAGAAAGAAAGTTGCAATGCACTGACCTTGACAACGTGGGATGCAGTAAAGAGTTATTAGTCACGGTTAAGACTGTAGCACCTTTCTGATGGTTTTATTACCTTTTTAAGTAAAGGTGCAACTCAAGTGCTAAGCTCTTCCCAGAGGCTGACATAATTCTGAGGCTTATAACCCCAATAAACGTTAATGTTGTGTTGTTGGACAGCATTATGCACACAGCATTTACTTCTTAATGATAAGTTCAAGCAAATAACTCTTCAATTTCATTTATACCATAACAGTATTTGTAAATAAACTTATCAGTGAAACTTTTATATTTAATCATGCTCTATTATATAACAGTGCAGATGCAGATGTGAATAATTTTAGGTAGAGCAGCTTGGACTATTTTGGAAGTAGTAAATTAATAAAACTGTTTTCCTCTTGCGACTGCCACTGAAGGAATTAAGTTGATGAAGCAAAAGAGCAAACATCTATTTTAAGAACTTTCTCTTATTTCAAGAATGAAATTTTAATTGGATTGAAAAGGAGAATCAGTTCAACCATTTCCTTTGACCCCGCCTCCCAAATGCTCTCTCAGGCTCATTCACGTGAAGCACGGATAAGACTCTGGATTTGACATGATGATTTACATAGGGTTGTTTAAATGTTTCTTCTGAGAAGTTGATTTACCTAAAACAAAATATTATTCCCACTGTAAGTCTATGGGAAAAAACAGTTTTTTCGACCCTTTGGCTGCATGACGTTATGATTCCATGGTTTTGCCCCTATTTCAAATTGGCTTTAAAGCTTGGCGCTGTTCCCTTAGGCTTGGCATAATATCCTTATGTGAAATATGATTTTGAGCATATCAGCATGCCAATGTCAACATTTCAAAGCTCTGCTGTGCTTAACCTCACAGAGCTGCTGGCATGGCTGACATTTTTCACATTGTGAATACAGTCTCTTCATTTACTTGTACTCTCCATTAGAATACTGTTAGTTTTCTTTTGATTTTGACTTTCTCTTACTTCTCATACAGTAGGAAGCATTTATCCCTGTCCTTACAATCCTTCCAAATGTGTCATTATCGCAGAACATGGCGTGAAAAACAAGAACGGCCTTTTAGTTTGAAACTGCTTTTCAGGCAACATGCATGAGTAGTTTTTGTACGACAAACACATAAATAAATAACAGGATTTAAAAGGTTTTGATTGTGCACTGGTCAGACTGTAATGGGCTGTGTTATCGATGGACTTGGTAGAATTTCAATACCGAAAAATGTCAACACATTCAGAGCTTTTCTGAGATCTTTGTACACCAACAGAAATCAACATTCTCGAATATTGGATGGTTGATGCATAAAGGGAAATCCATTCTCTGTTTCTGACCCATCGAAAGAGCAGTGGGCTGCCATTTTCCAGCACCAAGGGACCAACTCATTTCTGAGGCCAGCATCTTGGTCAAGACCAATAACACCTACCAAGCCTGTCTTTTTTTATTTTTTTGGTCTCAGAGGAAATTGGAGCAACTGGAGAAAAAACCTACGCAGAAAAAAGTAGCACATTTCAAACAGAAAGTTTCCCTTCTTAGATCTTAGGACCAACTTGTGGTGTACAAAAGAGGACATAAAACAGTACAGCCTGATGATAAAACCGAACAGACCACATGAGGGGTATAAATGGCTGACGTAAATGTGCATTCACTGTGATACCATTTTTATATTCCAGAAGAAAGTGTTCTTTTTCAGATGCATGTTGTGTACGAGGCATGAGGCATATGTTGTGTGCAGCTGGTGGTACTCTAGGGGGTTTGTCTCCGCCTTATGTACAACATGCTCTCTGCCCAATACAAATGAGGCAGCTGCAGATTCACCTCCGTATACAAGACCATGGTAGGCTAACCGCTCACAGATATCATGGCTGTCTCATCCATGTTCCCTACCAAGAACGTGTCGGCAGTGCCAGCATGGGTCATGTTTGTTTGGATAGCAGTTTGGCCTGAGTGATAGATGAATTATGAGCAATTATGAATATACATGACAAGAGAGATTATCATGATTATAAGGCCACATAAATGTGGATTTATTCGTAAACAGAGCACTGTAGAAGATTTAAGGAATAGCCAACGTTTCCACTTTCAAGGTTAATATTTGCAGGGACAATACTGATTATTTTAACGAGAACTGGATGTTTGAGGAGCTTCACATCAACCGACACCACGTGCTGCACTCGGCATGACATTATCCCTGGCCTTCTTCATATCATAATGTCACAAGACACATTTCCTAAAATAAGCTAATTTGAGCAGTGGGAAGAATTTTTTTGGCTGCATTATCATTTTATTGAATGCCATTTAAACCTCTGAGAGGAGTGCTGAATCAGAGGGGCGGGACTTGGCAATGTGGTAAAAGAGAAATTCCATTTGAGGAGGAGTGTTTCATTTCTATTTCTTTATTAGGGCACAGAGCAGCAGCGCTACATAAACACACTCGGCTTCAAATTCTTTTAAATGCACATGCGCACGCAAATGCAGTGTGTTTGTTAATTGCTCAGGCCGGCCAAAAATATTGTGTCACTGAGGCCAGCTAACTTGAATTGGCTCATCATTTGGAGGAATTGTTAAAGACCCAGACTTCATTCCAGCTCACTTACACTGTTTGACAGAATGCTGGTAGTTTATTCCCATGTGGGAGGGATTGAGATGACAAGTGTGTGCTTTCAGTTTGCCTCCATTTTATTTCGGTTTAGAGAACATTTTCAAACACAGGCTGATGTTTTATGACAGCAACACTCCAGCCAAACAAATATCAGCATTAATAGATGAGAATATGCAAAGCAGGCAGTTAAAAGGGAATAGAACAACAGTATGAATTTACACATAAGGTTTATCTGTTAACAGTAGAAACTGAAAGTAGTTTCCCGTTCATATTTATGTCTGGTCTTACACATTTTTATATTGCATTCCTCCCACTACATGTCAGGGGTTCCCTTGGTCAACGCAGCAGAGTAATTAGCACATTTGTCTCATGCTTGAGGTGTTTTGTCTATGTTTTGACTCAGGCTTGCTTCTAATCTCCCGCAAAGCTGCTTTGGATCTCGTGTTTTGATTTTATCTTGAGCTGCTTTTGTTTACTTTCACAGAACCACCAGAATGGCTTCTCTGCTTTATTTAAAGTCACATATACTTTATCCTGTGCTTTGTATTGCGAATTCCTCACTGACAGAAGCAAGGATATGGGCTTAGCGTTGTTAAACCGCTCATCTATAAACATGGCGCAAAACTAAATATGATTCCATTAGACATGGCAATGTTTTTCCGACAACAACAAAGAATTCCACTGCTTGCATGCAGTGCCTGTACAAATGTGAGTCTGAGCAGGTTGGCACTCTAGGTTTAATCTGAATGGATCTACAGGGTGAACCGAAGCAAATGTACATTTGTTCTATCTGTGTTGAGCTCAAACTAATGTTCCAGACAGTCTGACAATGAACATGACTTACAGTGTGCAGAAACTCATTGCCTGTGGCAGCTCACACCCACAGACAACTGGAAGTCGTAGCAAGCAGGTCCCTAGAAATGTTGTGTAAAAATCATTTTCTGGGAGGTTGAGCTGCATACAAACTTTGGGATTAGACCTATAGTCTGGAAGTGAACTAATTGAATCCTCTCAATTTCACTCTTGCGTGGGCTATCACAAAGCCCTTAAAAGTATCTCCATGTTTCCCTTGTTTCAACCTTTCACATCCTTTGCTGTATTCAGCGTAAGGTGTTTTAGAGGGCAACTCAGGGAAAAGCTAGCTGATAAATGTGATAATTGGTACAGAGCGAGACTTTTGGGACACTGTTCTGTTTTCCCCTCTGCATCAATAATGCACATCCAAAATTGAAACTCACTCAGCCTGAACTGGAAAATGAGTTTGTAATCTAATGTCTGTTGGGTACAAGGTTACTTTCCAGTGGCTCAAAAGCTATATGAAAGTGAAATAGAACATGACTCTTCCGTTGCTGCTGCTAATCCACCTCTTAGTATGCGTGGAGCAGGGCTTCGTGATGATTACACAGAGCAGTAACCACAGGAAATCAAATCTCCACTTTATGAAGCAGGGGTAGAAGTTTGGCGCCCCATCGGTGCCCATATCCTGATGGACACTGTAAAAACGAATACTATCAGCTGCACAGGTTCAAGGCTGCAAGTGTTACTTTAGAAATACATTTTTGTGGTTTCAGTTTGTTTACTTCCACTATTACAAGAGTGCTGAACTGAGATGATGGACAACTGAAAGTGCATTACTCATTCCTAATGGAGAAAAGAACAAGTGGATAGGGCAATACAAAAGCAAAAAGGGAAAAGAGCTGCTTACATTTCAGTGCTCACTGGTAAATCAATCATTGGTGCTTGTAAATCGAGTAACCAAGAAAGATGTTGGTAAAGAATGAACTATAGATTACAGTGACATGGGAAACACATTTGTATTGTCAGCTTTCATCTGTGCAAGTTCACTGATGTAAGAAAATGTCACAAAATAACATTTTGGTCAAACAGATGTTAATTTGTTTTTGGTATTTTGTTATCAACTCTCAAACACTTTCAATAGTTTAATACTTATAATCTTTAAGATTATAGTCCTGGTTGATTGTACAACATCTGTGGTTACTTCCAAATCAGAGTCATCAATCAGTTTAAAGTAAATGTACAATACCGGGTTACATTGAACTGCAAAAAAGGTATGTTACCACCAGTGTTGGGGAAGTTACTTTTAAAAAGTAGTGTTTGCTCGTTACTCGTTACTTCTTTAAAAAAGTAATCCCTTACTTTACTTAGTTACCCTCCAAGGAAAGTAACCTTTTACGTTACTCGTTACTTTTACGTTACTTTTATGTTGCTCGACTTTGGGCAGAACCCCATCTCTGTTCCTAAATGTTTAGGCTTACATAAAGTTCTACTATGGAGGACATAAAATATATTTATTTTGTGCTCTTTATTATAAAAAAAATGCCACAGAGCACTTAACAAAACATTGGGCTATAAGCGTCACAACCACTAAATAATATCAAACAATATCAATATAAAATCATAATCATTAAACAGGCTAGCCCCAAAATAGGTGCAAAGCTAGTGTAAATCATATCAATAGGCTCCTTAGGAACAACATGATGAAAACCTCAAAATGGCTCATGTGTCTCAAAATAAAACATGCCTCATGTAAATCCAACAGAAAAATAATAACTTAAAAATGTCTTGATATCAATGGCTTGTGTAAATAAAATAAATGGCATAATACAGCTTGGAAGCAAAGACAGTTTAGCCAAAAATAAAATCGAGAAAAACTTAAAGCAGGACTGGCCTCCGAATTAAAAGGCTATGTTCACTGAATATGCTGGCCCTTCTTCACGGTATGATAATATCATCATTTCCCCGGGGATCTTGAGCTACTAGCTTCATGCTAGCATGTTTTCCTTTCAAATGCTTGGTGAGGTTGGCAGTTGAGTTAACGGCAGTGGACAAAAGTTTCTGGCCAGGGCACAACGTACACCTTACACTCACATTTGTCCCCTTAGTTTCAACAAGTTCGAAGTAATGGGAATACCTCCATCCCTCGAATGTTAGCGTTGGCTGCGCCTGCTTCTCGCTTGCCATCACTGCTCTTCAGTCTTCATGCCACCACCAGCGGCCAGCCTCGATCACGTACAGTGTGGAATGAGAGCTCGTGCCTGCGTAAGCACGCAGCTGAGTAGGCAGTGTGTCACACTGTCACTCGTCCCTGGGAAAAGTAACGTTCCGGCGAATTGAAAAAGAAACTACGTTACGTTACCAAATGTTCCGTAGTAGCGCGTTACACTACTTTTTACCCGGAAAAAGTAGTTACGTTACTGGTTACCACTCTTAGAATATGACGTCTAAAACAATAAAAAGTCGGTCTATTCATGGGCTCTAGGTGGTTTCAAGCAAAAATACCTTAAGGTGTGGAAGTAGATTCGAAAACACATTGGGTGAGACGTTTTTGGCGCAATGGCCACAATTGGTGTTGACAATACACGTACACGCATAACAAAAGGAAAAGATGCAGATAAGTAATTAATACATAACAGTGATATGTATTAATTACTTATTTATAGTGTGGTCTGCCCATAGGGACGCTAGGGGCGCCGCCCCCCCCCCCCCCACCCCTCTTCCCACATGTTTGATTGTCATTAAAAATTAAAAATAAATAAAAAAATATATTTCCCAAAAATATATTTTTATTTTTTATTTTTTTATTTTTAAAGAACAAGGTAAATATTATATAGTTGATATCAGTAAAATGTATAATCTACAATAAAATCTCGTTTAAAATTGTTTTACGATGTCTAAATTTACTGATAAGTCACATGTTTCCTGCCTGGCCGCAGCGTGTATCATTACCCTCTCTCGTCTGGACGGTAGAAAGGAGCCCTCAGCCAGAGCAGCTGCAGCCAACAAGCTGACTGTTGCTATCTCTAAACTATGCCGCCGAAACATAATTTCAGCCAATCAGCGTCGTCAGATCTGATGCTCAAAGGGCGCCCTTTCAGCGCCCTGGCCTGTGTCTCTGTGAGTTGTTTAGACTCGTATCCAAGGTGACGCTACAATAGGGGATGGCTGCGTCTGCAGGTGTAGACTCCGGTGCTAGTGGATCGCTGGAGCTGTAGATTAACCTTTGCATGCTTATTGTAGTTGAAAGGGCAATGCCTGTAGCACCATGGAGCATATGTGGGCTGGACCTGTATTTTACAGGAAAGGAGTGATCAGAGGGTCGAGTTGTCGATTCTTGTTCAGTTTTCATCTTCCTCACCCTCTCAGACTTTGAGTTGCGCGCTGCTAAAGAGACGTGTGGAAACCAAACAATGGTGTAGCTGTATTAAAGTCTGAGTGGAAACAGTCGTGAGTAAATCTGATTGTGTCAGAAAACGGGAGAAATGCGGGAGTCTACCGCGAAAATCGGGAGGGTTGGCAAGTATGACACACACACACACACACACACACACACACACACCACACACACACACACACACACACACACACACACACACACACACACACACACACACACACACACACACACACACAATGTTCGTATTTAGTCTCCTGATTTTAAATGCCCTAGTATGGTTTTGTCACCATTTCCATAGCCCCACCAAAAATATTTTCCACCAGCCGCCATTGCATATCACTGAGCTACAAAAACAACAAAATGACTCAAGGTCAGCCATCTTAGCCAGAGGAAGTCTATCATGTGCATATTATTTGGTTCCAAACATTTAGAAGCCAGGGGGAGCCTGAAAAGCCTATTGGGGGTACAGTAGGTCCCCAGTAAGCAACTTAAATTGAAAGCAACTAGGCACCATCTGGAAACGCAGGATTCATTTTCCCTTTTTTCATGGAACACAGCCAAACCAATTGTTGACTGAGAAAATTGCTAACACACTTTTTCATCATCACTGTTTTCAAACACAAGAAACTTTAAACTACTGATCAAATGATGAAATGCATGCTTGGGCCTTACCTTCCTGTAAATCACTTGTTCACTGGCGTACAATTTGAATCTCATCCCACACTGGAGGTAAACTCAACCAATAACAATGAGAAAGTAAATTATGAAATGCAAATACATAGAAAGGCTATTGCTAAAAATGTATAGGGATCCAATGCTGCCGTGTAAAAGCAAAAGACATAGCAAAGAAAAGGACAAGAGGGAACAAACTAAAGTAATAGGTGAAGAGTGTGAATGTTCTAGCAGTCCAAGTTACAGACGTACTACTGGCCTGAGGGCTATTTTCAACTCCAGAACAGACCCAGTTGATGCATTACAGTGAAGCCTGTCATAAGTGCACTGTATTGGCCTGTGTGTCTCACTGATGGGCCTTTGTTGCATGTGCCATATAGCTCCAGAGCGGCAGTCTTGAAAAGCGCTCCGAGCTCCAGGCTCACTACATTCCCTCCCTGTTCTGAAAGCCTGACAGTCCTATTAGAACTGAATGAGGAGGAATTTGCCTTACCTTGGCAAAACATCTCTCATAGCCTCTGACAGCTATGGCAGCTTGTCATGGCAGCTTGCTGATGAGAACTCTGCAAACCCCCTACTCCACCGCTGCCATCACAAGCCCTCCTGCTCCTCCTCTTCAGTCCCTCATGTGGAGCACTTGAAATGCCAAATTCTCTTTACGATTAGAACAACAAAATGGCAAAATAGAAAGCAAGCATCTCTTGCTGCGAGGAAGAAAGAGAGAACTGGATCCACCATGGAACTGGGTGAGTGACAGGAAGAATTTGAAACGCACACAAGGCAATTTAGAAATGTATATTCAATCTCCCTCCTTGTGGAAACCCAAACTACACTCCTGGCATCTCATTTTTCTGCCTGACACACCATGTAAAATTGATCAATACAAAGGTGTCACCTACAGCCGACAGGAGAGGAGAGACAGGACGACAGGTTACTCCATGCACAAAGATTTAGTGAAGCCTGCAGTTATTGTTTACCAGTGTTATTTTCAGCTGCACTTTACTAGATTCAAAGGCTTTCTTAAAGAGTGTGTTTGGCTCATATGGTTCAGTGTTTATTTCAAGGAAAGATCATACAGTTATCAATGCCAATCCCACAGGAAGACTGTGTAACAGGAGTGCACTTAGACTTTCAATGTTTCAAACAAAAACACCCATGACGCCTGTGGCATACAGGAAACTTCTATGGCAAAGTGACATCTCCCCCTACCTTAAAATAATGTGTTTTCTTCTGAAGATGCAAATGCGCAGTTGGCCATGAGGAGTTACACTTTCACAGCTTTCAAACTTGAGTAGCAAACATGCAGATAGTTGATGAATCACCAGGAAGAGAAACACAAGAAAGAGATTGCAGAGTATGAATGGTTGGTGGCCATCTGGCAGTGTAAAGCAAGTGCCCCCCCCTCTCCCCAGCCTGTCGATTGGGACCAGTGGAGGCAGGAATCAGTCAGATGAAACTGATGCGGACATCAGGTGGAGGATCCACTAACAGCTCGTCTCGCCTGAGCTCCCTTTGACTGCTGGTGCACTCCGATACGCCGCCTTGCCTCTGCAAGACAGTTCTATTCCTCCACCATCCTAAAGGCGTTCAGCAGTGACTAAACACTCCCAAATGACCTTATCAATTGTTTTATTATTTCAGCCGTGGATGGGGTGTTGGTAGACAAGGTGGCAGAAACACATTTTCAGCTTGGAGATTTAGTGAGAATCCCACCTGGGGGATTGGTTCGCTGTGATTATGCAAAACCTTTAGACACCTCTATGACTCAAAAGAAAGTGAACAAGGGATGCTTTGATCACGCTGCTGAGGTTACCTTGATTTCAAGGTCGTTCTTTACATCCATATTCTTCCTTTTTCTTTAACATTCCAGGCTTGTAGGCACCAGCTATACTGAATGATAATTTTTAAAGTGCGTTCACTTTGATGGCAGACACCTACAGAAGTGTGTACATGAGGATTTATTTATGTCACACAGAACAGCCACAGCTCAAACACATTGGGATATAAGGATTAGCATTGTGTTAGCAAGACTGCTAGCTAACAGGTGTTGGATGCCTTTGGTTAGTGAATCACTGTACATCTAGATCAGGTTTAATACAATGGTCTAGAGCAGGGGTGCCCACACTTTTTTGGCTGGTGAGCTACTTTTGAAATGAGCAGCTAACCGAGGTCTACCAACCAAAAATAAAATCCCAAATTGCAAGGGTTGCTGAATAACACGTTTTATTTTTACATGGGATAACTACAATAGGGCTGCAACAAACGACTAATTTGATTATCGATTAATCTATAGATTAATGAAACGATTAAACGACTATTCGGACTACTACTGTGTGCCTTGCGCAATTTCTCAAACGCTCTTATTTAGCCATCAACTTTTAGATTTAGTTTGAGGTTGTTTTAGGCATGTGGAAACTAACAATGAAGACAATAAAGATGAATACTTGATTCAAAAATACATATATTATTAAATTAACTTAACAAATTGTGAACAAAATTAACATTGCTTTTTATTTGAATTAAATAAATAATATTTCACATCAAAAGAAACAACAATGTTTTAACAAATCTTATTAGATAATCTGATGACAGAACTGGAAACAGAATAGCTGAAACTTTAACAAAATAAATAACTCAGTTACCTCTAATCATTAACCCATGTTTGTATAATGTAGTTAACTCCGTGTGTTGCTGCTAGCATACATAACACCTGACGTGGAAACGTTACTCGTGGATGGGGCAGGGCTACAGAGCTACTAGAAAGACAGTCGAACCCGGTGCATTCCTCCGTCTGAATGTGGTGCACTTTTGCTAAATGTTTAGACAAATTGCTCGTGTTACCGCCCTTACATGCTAAACACTTTTGGTGACGAGCATTGTCCACCTCAAGACGGGTAACATGTAACCACACCTTGGAGCGCTTCTCTCCACCATCTCCTCCGTGTGTTGCTGCATGGAGCAGATGCGTGTGTGTAAACTGCCCCGCCCCCTTGCAAACAGACGGGGGAGAGAGAGATCTCTTCTGGATTGGAAAGATAGAAAATACACCGACCATAGACGCATTTGTTTGTCTTTTTGCATGTTAGAAACGAGTTGGCGACACTAAGACTAAGAGATAATGTTTGTGTAGCAATAATACATGACCTTTCTCTTTCTCAACTCGCTACTCGGAGGGAAGTCGCTGTCATATGCCTTGTGAACACTCCGATAATGCCTCTCCACGTTACCTTTCTTTGGCAGAGCGACGCTTGCTTTACAAATAAGGCAAATAACCTTTGAATGTGACATCACAAAAAAAGATTCTCCCTCCCATTCTGTGTGGAAGTGGTATGTCTTTAGCTTTTTGCTCGTTCCCGCACTCATTTTGTTGTTTGTCTCTCCCGGCACTTGACTGATTTTGTATCGCTTTGCATTCTGGGTTAACAGACTGGAAAGCAATAGGTCGCTTTTTCTGTCAATCAAGTCAACTCCTGAATTAAGTGGCAGGGAGGCCAAGGGAGGAGGGATCAAAACCTGTTTTGTCTATTTTAACGGAGCTGGATTTTTTTTAATTTATGAATGACTCGCGATCTACCAGCATTGCCCCCGCGGTCGACCGGTCGACCGCGGTCGACGTACTGGGCACCTCTGGTCTAGAGGCTAACTGTGTATTTAAAATGGGAAAAAGACATGGGACATGATCTTCAAATGAAAGCTCATATATACCAAGCTGCCCTTCAACCCCTTCAACCATTTGTTGAATAAAGGTATTCTGATTCTGTTTCTGCTTGTTGGCCTCAGTTATATGACTTACAGTATTTCTTGGATTGGTCCTAAATGTTATTAGTAAGCCCCAATTGCAAAAATACCTTCTCCATGTTATTTATTGTTAAATGTGGATTCAAAAGATATGTATTTCATTGATCTCTCTCTTTCATATAATAAAAGGTGTGCTTAACATTGAATTGTGTAATCTTGTACAACCTCACGAGTTGCAAGTGTGTGCAAAATAAATACATCTAGGTGTCAAGTTTTGTTACCGGAGATTTGCAAAACTAAATATCACAATAGTTACATTTTTGGACTAAAGGAGCTAATGTGCTCTAGAGCTGCTATGCCATGCAATGGAAAATAAGTGGGAGTAATAAAGCTGGAAATTGTTTATGCATTCCTTATTTCATGTTAAAATTTGACCAGTCAGGCCATGTCAAGTTTATCTGTAAAACACCATTAACACAAATAGAGTCTCAATGGGCTTCAAAATATATCATATACATTGATTCCTGACCCGTTCAAAGCTCCTTTACACAAAGAAAAGGAAGGCAATGGCAAAATTACAGAGTTTTAACAATATGAAGTTCAACATATTCTTGAAATTAATTTCTACATCATATGACCATGCATGCAAACACTTATGAACAGCACGTTTGGTTCTGTAAACTACCAATTTTTTACTTCTACAACCGTCTGTCACATACTTAAACACATACAAATACACACATACCTCCCAACACAAAGTTTCCATACATAGTCTGCTTGCATTGAAATAAATCATTAAACAAAATAGCTACTCCGAACCCCATTCTTATGCAGTCTTGCCTACCTCATAAAACTAAAGTTTGGAGGGGTTGATTCTCTAAGAACAGCTGTGCTGTTGTTTTGGTCTAACCAAGTTTCAGTTAAACACATACAATCCAGATTGTGATTGGTGATAAAATCATTGGCTACAAATGTTTTACCTGCTAAAGACCTGACATTTAATAGAGCCAGTTTAAGTGTGTCATTCTGACCGCCCGTGATAGACCGTGGAGCAGGCCCGGTTCCAGAACAAAATGACTCAGGGTGCATCTGAGATTAAAGAGGGTGCAGCAGTCGCGCCGGATTCATTTTAGAAGTGGGGGGGCCAACAAAAAGTGTGTGTGTATGGCCCAATCCCAAACCACGCCTTACAACCTACCCCTACACACTCCCCCTCCGTGACGGAGTGAACTCCGTGGAGTGACACATGAGGCTCCCTCCTGTCAGATGGAGGGAGTAAATACAGCGGCAAGCTTTGGGACAAACTCGCCTCTCTCCGGCAGAAACAGGAAATACCGTAATAATGTTCAAATCAGAATCTCTTTGGCAAAAGATTTAAATGAATAACTCAAATAAAACTCCAAACATCTTTAATTGTGTTACTTTTTTGTAAAGCTCTTTTAGTTTTAAATCTGATGTTTATAAGCTTCTTAGTTTTTGCAACAGTCTGTAAATATACACAACTTTATAATAAAATGCACACATTAACTTTTTCTAGACTACAGGTATGATCCTAAGTTTAAAAAAAATGAGGTTATCATGAGCTCGTTAACATCGCAATTTATCACTATCGTTTAGTGGTTTTGCAAAGAATTAACCACTCTGCTTTTGTACCATTCTGCGTTGAAGTACCTTCTCTTTGCCCAAATAATCTACTAGCGGTCTCCTTTTTTCCGATAGTTAGCTGTACAGCTTTACCCGCCTCAATATCCCGACAACAAACCTCCATGCAGTCGGAACCAGCCTATTTCGGTTCAACAACGGCGGCGGTGGGGGCAGCGGCGGTTTTGACAGTTTCTGCGGCTGCAGAGCTGCTGCTGGGTTCATTTGGCTTCGCTGTTTGAAGAAGGTCCAGGCTCCGGAGATGTGGATGTCAGGGATGTGACCTTCCAGTTGTTAAATTTAAGTTTAGATTGACTGTATTTAGTTTTCTTCTGCGCTGGTTTGTCTGACATGTTTGCAAGTATAGGCTATAGGCCTATATTCTTTCTATCTAGGTGACAGCTGACACACAGAACAACGTAACAAATAAAGTAAACAACGTAACAAATAAAGAAATCGAAGCTTTTTTATTGGTTGTAATTTACATGGATACATTTGAATGGTGTGACAATGTCCTATTTGATTGGGTTAAAATGTACATATTCTTCCTGTTATGTCTGCCTGCTTTATTTGACCTAATGCAAAGTGACCTGCTCCATCGAAATCAGTCGCATTGACCCGAAGACACATTTTGATTCCTAGCTTTTTAATTATCAGGATTGTTTTTGTAGGCTACTCCAAATATTAAGCAAAATATGTCACAATATATAATGACTGTTACAGAGTCATCATTTTGAGAAAAAGGCCTTTAAAGTTTTCTCTTCTCTGGAATCCATCGATCTGATTGATTATTAGCGGAGCAAATGATCAAAATACTACGGAGGGAAGATATTTTCGTTTGGATTACTGCACTCATGGGAAACACCGGCTGTTGTTATGCCTGTTGTGACGTTAAGTTACTCCGTTCTCTGCTTGTAATTATGCCGTTACAAGCAGAGAACCTGTATTTATCATCTGAATTTGCCGAAACAAGTTTAATATTCTGAAAGCCAAGACTTTGTTTATTTGAAATCAGATGAAAACAAACTGTAACGGAGCCTGCCGTGTTATCTATGATTACTATATGCCTTACATTCATAATGTCAGCGGGAGGGAGGGGGAGCGGCGCTGTGGAAGAGCAGAGCAGTGAGAGTAGAGCTGTGGTCTTCCCTTTATAAGCTTAAAAAATGCGTGTAGCTACTGATATTGAATATATATAACAATAACAAATAACAAAATATACACAGCTAGATCAGATCGCGTTTTAGATGCGACTTTAGAGTAGAGGGGAATTATTGAAACGGGATTTGTACAGTGTTCCGCGCCGCGATACGTGTGTGTTTGTGTATTTTTGCGTTTGTGTGTATTGTGTTTGTTTCCTGGGGAAAACACTCCAGAGAAACACCGGCTGTTGTTATGCCTGCAGTGACGTTAAATTACTCACCGTTTAAATTGACCAAATAAATGCAGCAGACAATGTTATTTAACCACAATTACAATTTATTTTATCTATATTCTTATTATTCTTATTATTACTATCTTATTATTGCATAACGACTTATGCACCCCCGTAGAACCGGGCCTGCCGTGGAGCACGCTGAACTTCTGTTAAATTCGACAAACTCAAACAGATGCTTTTGGGCTTTCTGTTTCCAACCTGAGTCACTGTTACGGCCCGCCCCCTACTCCATGGTAGTTGCTCGTGGGGAGACCCGCAACATAAAAGAAAATACACAAAACATCCAGTATTTAACGGCGTTTATTTACAAGCACAGCCGTTACTCACATGGGCCAACCGGCCAAAGAACGAGGTTTGGAGGACTGGCAAAAACAAACAAAAAGAAGAAGGGGGCCTGAGCCAGCCACACCACCGTTATGGCTAGAAAGGATCCGTCTTGTGTAAAACTCTCGCGAGAGTTTGGCTGAATGTCACATGGCTGAATGTTTACGTTTGGCAGGCAGCCTTTCAGTTACGATCGTTAACATCAGTGGGCCACAGCAACTGATGATGAGAAACTAAACTATCTATTAATTATGTCAATTACAGGGAGTGTGATTGTTGAAATAGGGTGTTAGCGATCTTGCTGGTGTTCAAAGAAGAATGACAACACTGTAGATCACCAACACTATGGTTTATTTTTTATTCACAGGCAAGTCAACGTTGTCGCAGTAAAAGTCCCAAGATAGCTCCTGGTGCAATCAAATGTTCCCTTGCAGTGTTTTACTATTATGTCTGATGTTTCTCTATTAATATTGCTGCTGCATTAATGTATATGTTGCATCATGTTACTGCTGTAGATCTGTTTCCGAGCCGCTCCGATTACAACGAGAGTTACAACGAGAACGTGACGTCATATTTACACTAGACGGATCCTTTCTAGCCATAACCCCACACCACGGGCCGTAGGACCCAGAGCTTCCCTCCCCTACCCAGAGATCTAACAAAAGACTACGGGTAAAATAAAGCCGCGAAAAACTATACTAAGGTCCTCCAGAATCCATATATTAACACACAACAAAAGAGGTCTACAGATCCGAAAGAGCAGCAAGAATGTCCAAAGACAGAGTCTTCCGGCATAGCGATAGGCGGCTTCCTTCTCCTGTGGTTTCTCCTTATAACGGGTGAAGTGGAATTGGAAACACCTGTGGAGAGGCGGAGCCAGGGGCAGACAGGGAGACAGAGAAGAGAACACGGAGGGGAGCATGTAACAGTCACCAACCTTCTGTGTATGTTGGTGCTATGACCGGCCCGTAGGCCACAACATGAAAACAGAGAGAGACGTTTGAGGGTTCCAAAAACCACGGCACTTTTATTGTGATAGGTCCAAGGCGAGGGGAAAGGATCCCGGCGAGAGTCCTCCTGCAGCGGGCTTGGAGAGAGTCACGAAGGCCATGTGACTCCATGCAACTGGGTTTAAATAGCACCTCGGCTTCAGCCAGGTGTCCCCAGTCATGCTGATTGGCCTCTTCAGCTCCACCCCCATCGCAGGACCTGCAACACACAAGCACACTCACAGGCCCCAGGCTATTTTTCCTTTTGTATTTACTATTTACTTGCACTGTTTATCTGTTTTATTGTGTTACACTGTTGGAGGAGCCTGTGACCTAAGATTTTCATCGTCATAACTACACTGTAGCTATGCACGTATGATCAATAAAAGCCTTGAACCTTGAGCATACATCTCAAATGTGACCAATCAGTTGGTGATCTTCCCTGAAATGTGGTAGAGCTAAATGGATATTTCAACACCTGAGAGGTGATTTTTTTTTCTATCTGGAGTCTTGTACCCTTGATCAGAGGACAACTGTCATAACTGGAGATGAAACTTGCAACTTTTTGACCAATGACTGACGTGTAAAAACCGTCTTTGCTGCCAGGTAAAATCGACATCTGTGTCTCAGACAGACAGCACATGAAGATAAATGAATGAAACATCCATGTCTTTTCCTTTCATCTGGAGTAATAGATGGACGCTGCAATGAATTGAAAGGTTAGGGGGAGCCCACTGCTGCTAAAAAGTCTGCATCAAATATTAATGAGAGGAGCATGGGATGATTTAGTCTGTGTATTATTAATGATGACATTGGCAGAGTCAAACTGAGTAAAGGACACCGCCTGTACACAGAGCACTGTTTAGAAGCCTTAAGCTATATAACTGACATGTTTATACATTTATATATTCCTTTAATTTGGCTTAGGACCATCCAATTAGTGTTTGCAAATATTTTCTGACAATATAAAAGGCAGATAATTAATGTGAGTTTGTGATGTTAAATGTAAAGCCTGGAGCTGCTCTGCATGAATTTGAGGAAACAGGTGGCAGTGACAGAATCTGGGGGATTTTCTGGTTAATTTTGTTTTTTGTAGAGATAATACCACAACTATTAGATCGAATGCATGTGATTATGAAAACAATGCATAACTCAGAAATAACTGGTATTATCTGGGTAGCATAACATTTCACAGATTATAGGAATATAAAAGAAGCTTTATGGATTTATTATAGCAGATCATGCCCTCTCGAGACTAGTCGTTTTTTGTTCAAAGTTTTAAAACGTTAAACTTTTATAATAACTCATGTTTACATTTTCCCCTTGAGCAACTTCTCATAATGCAAGGACTCTTCTCTCTAAATAGCTTAGGCAGAAACCAAAACTTTTTTAACATGACCATCTCTCTCAGTTAACCTCAATAAATACTTTAACCATAGGGATGAAATGTCAGACAGGTCTTTTTTAGATTTTTAAAGCACTGAAAAGTCAACGTACTCATTGGTATATTCCTTAAAAAATGTGTTCATTTATAATGTTTGGGAAATTCCAGGTCCATATGTTTGTGTAAGCTTATGAAATGTTGTCTTTTTAGCATTTTCTTTCTAGCCAAGCTAGCTTTACATTCATTGTTATAACTAAACTATTCACACTTATTTTTTAATAGTTGACAAATGGCTTAAGGAACTTTAATATATGGCCTGGATTTGCACTTTTTTTTTTATTTAATGTATTTTATAAAAGACATTTAATAAATGGCATTCAATGGAAATGTATCTTGATAGGAGACACTTGAAATGACCAAAGCAAATGGAGCCATTACATGTGTAGAAACTGATGTCCAGAATAACCATAAAACGTTATAGGTGCACATCAAAACATTACCCTATACCCAAAGAGATCCTTCACTGAAGATGATCCTAATAGAAGTACATTCAGATTATAACTAACAACACTGGCAGACTCTGCATGTGTTTAAGCTGTATTTAACAACGTTTGACCAACAGTTCAGTTGATTTATGGTAGGAGGTGGCTGCTGTTCTTGTAACTGGATTTATAATTGAAGAAAAAACAAAAAACCTTTTGACAAATTGTCTATTTTATTTTCTGTCAATGGCAGTTGACAAAGAACATTGTAATGTTTAATGATATATTTTGCCTATAATTACTAAATATCATGGTGGTAAATATATAGATGTATAATGTATATACATTTTTAGAGTGGGCGTATATTTAAGCAATAGCTCACGACAGGCCGTGGTATATGCTCATTTTATAAAACGGACAAGTCAAATCAAGCAATCTGATTGGTTCTTAGCCGTGATATACTGAGCGTATACCACGGGTAGAATTGTAAGTTACTTTTCACAACAAGTCAGTATCCCTCCGCGCCTGAGACAAACAGTATACAGTTGGGCTGAAAAGCAAACTGCATGCAGTTTGCTTTTCAAACTGGAACAAGAAAGCAGCGGGGAAGTAACAGGGCAGAAACCCTCCTTTTTACGCAGCGGCTCAGACATAGACATCAAACGGCAAAAAATATTCAGAATGCAGTTCCTTTAGCACTAGGGTAGGGATATCTAGATACTCTCCAAGGTTTGACATAATGAATTGTGCTACTTTTAAAGCAAGCAACGATGTTTTCAAATCTGTAATCAAAGAGGTCCGCAAAAACGCTATCGACCAATCAGATTGCTTGATTTGACTTGTCAGTTTTATAAATATATTTACATTTCTTCCGTTACGAAACAAACTTACAAAGCATAAGATGGAAACATTTAAGATTAACTTCGACCTCCGGGGGGGGTCTTAATATAGTATGGAGGAGTGGATTGAGCAGTGCCTATCCCCAGAAAAAAAAGCACCTAAACGATAACATGCAGAGCTACGTGAAGAGCAGGTAGACCAACTGGAAAAGTACCACCATTCAAAAGCTTTCTGATGCGGTTCTTGAAACAAAGCAGAGAAATTATAACCGTGAGTGGCCACAGGTGCAAAAGCTCTCTCCAGAGCTACTGGAAGCCCAATCTCCGGAACCGGAGAAAGTGGAGCAATATTCTCGCCACGCCAAGCAACAGCCTAGATTAGAGCCTCAACCTATACAAGTAACCAAGTAAACCATGCTACTGATGCTGGACAGTTTTTCAGTGGCTGAACAATAAACGGCAACATAGAAAAATGAATGTAAATAAATAGCCAAATAATGGATCAACGCTATTATGTTCGCTAGCTGTTAGTGTTGTTGCATAGCAACCACCTCGCACTTGGTTTCGTGCAGAAGGCAACGGAGGGACTATTTTATTTTGAACATCATTATTTATTAATAAAAACTATTTAAATTAGAGTGTGTATTTTTCTTTCATATTGCCACACTTGGTAACCGTTTTATAAAAGCAATAGCTCACGACAGGCCATGGTATATGCTCATTATATCACAGCTAAGGGGCGTGGTTCACACTCTAATTTAAATAGTTTTTATTAGTAAATAATGATGTTCAAAATAAAATAGTCCCTCCGTTTCCTTCTGCACAAAACATAGTGCAAGGTGGTTGCTATGCAACAACACTAACAGCAAGCGAACATATTAGACAGAGAGCGTTGATCCATTATTTGGCTGTTTATTTACATTAATGTGTATGTTGCTGTTTATTGTGCATCCACTGAAAAACTGTCCAGCATCAGTAGCATGGCTTACGTGGTCACTTGTATAGGTTGAGGTTGTTCGAGGCTGTTGCTTGGCGTGGCGAGAATATTGCTCCCCTTTCTCCGGTCCCCGAGATTGGGCTTCCAGTGGCTCTGGAGAGAGCTTTCGCACCTGTGGCCACTAACGGTCATAATTTCTCTGCTTTGTTTCAAGACCCGCATCAGAAAGTTTTTGAATGGTGCTACTTTTCCAGTTGGTCTACCTGCTCTTCACGTAGCTCTGTATGCCGTAGTTTAGGTGCTTTTTTTTTTTCTGGAGATAGGCACTGCTCAATCCACTCCTCCATACTATAGTAAGACCCCCCCGGAGGTCGAAGTTAATCTTAAATGTTTCCATCTTATGCTTTGTAAGTTTGTTTCGTAACGGAAGAAATTTAAATATATTTATAAAACTGACAAGTCAAATCAAGCAATCTGATTGGTCGATAGCGTTTTTGCGGACCTCTTTGATTACAGATTTGAAAACATCGTTACTTGCTTTAAAAGTAGCACAATTCATTATGTTAAACCTTCAAAAGTATCTAGATATCCCTGCCCTAATGCCAAAGGAACTGCACACTGAATATGTTTTGCCGTTTAATGTCTATGTCTGGACCGCTGCGTCAAAAAGGAGGGCTTCTGCCCCGTTACTTCTCCGCTGCTTTCTTGTTCCAGTATGAAAAGCAAACTGCCTGCAGTTTGCTTTTCAGCCCAACGATATACTGTTTTTCTCAGACGCGGAGGGATACTGACTTGTTGTGAAAAGTAACTTACAATTCTACCCGTGGTATACGCTCAGTATATCACGGCTAAGAACCAATCAGATTGCTTGATTTGAGTTGTCCATTTTATAAATATATATATTTTTTTTTTTTCAAACCAATTTGGATAAATGCACAGAAGGACATAATTACACATGTTGGCACTATAAATCTACAACTGATCAGTACTAATGTAATTAATCCCAAATCTCAGTGACAAAGATATTGAGGCATGTCTGTTTTAAACCAATTCAATTATCTAGCCAATCCAACAAGATGGAGAATTAATCAATTGAAGAGTATAACTGCAAAGCAAGCAAAAGAGATATTTCGAAATCCTACAGATCTGTAAAGACAAAAGCAATTTAAGATTATCTCTGTGTGGATTTATACTTTTTCAAAAGTATACATAAAGAAATTAATCCAGGCAACCCAAAATATGCAGGAAAAAATACAAACCTAATCTAGACTTTAACATCTAAAAGTTGGCATTCTTAGTAATATCTAAAGGTTGGCATTCTTAGGTGTGAACTCATGGATATATCAATTTTTTTCTCAGCATTTTTTCTGCATTTAATTCATAAATCACTTTCTAATCCAAAGTACCGTACTGTGCCCAATGAAAAATAATGATATAGGCCTGTATACTTGGCAAATAGCCTGGCCTTTGTATTTAAAACACTGTCATCTTATGCCATATTTTCCATGGAAACAAGTTATGAGATTGCTAGTGGAGCCTCGAAGATGGCTCCCCTCCTTGGCTCTTTCAAGACATCCGCGGTTGTTTAGTTAAAGAGTGAAGCAGAATGAAGTGTTGAACAGTGTCGTGTAAAGCAGAGGTGGGGACTCGAGTCACATCACTTGACTCGAGTCAGACTCGAGTCGCATATTTTTTGACTTGAGACTTGCTTGACTAACATTGATAAAAGACTTGACTTGACACTTGACTTAAGCTTGAGATAGATGACTTGAAAGGACTTGACTGTTTAAAATTAAATATTTGCGTTTTTGTAGTGAGATATTACGTTTTTTATAGCGTCATGCGCGCAAACCTGGCAACCCACTAGAAGGCAGGATTCTCAGTTAACATGGCAGCGGCTAGCTTTACTCCAAAAATAATGAAGTTTGGATTCAAGGATTATTTTGTCGATGAAGGTAATAAGAAGAGAACAGCGGTATGCAGGGTCTGCAGCATAAAGATCAGTGACACGACCACCACAACATCCAACTTCATTCGTCACTACAAAAAACCCTTGATTTATTGTAAAATGAATGAACTTTTTGATCTGTTATGATGATAAACTGAAGCAATTTCTAAATTAACCCAATTAAGTTTTAAATCGCCCTACTTAGTTTATTAGGGAAATTATGAAGAGGAACAAATTAAATTATTTGAAAATGATATCTAGGTGCTGACGCTGTTGGCGGTTCTAGTGTTAACAGAAATTAAAATTAAATATGTGTAATGGCAAATGCCATATATGATTTTTTTACCTGGAACTCGGCCTTTTTGAACAGACTTTTTCTTTGAGTCCTAGATATATTGTCTGCAGTTCTAGGGTTAATATGAATCTAATATGATTGTCATCGGTCTAAATTAGATTTCAAATGATTAACTGTGTATGTAATGAAGATCATAGTGTGGGTTGAATCCATTTTCATAACCACTGTCTTTTAACTGATTTAAATGCAGAAACTGGGCTTATTCATCAGAATTTCGTAAGACTTGACTTGACTTGCTTGACCTGAGCAATGACTTGACTTGACTTGCTTGACTCTCACCACAGTGACTTGGGACTTGCTTGATACTTGTAGGTCAAGACTTGAGACTTGCTCATGACTTGCACACGTAGGACTTACTCCCACCTCTGGTGTAAAGTAAAAATTCTCCGTCAGCTACATAAAAGTAAGTAACACCTGTCGTCGGTGAAACGCCCCTCCTTACTGCAGAACGTCTCTCATTATATGTGTTACAATGTTTTTTAACGGACGTTGTCTGATTATATAATCTTATGCGCGGGCCGCTAGTGTCTGTTGATCTCCAGATTAAAGAAATTGCTGTGATTTGCGTTTTTACCCCCTTAATGTCTGACCAATGGTTGAACAGCATTTCTGTGCACATGAGTTGTGTTTAAAGTTTATAGTCCGTTTGAGTTTTGCCCATGTGAACGCAAAACAAACCTTCTGAAAAATGAAACAAGGTAACAAACTGTCGTCTGGTGCGCACCAGAAAACTGACTATTAGGTGTGAATGCACCCAGTCTTGCACGGCCAGATACGGCTCGAGAAGCTGACTCAGATAAGGAAATATTGTGATATTATATGATCGTTGATCTGATTGATGATGTGATATGAATGATAAGTGCGACACGTCGGCGTCTTCTCTGCATAGGTTACGGCAGTTTAAACTGTATTTCCTTTATCCTGTAATATGACTTGATACATTTAAACTCTGCACACTGAGCTCTGATTGGTCAGCAGTCGGTGCTTTCACTGAGTTGATCTCTTGAGTTGAGCGGGAAGCGTCAGGTAAACAAAAGTTAGCCTTCCCAAACCTGAGCCTCACGCGCCGCCTATGCTAAGGCCATTGTAACACATAATGTCTGATGTTCCGCTGTAACGGTGGTGGACTCATCAGAACAGAGTGGGCGAGTTGACCAATCAGAGCACAGTGGGCTCACAGGGAGGGGGTAGGACAGAGTGAATACACATACCATACAGAGATGCTGTATGAGAAACCAATGTGAGTTTGGAAAATTGCACAATATACATGTAAATCTATTCTAGTAGACCTCAACAATGGAATTATGATCAGTAGAGATGGCCATCACGTAGGACTTGTCCCTGTCTATCTGTGTTAACACTGCATGCAGAAGCACCACACTATTTCAATTCTAGATTAAGTTGTTGCATGGCTGTTACCAACAAAAAACGCATTTATCCGCCCAACAACTTTGCATTTCTGATCTTTTTCAAAGAGCTAATCTCTATCTCTCTCCATCTTTCTGTTTTAGTGTGTGTCTGCTTGTCACATTAACACAATAACACTCACAAACTACCAGTATGTGGATTTAGAAACCAACATACATGAAACAGAAATCAGTAATTATGTTATTTATATATATATATTTTTTTTCACTTTTATTGTCCTTACATAGTACAGGTACTCTGTAACAAAATGGGTTCCCTGCATTAGTTCCCTGTTAGGAGCAGTGGGCTGCCATTATGAACGGTGCCCGGGGAGCAGTGTATGGAACGGTGCCTTGCTCAGGGACATGTCGGTTGCACTTGGTCTTGCCAAGACATGAACTGGTGACCTTCCAGTTGCCAAGCCAAGTCCCTATGGACTTTGCCACCACCGCCCACCACTTGTTTATTATACAAGTTTATCAATCTGTTTTTTGCCAGAATCGCTCTCAGCACAGAGAGAAAATAGACCAGACATTGAAACTACAGTATCTCTGAATATTGCATTTATATCCACCTCAAGATATATTGTAATATGTGCTATCACGTCACTTATCATCTAGCACCATATATCATCCAATATTTTTCGTTTATGATCTACTGTTAGATAACATTTAAAATACTATTATATAGGTGGGCTTTTTTCCTTAAATACATAAGTAAGTAAATACAACCCCAAAGTTTACACTTATTGGAGAAGGCACGCTTTGCTTCTACTAAATCTAATAATATTTCCACTACTATTTATTATGACATTCTGTCACAATTCATCAGACTTTCATTCATCAAGGGGCGGTCTGCACAGGCGGCACAAGCTGGGCAATAAGTCCCTTTTGTGACCCAAATATTATAACACTACATTCCCAACATTTTATTACACTACAACCGACTGGCAATGTGTCTTGCAGACAATTGTATTATCAGGAGGAGCTCCTGTGCTCCCATCATATGAGTATATAGATTGCTAAAAAAAAACAAGACAAAAAACACCGCAAGTGTTATTTATGATCTTTTATAGTTTCCAGTTTATTCAGCTGTTTGCATGATTTAGATAAAGTAATGGAAGAACATGTTTATGGAGTATGTATTGATTTACATCCCGTGCTTGCTAATGATGAAGGTAAAAAAACATTATTAGTTTGAATTGATGATGTGCGGGTAATAGCTAGTTGTCATCCCCTTTGACCTCTATCCCTAATCAATGTTTTCAATTTGTGCATCGATAAAAGCGAACAAGCTTAATGTGAGGGCTCAACGGAATCTTATAGGGGTCACATTAAAAATGCAAGAGTAGACATCTCAAATGCTCTGACTGGATGTTTTCCAAATATCATGTTTTACCCCCTGCAGCAATTATAGGGATCACTGGAAGGGTGGTGACTGCTAGGAAATGAACTCAGGATCAATCCCAGCACTTATCAGGATATAAGTGAGTCGGCCCAGGTTCAAGGAAACTAAAAATCAGTTTGGCACCTGACGTAGTGCAGCTCTGGCTGGGAGAGGACGACTGCCAATCTCCCTGGACTTTTCAGCCCATTTAATTATGATGTGCCTTTTCTTATATGTACTGTACTGTACTCAAATGTAAATTTCTGAACTTGCAGCACTTCATCAACAAACTTTCACAGACTCATCATTCCTCATTGATTTCCCTTTCCTGTAAAGTCTCTTAAGAGGCCTCTTTTATCATCTCCCTCTTATGTATTTTGTAGCCTAGACAAGTCTTCAGGTACAATGATACAATCTGTTTTCAAAGTCAACGGGTGATGAATATCTTCCATTTATTTCTGCTGGCACTCTAAGCAGTTCATATTCCCAGCACTGGTATATCTGACATGCATTATAAATTGCAGTGGGTCTGCTTTGATCAGTTGCATCAAACAATCAACATTTAATATTTATTTCCAAAAGATGAATGCATTGATTAATTTCAATGCCATGATTTTCAGTCCATTGAGATCAAATTTCCTTGCCATTTTTAATCATAATACCTATTATAAACCTAAGGGCATCCACGGTTGTTAAGAATCTCTTAACGCACCTCTCCATCTAAATCAATGCAGTACATTGTGATGTAAATTACCATTTGGGCTTTAGGTTTTTCGGCTGAGTGATTGAGGGTTCAGACAGTCTGAATTATGTGCCAGGCCTTTCTAATGGTGTCTCATAATTTCACAGATCAATGCGCATTATCTATAGCTGTTAAAAAAAAAAAGGAAGAAAAGTTGAACTTGTAATGGGGCCAAACTCAATATTCTACTCCCATTGTTCAGCATGGCCTTTTGATTCACACTGTGCTGCCAAGTACTACCTTTGAAATACAGGATATCACAGTGTGATGTATCTTGAACAGTACTTGTCTAATATTCCATCTGCGTTCTCGCCTCATTTCTGGGACACTCGTACACAGTTCATCATTGTTAAAGAGGACATTTGATCAGATTCATGTTTGTATTTTGTGCCTCTACTGTGACATGTTTTAAATCTTTAATATCAAAAGTGATTTATTTTTCTCATACTGTCTGTGCTGCAGCACCTCTTTTCACCCTCTGTGTGTAACCAAAGCCCAGTCTGCTCTGATTGGTTAGCAGGCCGGCTCTGTTGTGATTGGTAACCCACTTAGTTATGCCCCACTCCTTGTAGTGTTACATAGTGATTTAACTGGTAAGTAAACAAAAGGGATCCAATCAAGGCGTTTCAGGCAGGGGGGCATGTGTTGAAGAGAAACTCCCTCCGGAGTGAACTTTGGGATTTTAGCCTTAGCAGACCTTGTACATGCACAAAAACTTAAACAACACAAAACAAGAAAGGGATAACCACATTTATAAAAGGCCTCTTTATGAACCAGACAACTGCATCCGCCCAATGAACCAAAGGGAGGTTCAGTGTGTCAAAGGGTTTGTGTTAATCTGACAAAGAGTATATTTGTTAGAAAATATCCGCTACATCAGAATAAAAAGCATATCGCTCATTGGGGAGTTCTGCATGAGAAGATAAATAGCACTCTAGCATATATGTGAGTTAAATATGAACCTCGAACCAGGCGACAATTAGCCTAGTATAGCATATTGACTTTATCATTATTATCTCAGACGGAAATTCTGCTGGTTTATTATGTACACAAAAACAAATGTTAAAAGGACAGTTTGTGTATTTGGTGATAGTTGCATGCTGGAGCCAAGTGTGATGTCTCCATATCTTAACTGTTGCATGGCAAACTGAAGGTTACCTTGTTTACTGAATGATTCCTTTGTTGACAGTATTTATTATTAGCTAAAATAATTGTCGTTGTTCTTTAGCTTTATTCCAAATACAAACCTTTGAGATCCAAGCAGTTTCTGCCTCTCAGCTTCCTTAAAGGTCATGTCATGGTCATTTCTACTGATCATAATTCCATTGTTGAGGTCTACTAGGATAGATTTACATTGTGCAATTTTCCAAACTCACATTGGTTTCTGTTGAGATATAACATACAGACATTTATAGTGTATGACTCCATGTATTACTGTTTACCATATTGTCTATTTAAGTAGCTGCGACTTCTACTGTGTTCATTGGTTAGCACTGTACCACATGATTGTGATGTCACTACCTGGGGTATAAGAAGTCACGCCCCTTCTCTCTCTGTCCTCAAGTCTCTTGAGATGTGTGCCTATAATAAATAACGCCGTGATGAATGGCTAAACTTGAACTACCGAGATTATTCACCTTTCTGCTGCAGGGGACAAAGGGTATAAGTCTAAATCTGCTAACAGTTTCTCATACAGCATCTCTGTTTCGTATGTGTATTCACTCTCTGTCCTACACGGCTTGTTGGAGCTCCTGCCCCCCCCCCTCCCTGTGAGCACACTGTGCTCTGATTGGTCAGCTCGCCCACTCTGTTCTGATGAGTACACCACCGTTACAGCGGAACATCAGTGATTATGTGTTACAATGGCGTTAGCAACCAGAAAATGACACCAGTAATGACAAACAGATGAGAATGCAAATGCTTACTGGTGTTGTTTCCTGGTTGCTGCGGGGGATCTGCGAGACAGCAAGTCACAGCGAAATCCAGTCTGAACCAAGCACACACACACACACGCACACACACGCACACACGCACGCACACACGCACACACACACACACACACACACACACACACACACACACACACACACCCCTGCAGCCTGGCTTTGAGTCTGCGTGTGTGCTCAGAACGAGCCCATGCCGAGCCCCGCCGTGTGTCGCCGTCTTAGGCTGAGTTCAGGCTGAGAAATCAGCGGAGCTGCAGCTGAGAAAAGATTGAGTGTGTGTGTGTGAGGAAGTCCGCGGATTGGTCCATTTGGACGTTTCGTCACTTTACCCAATACGTCACTGTACCCAATACGTTACTGTACTTACTACACTATAAGAAGAAAACAATGGAAAAAATTGCCTCTCCAACGAGGCGTTCTGAGGCAGCAGAGACAGGTATTTTCTGTGTTAGAGTTTTACTCGCTACAGGGTGTACTTTGAGGGTTTGTGACTCTGCAGACCGTTTACATGCAGAAAAAGCTACATAACACACAAGGGGACGGTTAATAACCAGAAAAGCATGACATGGGACCTTTAATTATTTACTTGTCTTTTAGTTTGACCACTTTCTATATTGTTCAACCAAGCTAAATGTTTTCCAAGATCCAAGCAATTATATCCTGATTGAATTGTTTTTATTACCAATAATGGTGGTGTAAATGCAACACTCACCAGTAAGCAGACACACTCCTGGATTTATGAAGAATTATTAATGTGATATGTATCTTTACAATGTCCCAGCTCCTGGTAAAACTGCATTTGTGTTACCGAAAAGAGACTCTTGTGGTGTAGTGTAGAACTAGCACATACAGGCAACAAGGCTATTGATTGATTATGTTGCATACCTACAATTCATAATGCAAGAGCTCAGCAGGATGGATACAGGTTACCTCTCAATTTTTAAACACAGCATAACATTTAACTAGCTGCAAAGATGGCAATATCCATCTCAGAATAATAAATGGTTCGGCACAAGACTCAAAGCAGCTTTCTCTTCCTCATTAGGAGTTTAAAGAGCATGGAATGAGCAGGTAATGGAATCTTGACTGTATGATTATACTCTTGTGTCATGCAGAGGAGCCTTCATTTGTCTCTTTGCTTCAGGCCATTTCCGATCCAACACGAGCATCCAGCATGAGAAATAAGAGAGGGTTCTGCTGTGTGAATACAATTTAGTGCTGGTGATTGCAATACTAAGATATTTCCCCAAAACACATACAAAGTTAAGCTCTTATGATCTGCACAGGGTAGATAAATAAACTCCTGCTGGGTTGAGAGAAAAAGACAACACCATTTTTTTCTCAAGGAAATGTTTATTGGAGCTGCAGGGAGAGCATGTATAATCTGGGTGTAATTCAATTAACTTCTTCCCTCAAAATATCCTTAGCAAAAACCCGCTTTGTATATGTACTACACAATGTTGCGATGCAGCTCATTGAGCCAGAATCTGGAACAACATAACTAAGATAAGGTGAAAACATGCATTGATTTGAGGCGGTGCCGGTAATTCAGATTTATAGACATACTGGTACTAATAGTGGGCCTTGAAAGAGCATCCATCACCATGTGGCATTGATGGCCTGAGAATGTGAGGCAGTTTTATGGATGCATTATGAGCAGGCTGTCTGAGCTTTTTTAAAGCCACATCACTCAGGGTGTCAAAGAAAACTGGTCTCCATGTATTCACTTAGAGTGTCCCTATACTAAGCCTGACCATACCATTAATAATCCGTGGTTCACACACAAACACACACATTATCCAATTATATCCAAGGCTCCGACCATTTGATGTACAACCGCCCTGTGTATACTGTGTTAAATACTATAAGCCTTTCTGTTATCTTTCCTTCACATTCTGCCCTCTCCAAAAACAGCCCTTGTTAGCTGGAATGCCCAAAGACGTCAGTGCAGAGACAGCAGATGCTTCAAAGTGCCAAGAATTGTGATGGGTGCCTGCGAGAACCCGTTGGCTTGATATTCCATCCCTGCACTCACGCCTACGCTGCCTTGAGAAAAAAAACAACTACAGTAATTGCAGAGGGCTATTGTTTTTCTTAAAAGCAGAAGTAATTGTGTTTACAAATGGTTGGTGGAAATCTGAGACTTGAGAGAGACAGGGACAGATTGGAAGTTACAACTACAGGATTCTGCATTTGTACGAGAGAGAATTTACTTTCAGCGCCTAACACAATTTGTGTTGAATTTAGCTTTCACAATATATAGTGGAATTGCTTTGCACTGTATGAAAAGGCTTAATTTAACAATGTGTTATTTAATCACATACTGTATGTATCTGTGCCTCCAACCATTCAAACATAAACATCCTTTAACTTTTTTGCTTACAAGACGAACAAAGTCTGTTTTTCAAAACAAATTCAAAAAACATCTGTTGGTTTGTTTATCACTCACAGACAAATTAGTAAAACTAGGAAGCAGGAGGCTCAAGTATGTTTTCAAATTAAAACCCACTAACACTGCAGTATTTTGAACATAAGGCTAAACTTTCACTCAAGGAAATGATATCTTTCAAAATGTATCAACACAGCAGTGGAGGACAGGTCCAATGGGAATAATCTTTGTGTAATCAAGTGTAGTAAGATGTATTTTTGCCTTGCCAGTATGAGCAAAGAACTTAGGTTTCAATATTTTTTGAAATGTTCAAACTTACAATCATCTGGGTAAAAACAAAAACATGCACGCAAGCTCAGATGCACACCTTCTCATATCGTTGTTAAAAATATATGGGTTGCAAGTACATATGAACACTATAAAACAGTAATGAGAAGTGCATCCTGTGGAGGGGTATACTGCCCATATACTTTCTCTCATACAGAGTAAGCTTACTTTCCATGACACAGCAATAAACACAATAGAGTTTGACTTGAAGATGGTCATGTGGGTCTTGCCCAACCAAACAAAAAACCCAACAGGCCTTTGTGAAGTTGTTGGCATCACAAGCAGCCAGGCAGATAGGAAGATATACTCATCCTTCATAATTTCAGGAGTTGGGTCCTGCCAGGTATTTAGAACGCTCACTCCTTGCTGAGTTGCCCTGCAATTTAATCTGATTGGCCAAGTCAAGCAAGACAGATGAATCTTGTCATAAACTGAGAGGCAGGAGAGTTGAGTGATCTGAAGTCTTGAGCTAATGTATTAGATAGTCAAAAAAAAGGGACTAAAACTAATTTACTTCCTTTTAGAGTGGATTAAGTCTTGAAGACATGTCTCTATAGCGTTGTCTGCACAAGTAGCTTCCTGGAAATCCCTTACTCAAGAACTTTTCAGCTGAAAGGTCAGGTTAAAATGATATTAAAATGATCAGTGTATGTTCAACCCCTTGTATGGTGTTCGGGTCTGTGGGACCCGTTTTCATTATTAAAGGTGGGGTAGGTAAGTTTGAGAAACCGGCTCGAGATTCACTTTTTGTTATATTCCATGGAATGCTCTTAACATCCCGATAGCAATGAATATCTGAAGTGCTTTGACAAATAATCCATACAAAAATGTCATCTGTGGAAGCCGTAGTACTGTAAAAAGCACGACCAATCATTTTAGCCGGCCCGGCTAAAATAACTGGATGCCCTACCTGCCTGTCAGCCTTCCATCTGTGCACAAACTTATCTCGTGCCCTCATTGGTCATGTGTGCGTTCGTTTGTGTTGGAGGAGGGGCTCTGTAAGGAAGAGGCAGATTTTTTCCGGCCGTGGATTTTCAAATTCTAGCGCACTCGAGCTGGTTTCTCCAAAATTACCTACCCCACCTTTAAGCTAAAGAAAAATGATATGATAACACATTTTTTAAAACTCACACTCAATGGCCTTGGCCCATTTATTGTGAACAACATAATCAGAACACATTTTCAATGACCACCCACAGTACCCCCCCTCCCCCCCTTCCTCCTGTCTGGGCCTTCTATGTGTGTGTGTGTGTGTGTGTGTGTGTGTGTGTGTGTGTGTGTGTGTGTGTGTGTGTGTGTGTGTGTGTGTATGTGTGTGTGTGTGTGTGTGTGTGTGTGTGTGTGTGTGTGTGTGTGTGTGTGTGTGTGTGTGTGTGTGTGTGTGTGTGTGTGTGTGTGCGTATGCGTGTGCGTGTGCGTGTGTTTGTTAGTGTGTGTGTGTGTGTGTGTATGTGTGAGACTGTTGTGTTTCTGCCCCTGCCAAGACTGCACAAGGTTGCAACATTGTTGATAAATTCAAGCACGGACACCTGTCTGCTCTCACATTCCCGCATTATGTCTTGCGGGAACCAATCTTTATTTTTTTAACATTCTATCCAAGCTGCAAATTTGGGGCGAGACACAATAAATAAAGCTTCGCCAGTTTGGGTCCTTATCACAGCTGATCAAGATGGCCAAAAGATTCCCTGCTCAACGGGCCTTGCAATTGATTTTGGAAGAGAGATAACCATTTGATGATGTAAAGGAAGAGGAAGAGGTTTCAGAATGTGAGGATCACATTTCTGAGAATTCTGTCTGACAGTGACTTTGAAGAAGAGGATGAGATTAAGCACCAGCTAGTTACAAAAAAAAGATGAGCCACAGGACCAGCCGGTCAGCGGGCAAAAAACAAGTAGCACTTTAATTCATTAATGTGATCTAACAAATGTAAAAGGGCAAATATTAACCATATGCTGTTTATATTGCTTGTAATTGAGATGAAGTAAACGTCTGTTGAGTAATTTCACATAAAATAGTTTGATTGTGAAAAAGGCAGCGAACACTGGCTGAATAACAAAAATATGAACACCACACAAGGGTTAAAGCAAGGTTTTTCTCAAGTATTTAAAGTGTTTTTTAAAGTTTGTTTTGTAGAACAATGTTATACTGTAAAATTAATGATGTTAAAATTAAACGGGACAGAAGCCAGTGTGACGTCCAATTATTTTTAACATTTATTTTTGTTATGCTTAATGTTTATTTGTCTAGGGACAATATAACAGGAACAAATGTGACACATCAGAGCATTTACAGCCTAAGATAGTTTGCCTGTCTCTAGGTGGAGTTTTGAAATAACATAACTTCATGAAAGATGTAAAGACAATTAGGCAAACAATAAGATAAAAAAAGTATATAATCTAACTACTAAAACAAAGCAAAGTAATGACACACATGATGTATTTAAGGTGACACTTTCTCTCCACTAATGGCCTATTACTTGTAGAATATGGTCATGTAGCTGTTAATATGCATGTTAATTAACAACTAATTGATAGTGAATGTGTGTACCTTAATATAAAGTGTTACCGTATTTAATTAAAACAAGTACTACTTTTAAAGGACTTTTCAACACATGACATTCTATGGGGTTTATTTAATCGGGGTGGAACTCAATTAATATGTTGCCTCTTATAATATCCTTTGCAAAAACACACTTTTGATTTGTACTACAATGTTACATTTTAAATGATGCATATTTGTCATTTGGATGTAAATGTATACTATTTGTTAATTTATTGACTTAATTTATTTTCAATTGAATGAGGTATGAAAACCAATCAAAATACTATCCGTTTAATAACTTCACCCTGTGGGCATAGGAGATATGCAAAGAAAGTGCATGAAATAATAATGAATTGTTGTTAAAACCAACACACTGGTGTCATGTTCATTTAAATACATCTGTTAAGAAGTAACATCCACAATGGGCTGTGTTTTAGCATGCTCACCTCTCCAAAAACACATACAAGTCATGCACGTTTCTGATGGAAATTGTTGACAGTGGGGAAGACATCAACATTTTTGAAAAAAAGTCTTGTAATCTTCTCTAACAAAACAATGTTTGCCGCAAATTCTCTGCCCACTGTGACCACAAATCTCTGCCACAGTAAATGAATGAATAAACACTGTGATTGTGAGGCAATTCAGTAATGAGACAAGGCAAACATTCACAGTGTTCCTCTTTATCACAAAGAGATTTAAATAATGTAAACACAATAACTGTGGGGAATATAATTAAAGCATTATACAGCCTGGCTGCATATAATACATTTATCCAGTGTTGCAGTAGATCAAACAGTGAAATCAAATTCTGAGTTATGTACAGCAGGACTGCCAGGACTAAGGCACAAATCCATGTAGCAATGTTCTAAATGTCCTCTTATACAGGTTTTGGCTTAGTAATATAAGTTCAATCAATTTCCTACTTGTTTATCCAATGGGTAAATGTATTTTTTCTTGACAAAAAATAGTTCAAACTTTTTTATTTCTACAGAGCCATTTTTCACTGCTGAAGGTAAAATGTGCTGTTTTACTGCAGTTGTTTGAACCAAAGCATTGGCTGCTTTTTACTTCAGGGTATGTAAATGTGCTTTTAACAGCAACTTAACACTCCATTCATTTGTGCAGTGTTAACGTGTGTGTAGAGAAATAGAAAGGAGAGAGTATTTCAAAAGAAGATCATATAATCCATGAATGTTTATGACAAAAATACCCTGAAACTCAATCAATGATTAATCTTAGTTTCCACACAGTTCTCAGGTCGGCTTTATCATGGCCCTCGGCATCTGATATCCACGCAAAAAATACCCTTTTGGAATCTGTATGAAAAACAAAGTAAACCCAACTGTTCAATCTTAGACCCTCTGGAAAGGTGGCCGTGTCGAACAAAGACATGCCTTTCACCTGGGGAGACTGCTGTTTGCATGCTGTGTGAAACTTAAAATAACTGTTGCCTCTGTTTTGTTGACAACTTATTAAATGTTGCACAACGTGTTACCATACCCACACAGCAATGTTGCAGAAACAAAACAATGTAATCAGAATTTGTCGATAGATACAAATAAATTGAGGCTCAGGAAGTACAAAGAATGACATTATAGTCTGGACTTGACTCTATATTAAGTGTTCAGCCAGCTTTGTCTCTATGTTGATGATTCATTTACTGTAAAGTATATTATCTGTATAGGTTATTGGTACAGGGCCAATCTTTGGTCTAAATGGTTGCTGACAGAATATAATGTGAAGTCACGTTTTTAAAGTTGGTGTTGAATGAAAAACATGCTTCTATAAGCCTCAGTCCATCACTCAGAATATGTTAAAGAATAAAGACGAGGCTGTTGCTCTCCGGGCACTGGCAAGACAGCGGGGACAACAACAACTGAGCACAGGGAGCCAACAGTGGCTTTCTGTTTTCCTGGGGCCAGTTTACCATTGTCAAGGGCTAGCTGGTAATTTAATACCAAACAGAGCAAACACTCAGAACATTTTATTATTACAATCAAATCAATCATCAGAGATATTGACACATGTGGTCTGTAATGTTGTCACCATGCAGACAGGCAGTTTTTGTCCATTTAATAGAAACTAATTTGTCATTGATGTTCTCAGAATTGTCACTGGTGAAGGAATGAGTTTGATTCTTATTGAATACCCTGAACCTACAAAAATGAATGATTGAAAAGTGAACCTGCCCAAATGGACTAACATGTTTGACCCCAGGACAAGGTTAAATAGTAGAGTTTAACCCAGGATTGATAGTTGCCAAAACCACATCTGAAGAAATGCAAAGTGGGGACAAATTGTGCTTGAAGCATATCATTGTATATCTTATACTTAAACTCTTGTTGAAGATAGATATGTTAATCTATTCCAAAGGCCTTTTAGTTACCTGTTTAAGCTCGACCTGCCTCTCTACATAACTGCCTGTCAGTCTGCACAGCCTCTGACTCTGAACTTGTTGGTTATAGTATACTAGTTTGACAGCTTTGATTACTTGTTTATTTTCACTCATAACAATTGATTTTGGGAGAAGCATTATAGGGTTGGCAATTTGGGGCCTTTCCTCGATTTATGTATAATGTGAGCTACGATATGCTTTTAGAGTAGTGTTATTTCTTCCGCTTTCATCCCGTCTTGCTTAAAGCTAATGGGAATTGGGAAAATTGGATGTCCTGCACCAATCAGGATTTAGGAACATGTACCTCTATTACAACTCTTAAAAGTTAGAACACGACCTTCATTCGAAGAAAGATATATACATGTTGCAGTGGCGAACCGTGTCTATCACAACTGGACCTTCTGTAGACCCCATAGACTGTATATACACACACACCCCCCGCTGCCGCCCCTCCCCCCCCTCCGCGGCATTATAATGTCCGTCTTTTCAATGAATTGTCGTCTTGAAAAGGGTACTCACAACAATTCCGCAACAACTTCATCTTCACCTGTTGCACTTGTCATTTCAACGTTAAAAACAATAAAACGGCATGAATTCCTTAGTTGCATTCATCTAGATCAGGGGTCGGCAACCTTTTTGATATGAAGTGCCATTTACAAAAAAAAAAATTGATCAGCGTGCCAACGATCGAGAATTATCAACGGGGGGGGGGGGCGGTTGAGGAGATTGACGCTCGTGAACTATCAGCAGGAGGGCGGGGAAGCAGTGTGTGGACCTGTCAGCGCAACTTACATGATGCCGAATTTAACACATTTAAATAATTGGTTTAAACGGCATAATAATAAGGACGATCGTCCGTTCTGTGATTTTCCAGAGCACACATGTTATGATATTAGGGTAATGCAGAGTGAGATGAGATCACTGTCCCTTTAAGAGAGAGAGAGAGAGGGGTGTGGCTTGTGCATGTGTGTTTGTGGATGGTAGAGCGACAGTGAGGGAACGTGTGTATGTTTCTGGAAGTGAAACGAGGAAGCAGAAAAACAGAGGTCTGTGATGTATTTTGTGAAACAGAAGAACAGCTAAATAAATGCAACGGCCTCCCAAGAAGAGCTCGCCTCTCTCCAGTCATTTAAGCTAAAGTGGGTTATTGAACCTGAAGCTTGTTGCTTCTGCCCTCCTCGACTACGGTCTGGGAGCCGACAGGAAAGTGCAACACACAGAGATGGCCAGTCCGCCCCTTTGTAGCATATTATTTCGATGAGAGATGAGCAGATCGCCACTGGGCTTTCAACTAAATACACAGCCACGCAAAAACTGTGGCATTTGTACAGCTCCTTTTGGGTACTGCAATTAGTGAAGTGCTTTCCTCCGTGTTGAAACGATCAGCACTGCACCACGGAGGAAAGCGGCAGAAAGTCACCTGGAGTTAAAGAGAGCGGGGCTGCGTTGCGTGCATGGCTTCCTTCTGCAGGTAACGGGGAGACGCGCTCTGGCGGCGGTCTCGTTAAGGATCCGAAAATACAATTTAAATATTTTGCACACTTATTCCATTTATTCCTAGTGTGCCACTGGTTACGGTGCCGCGTGCCAATGCTGGCACGCGTGCCAGGGGTTGCCGACCCCCGATCGAGATCCTCTGTCTCGAGCCAGTTAACTAGCGGGCCTTCTAGAGCAGGGGTTCCCAACCTTTATTGTGCCAAGGACCGGCAGATACATTAAAAATAAGTTGCGGACCGGTTGTCAATTTTAACTGATTTGAATATTTACTCACCAGCAGGTGGCAACAGAGGCTAATTGTATTTAACAGCCTGAAGAAATACCAATTATGCATCCAAAACATATTGTAACGTCCACCCGGACGTGTCGGAATGACGAGTGAAGCGTTCTCAAGTTAAACAGGTTTATTAACAACCAACGGCTCTCATCCGTCCTTTCTCACTCTCTCTCCTCTCGCGCCAACCTCTCACTCACCTGCACGCGCCCACACAGACACACACACACCAAACCCTCTGCTCCCCAACCCCGCCCCTACCTGCTCTCCTCACAGAAGCCTGACACAAACAGTTAACAGAACACTTGAACAATAAATGCAGATCGCTACATTGCCCCCCCCCTTACTAAGTCCCTCGCCCCGAGTGAATGCATAAAAAGTCTCTGAGGTGGCCCGGGGCTCTTCTTGGTCTCTGAGGCCGCCTTGGAGTGAACACAGGCGGCTGCGCTTGCCGGCTTGGAACATCCTGTCCCGGAACAGGGGGTGAGTTTGGGGGTGGGGGTGAATGTGGGGGGTCAGCAGGGGACACAGTCAGTGAATCGGGGGAAGTGACTGTCTGGTTTCTCCTAGACGATGCTGGGGGTCTAGGCCGCGGATGTGCATCGCCTCTGTATGGGGCCAGCCGGTCCCTGTGGAGGGCCACCCGTCTCCCTCTAGGCGGCAGCTGGACCCTATAGACCACCTCTCCCAGCTTTTCCAGCACCTCACAAGGGCCCACCCAGTGACAGTCCAACTTAGGGCACCGGCCCTTCTTTCTTCTTGGACTATACACCCACACCAGGTCCCCGGCCTTGAAGTCCCCCCCTCTAGCCCTCGTGTCATAGTTTCTTTTCTGTCTCATGCCCGCCTTCTGCAGCTGATCGCGGGCAAAGGCATGTGCTGACTCCATTCTATCCTGGAGCCTCCTGGCATATTCCGGTCCCGGAGGAACCGCTGGTGTGTCGGGGGGTCGGCCAAAAGCCATTTCTGCTGGTGTCCGCAGCTCTCGCCCCAGCATGAGCAGGGCCGGTGTGCATGAGGTGGACTCCTGCACAGCCGATCTGTAGGCCCAAAGAACAAGAGGGAGGTGCATGTCCCAATCACGCTGATGCTCCGCGGTGAGGATAGCGAGTTGTTTTCCCAGAGTCCTATTGAACCGTTCGACCAGTCCTTCACTCTGCGGGTGCAGAGGAGTAGTCCGCGTCTTTTGCATGCCCAGCCGGTCACACATAGCGGCGAACACCCTCGACTCAAAGTTTCTTCCTTGGTCGCTGTGAATGACCTCGGCCGCTCCAAATCTGGCAAACATGCCCTCCACCAGGGCACCTGCAACGGTCACCGCCTCCTGGTCTGGTATAGCATACGCCTCTGGCCATTTTGTAAAATAGTCCATGGCGGCCAGGACGTAACGGTTCCCCTTCTCTGTGCACGGGAATGGGCCCATTATGTCCACCGCCACCCTCTCCATCGGGGCCCCCACCGCTAGCTGCTGAAGCTGGGCACGTGACTGATCAGTGGGACCTTTGTACGCCGTACAAAGGTCGCAGCGGCCGCAGAAGTCCTCAACATCTCTCCTGAGCTGGCCCCAGTAACAGCTTTGGCGGAGTCGACGCAAGGTTTTGGAGACCCCAAAGTGTCCTGCCCCAGTAGTTCCATGGGAGGCCTTAAGCACTTCTTCCCTCAGCGCCCTGGGGACCACCACCTGCCACCTCTCCTCCCCCGTTGCAAGCTCTTTCCAGGCTCTCTGCAGCACTCCATCCTTCGTCCGGAGAGCCTCAAACTTTGCAACCAGTCCTTTGGTGGCAAGCGAGCACCCAGCAACTTCATTCCACAGTGGCTTTTGTCCTTACTCCACCCACCTCAGCACTGGCTGTAGGTCAGCATCCTCTTCCTGCCGCGCTCTCCATTCGGGTGAGTCGATGATCCGTGCACCTCTGCAGACCGGCTCGGCTGGTTTATGCCTGTGGTCTCGCTCCTCCTCTGCACAGAGCTCCTTTTCTTGGTCCTCTCTCTTTTCACAGTACCGACAGCCGCTGGGAGCACAGGGGCGCCGGGACAGGGCGTCAGCGTTGGTATGGCGAACCCCCGCCCTGTGCTCCACTGTGAAGACGTACGGCGCCAGTCCTTCTAGCCAGCGTGCAATCTGTCCCTCGGGCTCCTTGAAGGACATCAGCCACTGGAGGGCTGCGTGGTCAGTCCTCACTGTGAAGGACAGGCCACACAGGTAGTACCTGAAATGGCTGATTGCTCTCACAATTGCCAGCAACTCTCTGCGTGTCACACAATAGCGCCGTTCAGCTTTGTTGAAGGTTTTGCTGAAATACGCCACCACTTTTCCCCCCCCAGGCCCCACCTGGCTCAACACCGCCCCCATCCCGACGTCACTGGCGTCCGTATCCAGGACGAACGGTAGGCTGAGGTCTGGGGGAGTGAGGATGGGAGACTCCGTCAAGGCCTTCTTTAAAGAGCTGAAGGCCAGCTCACACTCTGGAGTCCAAGCAAAATCACAGTCTTTCTGTTGCAGGCGGAACAGGGGTGCAGCTATGCAAGAGAAGCCACGCACGAACCGCCTGTAGTACGACGCTAACCCAATGAAGCTCTTCAGCTCCCGCAGATTGATGGGGGCTGGCCAGTCCTTTACTGCCCGCACCTTCTCCTCCAGCGTGCTGATGCCCTCTCCTCCGACTCGGTGCCCCAGGAACTCCAACTCTCTCCTCAAGAAACAGCACTTGTCGGGGTGGAGCTTCAACCCCGCTGCTGCTATCCTCTGTAGAACCCGCCGCAGGGCTCCTAAAGCCGCCTGGAAGGAGCTACCATGGACCAGGATATCGTCCAGGTAGACCAGGCACTCCTGTCGGGGAACGTCAGCGAGCACCCTTTCCATCAGCCGCTCAAACGTGGCCGGAGCGTTGCACAGGCCGAAGGAGAGGACTCGAAACTGCCACAGCCCCCTCCCATTGCAAAAATCTGTCTTTGGTCTGGCTTCTGGGCTGAGGGGAACTTGCCAATACCCGCTGCGCAGGTCTAAAGAGGAGAACCAGGATGAGCCAGACACCAAGTCCAAACACTCATCTATGCGGGGCAGCGGGTATGAGTCTTTCTTGGTCACACTGTTCAGCGGTCTGTAGTCCACACAAAACCTCATCTTTGAACTCTTCTTCTTATTGACCATCACAACCCCCGAGGCCCAGGGGCTGTCAGAGGGCTCAATAATGCCAGCTGACAGCATCTCATCAATAGCGCTGTCTGCTGCTGTCTGATGGGCCAGGGGAAGGCGGCGGGGGCGTGTCTTGACGGGCCGTGCGTCGCCCGTGTCGATATCGTGCTGCACCAGGTGTGTCAGGCCCACTTCCTCTTCTGTCAGAGCAAAAATGTCCTTAAACTCCCACAGCACTTGCCACAGTTCCTCCCGCTGCTCGGGTTTTAAGTCATCACAGCTGCGTTTCCACACCTCCTTCACTGCCGCCCGTCTGTCCCCCTTTAGAGCTGCAGGTTGTTGTTCCGGGGCCGGGGGCCGTACATCAACTGGAGTACGGGGTGTGGGGTTGGGGCTGGGGTTAGCATTGATGACAGGGGGCATGGCTGCAGGGGGGGGGGGTTTGGGGTGGGGGAAGTGTTTCAGTCACTCTTGATGTAGGTGGGTGTGGTGTCGTGGCAAGTGTGGGGTGCACCATTTCAACTGTGGGACCCCCTGGAAAGGCCAGCGTGTTCCTCCCCAGGTCTAGCACACAGCGTGTAACCCGCAGAAAGTCAAGTCCTAATATGCAGGAGTCCTGTACTGCCGCAACCCACACCTTAACAGACACTGACAGCCCCCCCACCTGTATAACCACCACCCCTCTCCCAAGCATAGGGGCTAGCTCACCGGTTACTGTTCGCAGTTTCACCAGAGTGGGTGTCAACCGTGTCCCCGCTGGGACCACGTCCGGTCTCATCAGTGTCGCTGTGGAGCCGGTGTCAACAAGGGCCGTCCATGGGGCCCCTGCCAGGGTGACGGGGACATGGCAGAAATCCCCCGCGTGAGTCCAGCCCACCACCCTCACAGACTCTGCGATGTCGTTTGCTTCTGGGGGAAGCGGAGCCCCGCTCCCCCCTCCGTGCAGCTGGGCTCTGTCCACTGGAGACCAGGCAGGATGGGACCCAACGGCGGGGGTCTGTGACGTCCCATTTACACAGACCCGGGGGCGTTTCCCTGAATATCAGCATTCATGGGGCACCTTGTGCTAATATGGCCGACCTGGCCGCACCCCCAACACACCAGAGGACCCCGACGAGGACGGTTGCTGCCCTGCGGCGATTGCAGTGCCATAGCACGGATTAGCTCAGTCAACTCAGCCGCCCATGCTGGTTTCTCTTGTCCTGGCTCCTCCTGTCTCACCGTTCTCACAACCGGGCCGCCTCCCGTGTGCGTGCTCTCTGCCGCCCCTCCTACAACCTCTCTCTCCAACGCCAGCTCCAGTGCTTCCTGCAGAGAGCGGGGATGTGCCAGTTGTGTCTGGACGCGCAGCTCCCTGGGGGTTATGGCCCGGATAAACTGGTCCCTAGCCAGCTCGCTCTGCACCTCAGGGGACATGTGGCTGTATGCCCTTCTCGCCAGGGTTTCAATGTCATTAGCCAATATGCGGAGCGGCTCACCCGGCTGTCTCTGTCTGCTTGACAGCTCCGAACACAGCACCCCAGGCTGGCTGCATTGTCCAAACCGCCGCTTCAGAGCCCCAACCAAGGCCCCATAGTCAGTTCTTTCAGCCGGGCTGAGCAGTAGCAAACAGGATAAAGCTTCATCTGTAATACACAGGGCCAGCTGGAGCGCCTTATTGTCCTCAGACCAGCCCACAGCCCGTGATAACAGTTCAAATTGGGCATGGAAGGCTTCCCAGTCGGCTTTACCGTTGTATTTCGGTGTTTTAACTTGGAGCCGGGCGCCGCCATCATTGTTTACAACCGGCGCCGCGCCACTCCCGGGGGAGGTCCCTGCGCCGACGTGCCGCTTCCCGCCGGCCGAGTCGAAACCGGCAGCAGCATTTAATTCACGCCATAAATTGTCTTCTGAGTCACGCCATAAGCCATCCATCTCCTCCTTGACTTTCGGACGAGCTCCGGTCCGGTTCATCTGTGCTTCCATTATTTACCGGCCGATGAAGCAGAGCTAACGTTAGCCGAGTCAGTGCTAGCTGCGGCTACCGGCGATTAGCGGATAAAACTCTGTTTTTTTTGTTGTTTTTTTTACTTCTGACACCAATGTAACGTCCACCCGGACGTGTCGGAATGACGAGTGAAGCGTTCTCAAGTTAAACAGGTTTATTAACAACCAACGGCTCTCATCCGTCCTTTCTCACTCTCTCTCCTCTCGCGCCAACCTCTCACTCACCTGCACGCGCCCACACAGACACACACACACCAAACCCTCTGCTCCCCAACCCCGCCCCTACCTGCTCTCCTCACAGAAGCCTGACACAAACAGTTAACAGAACACTTGAACAATAAATGCAGATCGCTACAATATTAACGACGTTTAAAACCAGGATACAATTAAAACAAAAAATTAGGACCGCTTTACAAATATTAATATAATATTTAATATAATATAGGCTAATATAGGTGGCAACAGTGGCTAATTTTATGTAACAGCCTGAACAAATAATAGAACAACATGCATCCAAAACATATGAACACAGTTTAAAACCAGGATACAATTAAAACAAATTAGGACCACTGTACACATATTGATATAACTGAAATGTCAGCGAGACCCCTGGGCTTGTTTGCCAGCAATAATAACGTCATACCGGGGCGTTCGTTCCGGTGCACTCCGACAGCATTTAGCACTACATCGAGATTAAGATTAAACTAACTTCTTTTGGGAACACCCACATACCTATGGAGTTGGCCAGATGTGTGTAAATTACTGTTCATGGTCATTTGAAAACAAATGACGTTGTTGGACACACACAAACACACCTAACATACACACACACAGCGGAGCTGAGCAGAGCACATACACACACGCATCATGCGCCTTTGTGACCGGACATTTCCTTCATATAACGAGTAATAAGGGGAATAATCGGGCCGTTCGATGTGTGTTTGTGTAGAGGTGTGTGTGGTTGAAACGTTGCTACTTTCAACCACACACGCCTCTACACACGCCAACAAACGCTTCTACGCACACTCCTGCAGTGGGGAACACAGTGAAAGCGGTGTGTACGCGCTGGTGCTGCACTTCTCAGAGGCTGCCTCCTGATGCTGCAACCATTTCATGAACTGAAGGAGGCTTTACAAATTAAAAAAATAGCTCTACACCCCTGGCCGCAATGTCCTTAAAATGAAGTCCGAGTTCGAAATATATCTCAAATAATGTATGCACTGCCATTCCCCCACAAACATAACATTAAACGGTTGTCTCCTGTGTGCTCCACTTCCTATTGGCGCACCACCTGTAATTTTATCTGCGCACAAGAGGCTGAGACCTTATGCTAACCAATTTTGATTTATTTTGGATATTTTGGATGAAATAATATGACCGGTAAAAAATAAAATAAAAATTAAAAAATTAATTTAATTTTTTTTGATAAAATATTTTTATATATTTATAATTCTGCAAATATTACGATAAACTCACAGCTATTTCGCGGGCCGCGGACCGGGGGTTGGGGACCCCTGTTCTAAAGTACCCTGGAACCGAGGGAAACTCTGAAAGAATACGCCCATTGGCTACAAATCAATATATGATTGGTTGATCAAACTTTCAGTCCAAACGTAAGCTCTCATTCAGTGCAACGGCCAGGGCATTCTATCAAGGATGTAGAATACCTTGGTTGAAGGATATTCTACCCAGAAACCCAGAAACAGATCTAATTGGTTGCTTTCTTTTCTAACACAAAACCACTGAAATGCGTAGTGCATGGTCCGAAAAGGACAAACAAATCAACGTAGCACTGTAATATTACAGATCAACAACACAGATACCATTCTCATTTATTCATTTTATATACATTTATATACATTTTATTACATTTTATTTATATAATTAAATTGATTTTTTGTTTGTTTTATCTGAGTGTTCCAGGGTATTCTCTGAATACCTTGAAGGCCCTGACGGTTCGCCACTGACATGTTGATACAGGGGCATATGTCTTCTGTTTTAACATAGACAGAACAGAACAGTTTTACTTAAAAAAGTAGGACTCAAGCATTCAGCAACAATTAGTTTATGAAGAAGCATATCATCAATCAAGAGAATATAATGGCTCAAATGGTAACCCTAATTCAGCTGGTAATATCCAGATAAAGCATTTGCCAGGGGGAATCAGCTGCTCCAAGGGAAAAGATGTTGGCTACTTGTTGAACAGTTGTTGCAGCGATATTACAGATTCAGCTGACTAACAACAGTTGTTTTGCATCGGTAAGTCCACTTGCACTTCTGCCAGGAGATGCGACCATGGCTGTGACTACCTGCCTCTGGCTCCGCTGTGAATATGCACCAGCTGCCGGCTATGCTCCAAGGCGACCTCGAAGGCAATGGTTCGCCAAGCAGATAAGGGCCTCACAGCGGGAACTATACCAGGAGTTCTGGAGGATTCACTTCAGGGACAATGGGAGCAGTATGGGATGCGGCCTGGCAATACTGCTTCTGTTGATTTCTCTTGATTTTGTGAGATTTGCTCTGGCTTTATCAACTAAACACTGATTTGATTACAAAATAGATTATCAATGTAGTCACACACAAACACACACACAATATAAACAAACTATTAGTTGTACAGAATATACACCATTATCAAAAGATGGCAGTATGGCCACACGGTGCAGAATGTAATCCCTCTAACATATACAACATGTAAGAGAAATATCAAAGTTGGTCTAATCTTCAAGAAACCTTATGGTGAGTAATGTTAGTTGGGTAACATAATGGTTGAACAACAACATTCACAGTAATTCAATCTAGGCAGAGTATACCAATGTTAAGTCAACTCAGGGTCGCCCTCTCCGATGAATGGCAGTGTCTGTCAGCTATCTGATCTCAGCACTGTAAAGGGTTAGAGAAAGTAAGAAGGTATGTGCATCATAAAGAGATGATGAGGAAGACAAGAAAGGTGTTTGTTCAGTGTCTTCTTTTGACTTGATCTACAGTTAAAATCATCAAAATACTTCTTGTCTTCACATGTCCATGTTTATCCCATATCATGACAAAACATGATTTCAATTTGAGTGGGGAGCCTTAGGGCCTTGTCTGGCAACTCTCAAATTACCAACTTCTCTATAGAGAGGTAAGAAGAAGGTTTACAGATCTAAAACCTGTCCCCAACTGTGAGAGATAAAAGGCCAGTTCTTGGATCTGGAATGTCTGGGAAGCACTCACCCCCATGTGCGCTGGCCGTCCGGTGGAATTCTAACAGGGTTATTCTCACTTCAAATATGTAAATTATAATCTCATGGTGGTAGTGGATTGTTGCTTGCGTTGCTAAGAAACTGTCTATCATATCTGATCAAACCAAACTCCTGAAAAAGCCGATAAGCTTTTTTTTAATCATAAAAGCCATGAAAAAATACCCGATACCTGGCCATCGTAGTCCTTTGCTGTAGTTTGGAAACATATCTTACGTGGGAATGTTCAGTGTTTGACCTGGATGAGTAATCCGCGAAATGTTGAGATTTATCCAAATTATTACTCACATTATGATCGTCGAAGACTACTCAGCAAATTGTATGCTTAAAAATCAGAAGAGGACTTGTTCGGTGATGCACATATTCACAGATAACTTAGAGAAGAAATGACTTACCACTGACACATGGAGGTGTCTACAAAATGTAAGTGTAGCATTGCTTGTGCCTATCTTGAGCCACCTGTTTGTAGTGAGAAAAGAGAACATTATTATGTATAGACAATTTGACTATGGGACATACCAAAATGAGTTGTAGGGAAAAGAAGTGAGACGCCTACGTATGCAGTCTAGCATTTTGTTATTGGTATTTGTTCCTATACTTGTCTTGACAAAGAATCTAGATTACATGCTTTGCGTTATTGAAAAGGTGTACCCATGTGTGAAAACAGAACCCTTTTAAATTTACGAATTTTCCAAGTCAGTGAGTAGCACAGCACATTGACCAGAAGAGGAAAAAGAGGTTAATTTAATTATTTCATTTAATCTGGCTGCCACACCTCCACACTTTACCGATTGTCCTCTCTTCTCCTTCAGTCCTTTACACTTTAGCATGGCTTTCATCGTTATTCTAAAACACACTGACACTTTAAATCCCTCTTCTTATTGGTGGCAAACAATTTCCTTCTCCACAGCTTTGTTCTCCCTATAATAGCCAATAGGATTGCACTAAACTCCCCAAGTTTCTCCATCTCCATTCTACTGTGAAAACTCCATCCATTAGCCTTGCACCTCGTTGCTCCAAGCACCTGACCCAGAAACCAGGGGAAAGGCAGTGAGGCCCTTGAAGCGTCCACCACCATTCATTCATTCATTGAGTGCAGAGGGCTTTGGTGTGCTGGCTTCAGTTATTGGCTTTTAGGCAATGGGCCTGTACTGCTATTAGTTATTGATGAGATTTAAATGATAGCCAGGGACAATTTGTTATGCTTTAGTGCATCAGAAGTAATTTGTCTGTAAGCGATGAGACCAGAGACCACACAATACATTATTCAACTAAAGTTTGAGTATTGAACTAATCTTTGATTTCCCATCAATTTATATCCAGGGGCTCAGGTTAGAGGACTGTAAATTACCCAGTGAATACCCTTACTCGTAATAGAGTTCAACATATTTAGACATTTTACATTATCTAACGTTTAAATAGGATGTAGGTTACACTTCACTCATGAGGATAAAGCTATCTTTCTTCCTTAAGTGTTCCACTTATCAGGAAAGTGTAACTCAATGTGGATATTGATTTAAAAACACTTTGTACTGAAACAATGATGACTTTGAAAAAATAAATCAGAGACCTAATGTTAACACTGGCTGCTATTCTGCTGTAGGTTTTTTTAAAAAACATAATAACAAATGGCTCAATTGAACAGCCTTCTATCTTATTTTTGGACGACTGAAGTGGTTCTAATAATGTTATAAACAAGCTGCAGCTTCGATGTTGCAGGCTCATTACACAAGGGGGTAAAAGGAAAATGAGAGTCACTTTTACCACCAAGTGGGCAACAAATAAATTGCCAATGATTCCCTGATGCCTGTCAAATAAAAGAGTTGGTTGTCAGATGAATGTGCAGTCTGTTTCCCATTCTCATGGAGGCTATCCTTTATTGGAGTTGCAGTTTGGAGGAAGCTTCTGTCCAAGCATTGTGTCGTTGAGCCTGTTAGGGAGAGAGTGTATGGTATGCCTGTAGGTGGTTCAAGTGATGAAACATAAAACATATGGTAAAAGCAGTTTAAAACTCAACGTTTCAGATGTTGGGGTTCCTCTAGATATTGCCAAACTCATGAGGTTCATTGATACTGCAGACCTGTGCCTTATTGATATAATAAGGGCAGGCCCGGTTCTACGGGGGTGCTTAAGGGTGCGTTGCACCCTCACTTGAGTCGTTGTGCACCCTCATTTGAAAAATGAAAAGTGAAAAAAATATATATATATAATAATAATAATAATAATAATAATAATAGTAGTAATAATAATAAGAAGAAGAAGAATATAGTTGAAATAAAATAAATGGTAATTGTGGTTGAATAACATTGTCTGCTGCATTTATTTGGTCAATTTAAATGGTAAGTAACGTTATTATGTCAGGTGCGCGTGACCTGTGCCACTGCGCGTTCATCATCTGCAGGGTGTTTACACAGTAGTCAATGATGGACATCAGAAAATGGTTAAAACAACCAGCCCTTATCGCCAGCAGTAACACTGCATCTACTGCAGGTAATAACAGTTCAGATCATGGGGACATTACGTTACCCGTGGCCACTATCGTGGACACTAACGCCCTCCCGCCCGACTCACCGGCTTTGCCTGCCTCCGTGGGCAGCCGCAGCGGTCTTCGTTGCCCCAAACACCGCCACCCCTCAGCGGCCCGCAAGTGCCAGAGGACCTCGGCAAAACAGAGCCTGCTATTTAAAAAAGTACCCAACTCGCCTGTACAGTGGGGTGCGCTCATTTTGCAGCTCATGGTTTCAAAACAGAGGCTGGAATATTCATGTAAAAAAGATGCCATCTTCTGCTATGCATGTAGACATTTCGGTTCAAGTACGTCAGATGCCTTCACCAAAACTGGCTACAACAGCGTTTCTCAAAGTGTGGGGCGCGCCCCACTGGTGGGGCGCAGAGATGTGATAGGTGGGTCGCGAATGGACGTGATGAACGGGAGTTGTTTAAAAAAAAAAAAAAAATGTAATTAATTTTTTGGACCTCAGGCCGGAATCGAACCTTGGTCCTCGCGGGCGTTAGTGGACTGTTACAGCCGGAAACTCGCAACGGCGGTGGACTTTCACAGCGCCGGATCCACCGAAGCCTCGCAACGGCAGGTGTTTGCGGCGGTACCGGCGTAGCGGCGCTGTGAAAGTCCACGGCCCACCTATGTCAGAGCCAGCGGCCCACCAAAGGAAGGGGCCCACCGGGAAAAGTCCAGAATCTCCCGATGGCCAATCCGAGCCTGCTCACACACACACACACAACTGAAACCAAAATCATTTACAGCGTTGCAGTCGGGAAGAAAAGCAATGTGGAGCGGCACCTCACCACTTCACAAGGAGTTTAACCATGACACTTTTCAAAATCCCGTTTGTGTCCCCCCACTTTACAAATAGGCCTGTGTTTATTATAATTTTTTAACGCAAGCACACAGCCTCTGTGAGCGAGCGAGACAGAGAGAGAGAGCGAGAGAACTAGAGAGAACACACATTTATCTATTTAATATAGCCTAGGTGTAAAAAATAAAGTAAGAAATCATTCCAATGTGTGCTATAGGACAGTAAAAATTAATAAAATAGTGATTAGTAAAATATGCATAAATAAAAAGAAAGAATGCTAACTAGGTAACATCAGATCAGAATAAACCAGTTTGAATTATTTGTTATTGGTTTTGATCATATTCTAAAGATGTTTGGATTATTGAAAAGTATACAGCTCCCTTTCAGTGTGTTGAGAGCTGTATCCATAAATTCATTTTTTGCTCAAAGTGCACCAAATTGAGGCATTTCACTTCAACATTAAAAAAAAAATCTTCCCGGGGGTACATGCCCCTGGACCCCCCTAGAGGAGGTGAGGTCCACCCCCAAATAAAGCAGGTTAAAATAATTAAATTGCATACATTCTCTTTTAGTAAACATTGAAAACGGGTCCCACAGACCCAAACAGCACACATAGGTTAAAGGTAAGCATATTAATGTTAAAATGTGCTAAATATATACACTACAAAAAAACTAAAAAAGAGGAGTAAAAGTAGCTCACGACATGTTTTATGTTTTGAAAGTAGCTTTCATCCTAAAAACGGTTGGAGACCCCTGTTATAGAACGATACATTTGACAATGTTAAGCTTGGCCTACCGTTTTAGTGGAGCGATGAGGAACAGGTGGGGCTTGAAAAGGCCCACCTGTTCAAAGCGGGGAATGACAGAAAAAGTTTGAGAACCACTGGGCTACAACAACTGGCGCCATGCTCTTGTACGTGATAAGGGACTGGGAAGGCATGAATCAAGCAAAGAGCACATAGATCCATAGATCTCTTAATTTTGCTCTCAAAGTGCACGAAATTGATGCTTTTAACTTCAATATTTAAAAAAAAATCTTCCCGGGGGAGCATGCCCCCGGACCCCCCTAGAGGAGGTGAGGACCCTCCTGGAGGAATTGAGGACCCCCCTAGAGGGTGTTAGGTCCACTCCCTACTTATAAAAATAGCACTTTACCACTGCACCCTCTCTAATCTCGGATGCACCCTGAGTCATTTTTTTCTGGAACCGGGCCTGAATAAGGGCTTTGTTCTTGGAGTTTAATTCAGTGGAAACTCCCTTAAAATCTCTCAGTTTCTGACCTTTCCTGAGAAAACTGTTGGCTCAGTGTTTAGCACGCAACAGTCTTCTGTCAATAAATGCTAGTTGGTGATCATGTAAGTGCATATCCAGATTTGAAAAAGTAATTTTCTATGCGATCATTCCAATTGTATTTATTGAAGTTCAAAATGTAAACCAGGAACCACTTTTTGTCCCATGGGTGTATAGAGTCACATCATCGATAAACAATGAGAGTGCATTCTCAATTCTCAGCTTCATAAACGGACGCAAGGAGCTTTCAACTGAGAATATGTATTCCCATCAGCGGCGGTATTTGATGCTCAGGGAAGCAGCGCATCGGTCCATGTCGGCGGCAGTTAAAGGCAATGTGAGCAATCCATTCCCATTGGATAACGGATAATTTTACACCCGGAAGTATATTCTCCTTACTGTCGATTGATTTTACAGTGATATCTGCACTACTCATCAACTCAACACCAGATTATCCTTGTCAATTACTCAACATTGATTTGTTTAAATGGTGTACAATGCTTTTGTATTTTTCCCCTTCGATTCGGATAAACAAATATTTTTTCGGAGTTTAGGATGGCAGAAGACACTACACTACCCATAATCCTCAGCTATCGTTTAGGACTACACCATGTGCTTTGCTTAACAAACCCTGTGATTAGTTCTCAAGCTCTGTGATTGGATGTTGGAGTGTCAGTGCGCAAAGTTTACGCCGAGCGTCAAACAGCACTTTGAAATGGAATTAAATCCATCGACGGCACACTATCCAAAACTGGACTCGAACGTGTCCACCCAGAACTACACATGCTGGCTATATGTGTATTTTGCACCATGTTCTATGGCAAGTATCTACCCAGCTAGACATTTTTGGTTCTAAAAACATTCTGAGAGTGTTACATTCATTGTTCTAGGAATGTTTTCAGCGGGAAGTTTCCGTTTGGTTCCCAGAACGTTCTTCTGAAAGGTAGGATAACGTTCTCTAAAAACATTCCTAAAATGTTTTTGATAACATTGTTAGAACATTATGCCCTACTATTCTTAAAACATTTTCAGCAGAAGGTTTTATTTTGGTTCCCAGAATGTTCTTCTGAAAGGTAGGATAACGTTCTCTAAAAACATTCTTAAAATGTTTGGTGATAACCTTCCTAAAATGTTTTTGATAACATTGTTAGAACATTATCTAACAAATGTAAAAGGGCAAATATTAACCATATATGCTGTTTAAATTGCTTGTAATTGAGATGAAGTAAAAATCAGGGGCCGTATTCACAAAGGATCTTAGGGCTAAAAGTAGCTCCTAACTGGCGAATTTAGGAGAAACTCCTAAACATAATGGGCGTGTCAGTCTTAAATTTAGGACTCCTTATTGTATTCACTAAGAGCAATTCACAAAGTATTTTAGGCCTAACAGTAGCACCTAAGTTTAGGAGAGCTTAAAAGTCCTCGAGAGGACTCCTAACTCAGTAAGACCTATTCACAAAGAATCTGAAAATGGCTGCGAGACGAAATGTTTTGGAGACAATGGAAGACTGTGAATTGATCAAGAGATATAGGCTAAATCGTGAGGGTATCAAACTTGTTGTGGAATTAGTGCGGGATGCAATAACATCCCCGACTAACAGGAATGACCCGATTAGTCCGGAAATAAAATGTTTGGCAACACTACGATATTTAGCAACAGGGAAAATGCAACTTTGCAATGCCGACGATTTAGGAATATCGCAACCATCAGTCAGCCGTGCCATAAACCAAACCATCAACGCGCTCTCTAGACCACATATCATCCAACAGTTTATCCGGTTTCCTTTGGACAATCAACAACTACACAGGATCAAAGCCAACTTCATGGCAATTGCAGGTATGCCCGGTGCGGTCGGTGCTATTGACGGGACGCACATAAAAATAATTGCGCCATCAAAAGATGAGGACGTGTTCGTCAATAGAAAGAAAGTACATTCCATCAACACGCAGATCGTTTTCATTCATCATGATAGAGGGACTTGAACGGCGGTATGGGCTGTTATTGAAAGTGTTTAAGTGCTGGATATATGCTCATTGGATAATAGTTTGCAGGGTGCTTTTAATTGTCTCCTTGATTTAATACAATTTACGTATTTTTATTGTTTGCTCTCTCTCTTTAACGTGCATATACAACGTCATTATCATGGTCTGCACAAAGTTGTCATCATGCGTGTATTCTGCTAACTGCACTGTCCATAACTATTTGACAGGAATACATTTCTAGCCTAGGCTATTTCCTTGTTTTTCTGTGATTTAGTGGGCTCGTTTGTGGGATGTTGCGGATGAGTTTCAACGAGACCGCCTGCTCTGAATAACCAATCACCGTACTGACCGCTTCTAAACTCATGCACCAGAATCGACGTAATCCATAGCAACGGCGCGTCACTCTTAGTTCACTGTTAGTGATTCATCCTTAGTATGAATAACTTTTAAGAAAAAACTCCTACGTAAAATGTTTTAGCGCGAGTTAGGAGCACTCCTAGCGGTAAGATAAAATGCTTTGTGAATACAGCCCCTGATGAGTATTTTAACATAAAATAGTTTGATTGTGTTGAATTGAAGCCCGAAAAGGCAGCGGGTCCACCGGACCCAGTAACACTGGTTGAGTAACAAAAATATGAACACCACACAAGGGTTAAGGTTAACCTGTTTTTAGGTTAGCTTTTATTTGTACTCCACTACATTTATTTTAGTTACTTTACAGATTTTGATTAATTATGTGTAATATGAACAACCCTTAAATCAGACTTTAGTTACACCTGAGTAAAATTCAGTGAAGGTGATTGTCAAGTGCAAACAATCAGGCGAGATATTTGATAGTGGGTGCTTGAAAAGACAAAAAATGTATCTGCAGATCCCTATAAAGCATATTAATTACTCTTTATTCTCTAATCGTTCATTAAGAACTGTATAGAATTGCTATTTTGAACATCCCTTTCAAGATTTCAAGCTTTTCAAAGGTTTATGGACATATCATATACACAACTACGGTGTAGTTATGCAATCAATGAAAAACTTTGGTCGCAGGTTCCTCAGCAGTGCATTACAAGACATCTATCAATATGTGTGTATACCTCCACCATTAAACTGTCATATTCTGCACATTTCTTATTCTATCTACATACATCTTATAAGAGTATAATAAATATGTATAATATCAGATAAAATAAGTGCTTTAACATAGTTAACATTGCAGGAAAGTTGATTGTCAAGTCCCAAAACAAACCATGCAATATACAGGACTGTCTCAGAAAATTAGAATATTGTGATAAAGTTCTTTATTTTCTGTAATGCAATTAAAAAAACAAAAATGTCATACATTCTGGATTCATTACAAATCAACTGAAATATTGCAAGCCTTTTATTATTTTAATATTGCTGATTATGGCATACAGCTTAAGAAAACTCAAATATCCTATCTCTAAATATTAGAATATCATGAAAAAGTATACTAGTAGGGTGTTCAACGAATCACTTGAATCGTCTAATTAACTCGAAACACCTGCAAGGGTTTCCTGAGCCTTGAAAAACACTCAGCTTGGTTCAGTAAACTAAATCACAAGTATGGGGAAGACTGCTGATCTGACTGCTGTCCAGAGGACCGTCATTGACACCCTCCATCAGGAGGGTAAGACACAAAAAGAAATTTCTCAAAGAGCAAGCTGTTCACAGAGTGCAGTTTCAAAGCACATCCACAAAAAGTCTGTTGGAAGGGGGAAATGTGGCAGGAAACGCTGCACAACCAAGAGAGATGACCGCAGCCTTAACAGCATTGTGAAGAAGAGTCGCTTCCAGAATTTGGGGGAGCTTCAAAGACAGTGGACTGAAGCTGGAGTCCAGGTATCAAAAGTCACTGTTCACAGACGTGTCCGGGAAATGGGCTACAATAGCCGTATTCCCATGGTCAAGCCACTTCTGAACTCAAGACAACGGAAGAGGCGTCTGACTTGGGCTAAGGAAAAGAAGCACTGGACAGTTGCACAGTGGTCCAAAGTCCTCTTTTCAGACGAAAGCAAGTTTTGTATTTCATTTGGAAGTCAAGGCGCCAGAGTCTGGAGAAAGGCTGGAGAGGAGCAAAATCCAAGTTGCTTGAAATCCAGTGTGAAGTTCCCACAGTCAGCGATGGTTTGGGGAGCCATGTCAGCTGCTGGTGTTGGTCCACTGTGTTTCATCAAGCCCAGAGTAAATGCAGCTGTGTACCAAGAGATTTTAGAGCACTACATGCTTCCGTCTGCTGAAAAGCTCTATGGAGATGAGGAATTCATTTTCCAGCATGATCTGGCACCTGCCCACAGTGCCAAAACCACCAGTAACTGGTGTACTGACCATGGCATTACTGTCCTCGATTGGCCTGCAAATTCCCCTGACCTGAACCCCATAGAGAATATGTGGGGTATTGTGAAGAAGAAGCTGAAAGACACCAGACCCAACAATGCTAATGAGCTAAAGGCCGCTATTGAAGCATCCTGGGCATCCATAACACCTCAGCAATGCCACAGGCTGATTGCCTCCATGCCACGCCGCATTGATGCAGTAATCCGTGCAAAAGGATTCCCAACCAAGTACTGAGTGCATTAATGGACATTTTCAAATGTTTGATTGTGTTTTGCTGTTATAAATCTTTTTTTTTTACTTGGTCTGAGGAACTATTCTAATTTTTTGAGATAGGATTTTTGAGTTTTCTTAAGCTGTATGCCATAATCAGCAATATTAAAATAATAAAAGGCTTGCAATATTTCAGTTGATTTGTAATGAATCCAGAATGTATGACATTTTTGTTTTTTTAATTGCATTACAGAAAATAAAGAACTTTATCACAATATTCTAATTTTCTGAGACAGTCCTGTATTAGGCTTTAAGTACTTTGTCAGGCTTAATATTTATCTGTAGATACCCCCAAAGCTTTTTGTTTACATGTATTTAAAAGAAGACCTTAGCCTACAGTAAAGTATTATTTCATGTTTTAATAAAGCCTAATTAGTTTGTCTGCTTTGCACATCCTCCAATTAATATCTTTGTACATCCGGCGCTAAATTGTTTTATTGTAGTGATAATTTACAGTATCTTCTTGATATTTTCTATTCTATATTTCTATAGTCGACCTTCTCCTTTCCCCCTGATTTGAATGTACTCTTAATATTTAAATGTTATCATCAAATATAACACATTCCACAAAACATGCAGCAGACCTAAGGCAAGGCAAGTTTATTTATATAGTACCTTTCAACACAAGGCAATTCAAAGTGCTTTAAAAAGATGAAAGACATTAAGAAAAAGGCATTTAAAAACAGTAATTAAATAGCAACACAATCTACCTGCATTGCAATTACTCTAAACATGTAATAACGTGCTTTAACCAGTAGATGGTTTGGGTTAAAAAGCTGTCAAGTTTATAGTGTTAACACAATAAAATATACTGTTGTTTCCGGTTTAGTTTACAACGGATATATTTTGTTATCCACAGACGACCACACATATATTGTTTTGATATTTGTAACATAAAAGCGATGGGAAAAACCCACAGCAATACAGAAAAGATGGTCTTAACATGACCCAGCTGTCTAGTTAATAAAACATTATAATATCAAACAAAATATTACTATTAACTTTATTGTGAAATTAAAACAGAACGGTAAAAGAATAGTTTCCGGGTCTAGTCTGAGGCCCAATCTCTGTAGATCAGGGATGGGCAAATGGCGGCCCCCACCTCCTCTTTTTGCGGCCCTCAGATTAATTTATAAACAATGCAAATAATTAAAAAATATATTTTTTTATTTTTTATTTTTTTACTTGTAGTACTGATACTGTCCACTAGACTCTTAGTTACGTCGCGAGCTGCGTACATGATTTCAAATACCGCAAAATAATCTGTGACGCGTTTGTGTGTATTGTGTTTGTTTCCCGGGGAAACCCTCACAAGAAACACCGGCTGTTGTTATGCCTGCTGTGACGTTAAGTTGCCGCTTGTAATTATGCCTTTACAAGCTTAAAAGTTGTAGCCTATTTATCATCTGAATTTGGTGAAACAAGTTTAATATTCTAAAAAAAAGACTTTGTTTATTTGAAATCAGATGAAAACAAACTGTCACGGACTCTGCAGTGTTATCTATGACTACGCTTTTCATTCATAATCTCAGCAGGAGGGTGTCGCAGTCTGCTTTCTCACTCACCTATTTTCTGCATTAACCTTCCTTAGTCACCTGGTAGTCACACCCTGTCTCTCTCTCTCACTCTGTTACACCCATCAGCTCCATTAGTATTTAGGCCCACTTCACTTTCACCTCAGTGTCAGATCGTACTTTGCAGCATGCCAGTCTTTCCCGCATTATCCTCCAGATTGCTCTCCCGGTTTCGACCCTGCCTGTCCCTGACCAGCCCCTGACCAGCCTGCCTCGCCTGCTCCCTGACCCGGTCTATACCTACGACTCCCGTCTTGCTTTCTCCTGGAACCCTTGCCTGTCCCCGACCAGCCCTTTGCCTACTATCTGCCGTTTTGTCTCCTACCAGCCTATTGCCTTTAATAAAGCTGGTTACAGACTATCCCTGGTTTCCCGTGTGTTGCATTTTGGTTCTCAGCTCGTTTGTGACAGAGGGAGGGGGAGTGGCGCTGAGGAACAGCAGAGTGCGGGCTGACAGGTGTCTGTGTTGACATTCCCCTTATTGTGGAATAAGGGGAATGCAGAGACTGGCTACAAGGTTAGGTTCAAGTTAGACAACTAATGTCTGGGTTAGTGTTCATGACTTCATGTTTATGTCATTTTAATGGTTAATCTCAATACACACACATTTCCCGTGCTTTCCAATAGTTTAAAAATAGTTTTATTCCACTGTTAAATAACCTGTGCAATACAAACGCCACTTGTAAAAATTAAATAACTTTTCTGTGAACTGATATTTGTTTAGTGAGCTTATTAGAGGATGTTCCCTGAAAGATTGTAAAATGTCAATGAAGATGTCAGACTTAGTATATTTGTTAATAATTACATACAACACATGGAATTTGTGTGTGTGTGTGTGTGTGTGTGTGTGTGTGTGTGTGTGTGTGTGTGTGTGTGTGTGTGTGTGTGTGTGTTCCAAGTGAATCTGCGGCCCCCTGGTGGCCAGTACATCAATTATGTGGCCCTCACCACCATCAAAGTTGCCCATCCCTGCTGTAGATAAATAAAGAACTAAGCCAGATGTGTAATATTTAATGCAGCCGAACCATTTATTACAACATTCATGTGATGACTTTCAAAAAGTAAAGTAAGCACTAGCTGAATAAAGTATGATTTTATCTTTTACGAAACGTTTGTTTTCATATGGAATACAGTCGGAGGTCAACCAATCACAGAGCTTGAGGACTAATCACGGGGTTTGTCGAGCAAAGCGCATGGTGTAGTCTCAAATGATGGCTGAGGATTATGGGTAGTGTAGTGTCTTCGGCCATCCTAAACTCCGATACAACTATTTGTTTCTCAGAATTAAAGGGGAAAAACACAAAACCATTTTTCACAATTTAAATCAATCAATGTTGTCAAGGATAATCTGGTGTTTTTTAGTTGATGAGTAGTGCAGATATCACTGTACAATATATCGACAGTAAGGAGAATACTTATTTCCGGGTGTAAAGTTCTCCGTTATCCAATGGGAATGGACGCTTACATTGCCTTTAATAGCTGCCAACATGGAACGATGCGGTGCTTCCCTGAGCGTCAAATACCGCCACCGATGGGAATACATTGCAATCAGTTGAAAGCTCTTTGCGTCCGTTTATGAAGCTGAAGGAGACTCGGAGCGTCACAACTGCACGCCAAAGGATCCTGACCAAGCGTCGCTATTGGACAATTAGGGAGTGAGACTGTGGTGGGTATATGGTATAATGCTTGGCAAGTTTATATTGCACCTTTCAACACAAGGCAATTCAAAGTGCAAAAATTAAAGACATTAACCCTCCTGTTGTCTTCGGGTCAAATCTGACCGATTTACTACTTTCATCAGTCATAACTTTTTTGTTTTACATTCGATTGCATTAAGGCTTTATGATATCCTTCACAGTAGACATTTGAACATATGAAATTGCTGATCACCACTTTCATTGAATTTTGGATGATTTAGTCAACTTTGTAACACCCATGGTGTTCCCGGTCAAACAAAAGACCGCCATAAAGAAAAGGAATTTGTAACCATCCGGATCCGATCAGATTTGACCGCGAACACCAAAGTAAGGGGGGGGGGGGGGGGAACGAAGACAATAGGAGGGTTAAGAGCATTAAGAAACATATTATAAAATGGCATTTAAAAACACCAATTTAAAAGCAAAGATAATAAAACATGAATAACACAGGTACATGAATAAAAGTTACAGTGCAATGAAAGCAGCGGCAAAAAGAATAGTCTTCAGCCTGAATTTAAAAGTAGTAAGAGTTGCAGCGGACATGTATGTTTCTGGGAGTTTGGACAGAAAGTCTTAAACATTTTGATTGATGGATATGTAAGTATGACTGAATTATGTGATACCCCATTTTATCTCAAGAGTTTTTTGTATATACAATGCCATGATGCAGACTTTATCTCCCTGTTTTAAGTAGTTATTTTGCCTGCAAAGCATATTCTTTTTGAAGGTGTGAGGCCTTGCTCTCTATAAGATATATTTCTGGAGGAAAATAAGTTGATTTCCACTGCATCTCATGTTTGCAATCTTGTATAATAATCTAGGTAGATTCCAACACACTACAGCAGTGTGGTAAAGATGTTTGCAATACACACCCTGATCCGATTTGATCACTAATCAGAAATGTAATAAGACAAAACAAACAAAATATGATTTTATGCTGTATGAAGGCTCTTCTAAATGTATAAGAAGATTCATGTGAGTCACAAGATTCCCAGATGAAAATGTAACTGTTTTTCAAATTTCAGGATGGAAAAATGCAAAAGGTTACAGTGATGCTCCAGCCTTGTGAGGGTGGATTGACTTGTCTAAGACACTCAATACAGTAAAGTATTTTAGTTTGCTGCTCAAGACGTACAGCTCACATTGTCCTGTGCCCAGTGGGTTTGACACATTTTTTCCAAAGGTTAGCAGCACTGATGGAGAGCCATATTGGATTACAGTTTAACAGGAGTGCAATCTGGATTGCTATTTAAAAGATAAGGGTGAGGCAAAAACCAATTAGCTTTGTGCTCTGTGGCTGTCCAGTGCCCACAGCTGTTGTCAGTGCAATTAAAGGGTCACTCCTACTACCAGGTACAAGCCTAAATCTCAACAATGGCGAAGCTCATTTTGCTGCAAAGCTAATTATGGGGATGATTAGAGGTGGAAGACGTTTACAAAGAACTACTGCTATGTTGGTCCGAACAACATAACTTCAACAGTTATTGTATTGAATGCAATGCCATTTGTTAGAAATATAGACCTTAAGGTTATTCATCACGACTTTTGTGATCGCTTAACTTTTCACAAGGTGAACATTTCCATTTTTCCTATATTTATTTTGTATATTTAACACTAGAACCGCCAGCATTCCATTACCCCTACAACCGCCAAGGGGGGTAGCACTAGCAAAGATATCATTTTTGAAACATTGAATTGGTTAATTTGTATTATTTCCATTTATATACTAAGTGGGACTTTAAAACTCAGTTAATGGGATTCATTTTAAAATTGCTTTAGTTTATAATTATAAAAGATCAAGAAGTTCACATTCCTTCTACAAAAAATCAATAAATTGTGCACAGGGGGGCAAAAATGACCCCCCTTGGTGGTTGTAGGGTTAAGACTAAATACATGAACAACTATTAACATTCTCACTCAGCTATACTTTGTGTTTAGTGCTGAATAGCAAATGCAAGCATGCTAGGGTTAGGGTTACACATCAAACAATGGAGACCATATTACACATTAAAAGTATCCTATTATACAATTTTTAGGCCTATATTATAGGTCTCAGATATATACAACCTATATAAAAAACATGTCTATGAAGTGTTTAGCTCAAAATACTAAACAGATCACCCATTCATTTCCAATGGCTGGCATCTATGTCACGTGATCTTCAACTTTCTCTCCGCAGACAAAAAAAAAACATGGCCGACCTTCGTTTTATTCTCGGTGGAAAATGCCTATTTTAAGGTTAGTTTGGCCATTAAAATGCGTTTTGATGTCATTTGATGCAAGAAATATGAGTTGTTATTTCAGATTATTTGTGCAGTGGATGTACATGGTCTTTAGTTTGCTAGTTATTACGAAGATTACTACAGGAAACTGTACACATTCAACGTTTAGATGGTTACTAAGGTGGTTGCCATGGACGCTGCTATCGAGTGCTGTTGCAACGCTGTCTCCTAAAAATTACGTTCCCACAGAACTAAACTGCATTCTCAATTACGTTTAGCTAGAAACATATTTTCTCCCACGTTACGTTTGTTATGAACGTATCTCAAATACGTTTATTTTCTACATATTTTCTAGAAACATGTTTTCTCCCATGTTACGTTTGTCATGAACGTATCTTAAATTACTTTTATTTTCTACATATCTTTGCCATTTATTGTCTTGCTTATAATAATGATAATAGTCATTTATAAATATCATTTTAGAGCACACATCTGAAATCGACGATCGGGCTCGATATATGGTTACATTAAAATCAGTAGGCGAGGCTGTAATTTCGCCAGCTGTTACTCTCATGAGGACTACAGTCCCATTGACAAACCCCGTGATTAATCGTGGGAGTGGCAGTGCGCCAAGGTTACGCCGAGCGTCAAGCTCTTTGAAATGGAACAAAACCACGGCAGACTATTCAAAACTGGACTCGAACGCCCCCCAGAACTGCACATGCTGGCTATAGAGTGGCGAAGTCACGCCCATCTACTTCCGATCCATGGGACCTTATTTCGGAATAATAATATATTGAAGTCAATGGAGAGAGAAAATCTATCTTTCGATCCCGTTTGAATTGTGCCACGAATTATACACATGATGTTTGTCAATCTTAAAATAATAACTCATATTTCTCGCATCAAATTACATCAAAACACATTTTACTGGCCAAACTAACCTTAAAATAAGAATAAAACGAAGATCGGCCATGTTTTTTTTTGAAGATCACGTGACATAGACGACAGCCATTGGAAATGAATGGTGAAAAAAAACGTAGGGATCCTACAATTTCAGAGGCGTTTTTGTAAAAATATTACGTCCCAAGTTGTGGACCAACGTAGTTATTACACGTTTAGATGTGAGACTGGGTTGACATATCATATGAAAGCTGATATTCCACAGATTCCATTGGTATAAGTGTCATCAATTTGCGACTAAAACTCACGGCAGCGAAGGTAAGCAAAGACAACACACAACTTCACTTACGGGGCCAAAACGGCAAATACGTCTTGCCTTATCTGTTTTCTGATCAAAAGTTGTGTTCAATGGCATTACAACGCATACTGCTGAAGGTTAATCCAATGTCTCTGTGTCACTTTGAAATGATTACATAAAATCCATCATAACATTTATGGCATTAAACTGAGTTTTCATATAGAGTGTATGGTGTATGGTATGGTTTTGAGCATACTGGCTGCGCATCACTGTCATTCAACAATGTTAATGTTTAGAAGGATTTAGGAACTCCCTCTCGATTCTATTGGCTCTAACGGTTCAAAAGTTTTCTTTTTCTAAACCTCTCTAAAAAGATCACCTTTAACTTGTTTTGCATTAATCTTGATACAGGGTACTTATTATATGTTATAGCTTGAATTCCTAAAGCTTTTTGTCTACTATCCCATCATTCAAGGGTTTTCACTATAAGTAAGGTTTTTTTTTAGGACAACTTTAAAACATCACGTTAGCATTGTCATCGGGTAGCATGTGAATGTACTGACTTGAGCAATTGTCTCTAGCATAGCTGTATACTCTTAAGGCCAATGAATATTGTTTTTTCGCCAATGTCATGGAACTGATACACTTACATTGTATAAAATATTTAAAAATTAATGTAAAACAGTAGTGTAATCCCTCTTGCTGATGTAGTTTCTATTGGCTGTAGCTGTTATGACACAGATTTAACAATAAATACATGTATAAAACATTAATACATAAATATGCAAAACAATGTTGTTTTCTTTGTGTATAATCCTTATGCAGACCACATGAAAATGTGTTATTCAGGAAAGTTCTCAGATCAGTCTGCCTGGTGCAGACAGTTTGACCAGCCGCTATCCTTTCAGCATCTCAGGAGCTACAGTTGGCAGACAGACAGCAGGTTATGTTAACACAGACTGCCAGACAGAGGTGTAATATCTTACTTTTAACGTAGATTTCTAATAAGACCAAAATCCCAAGAATGAGTACTTGCTTTTTGTAGAAACCAGAAAATATGTCCAAATCCAACATCAATTGGCGAAAACACAACACATGTTGTGGTGATTATAATGATTATTCACTGACTAGTTTTAATGAAAATCTTAACAAGTAACTTAAAAGAAAATACAGATTGAAAGACCACACTTTAGAAAAACCTAATGGATTTGTTCAGCTTCAATTTCATTCTGATGTGTCTATCCATGGCCCCCCAGTGGTGTTTAAGACTGACAACCACCAAGATCGAAGTGAGCTAATTCAAACTGAACCCAGTTAAACCAACTTACAGACCTGACAGACAGAAGGCAAAGTGAATTTCCTACAGAAAGACATTCTCCCGGACAGTTCATCATTGAGCACTAGACAGCTTAATTAAATGAATCAGAATAAGATCTCACACATCTTTACTGCTCTTAGAAACGTCTTGTTTATTGGTGTGATTGTAACAGGAAATAAAGCTCTTCCAGGTCATTACAAAGGATATGATTATAGCTGAGTGTATGCTCAGCTCATATCTTGCCACAGCCTGATTATATTATTTCTGTCTTTTTGTACGTGGAATAAGAAATTGATGATTTAGTCTTTCTAAAAAATCTCACTACAATCATTCCCATTAAAAGGCACAGTCCCATCTGAAATGTTCTAGCTTTTTTTTAAAAGCTCATCCACCTCCACACCATTGGTGGCACCAGACATTTTCTTTTGGGGGTGCTGTGGGGTATCTTGACGTCTAATAGAGTGTGCTCAAACATTTAGGGTTTCCCATTAATGTACCGGGCGCTACAGTTGAATTTTCTACTGCAACACTCCCGTGACTGTTACAATGAAAGCTTGATAATCAGCTCTTGGCATATACTGTAGGTGTAAGCAGGGGTAAAGTGTTATTTTTTTTAAGTGGGGGGTGGACCTAACATCCTTTATGGGGGTCCCCCGGGAAGATTTTCTTTTTAATATTGAAATTAAATGCATCAATATGGTGCACTTTGAGAGCAAACTTAAGAGATCTATGGGTACCTCTCAACACCCATAGAAAACAGAACTGTAAGCCGATTTTCTATTTCTTTAGGGATATTTTACAAATCACTCCCCTTTTAAACAGTATTCTTGTTTTACTGTCATATAGTATTATTATCATACCTGTTTTTCATTTATGCTCTTGTTTTTTTATACCTATAATGATCATATAAACGTGTGCCTCGGAAATACTTATTTACATTAATCGTGACCAAACCGTTTGAGACCCACTGAGATAACTTAGACCAGGGGTCGGCAACCCCTGGCACGCGTGCCAATGGTGGCACCGTAACCAGTGGCACACTAGGAATAAATGGAATAAGTGTGCAAAATATAAAAAGATTATTTTCGGATCCTGAACGAGACCGCCGCCAGGGCGTCTCCCCGTTACCTGCAGAAGGAAGCCATGCACGCAACGCACCAAATAAACCAATTATTTAAATATGTTTGTTAAATTCGGCATCATGTAAGTTGCGCTGACATGTAGACACACTGCTTCCCCACAGCGAGGCTCCCCCGCCCTCCTGTTGACAGTTCAGAACAGGTTCTTCAGTTTAGCTCCGGCTCTTTTCACACTGCCCAGAGTCCGACTGGTGCTGCGTCATTGCCTCATCGTTTGCGTCATGACGTAACCGTTTGCGTGCCTGCCTCATAAAGCCAAACCTCGTGGAAACCCCTCACAGCTGACACCGACAACAACAACAATGGCCGATTGTGCTCCAGCTTCCTCTGTATCTCTTCGGAAGACCAGATTCCAATTAGGTAGCTGGTCTCTTCAGTGGACCACTGCTGCTTGTTAAGTTTCTCCATCGTTCTGTACGAACTGGATAAAACGCCGGCTTTTTGTTGTTGTTCAGGAGTTGAATGTGGTATATGAGGTATATTGTAATTTGTGCTAAATACACCCCGAAACCTGTTTGTTAAATACTTTCATTCCCTTTTACCTTCACAAAACCCACACACCAAACCCCCTTTGCCATTTAACAAGTCTGACAAGTACAATTAAAAGCCTGTGAGTTTATGTTTGATGTCTTTTTTGCATTCATTCCACATTTTTTGATATCTTTCCTTTGCAGAGTTATACACACCGCCACACGCAAGGACTAGCTGGTCATTAACAGTAGCAGAACCGTCCATAATGATTTCACCTGTCATGTCTGAACCTGTTGCGAAAAAGCTGAGTCCAGCAGAGTGCAATGGCCACCGGGAGTTTCAAGTCAGCTCTGAAAAATGGCCAAGGCTGGCAGTGGATCAGCAGACTAGGGGGCTGTTTGACTTATCACTCCAGCAGCAGACACTGTTACAGCCACTGGGTTTGTCTGCAGGGTCTTGTTCCCCCTCAGTCTTCATAGCTCATGCTGTATTCCTACCCTGTCAGCCTGTTTCTCTTTTTCTTTATCACAAGGAATTCTAAACCAAAGTCAAAGATGCTTGATAGGCACAGCTCTTCATGAATGAACAATACTGTCAAACGTTGATAACTTTTAGTAACTGTACCCAGAAAAGGATGACTGAACATTCTGTTTTACACACATTTACATCTGAGCTGCTCAAGTATAACCATTTTTCAGTAATTTTACTGCCACCAGAACTGATCCTGACAAGACCCAATCCTGCCAGAAATGCCTGTTTGTTTTATTTGTATTTTCTATTACCTTGGATCAAACTCATCACATGTTTGAATGATTATTATGGCTATGCACTGCAAGTTATTTTAATTTAGGGTGGGTGTTTTTGTTAGCTCGTATCACTGTTTTAACACTTATGGCTGCAGGTCAAATCATGTTGCTTTGTGTGTCATTGTGTGCGAACTTGATTTTATTACATTGTGGGGACACAATATTTACATTGTCACATCATTGGGACCCACTTTTGGGGACACAAAAGAGAAGGTTAGGCTTGATTTTTGGAAAATATTTCGTTTGTTTATTTTAATGAGAAGAACACCATTATGTAATGTCTGCTGTAATGTTAAAGCTAGCCCTCACCCAGCGAAGGGTTAGCTTTGATCAGCTGGAATTTAAAAATACGCCTGAAACTATAACCAAGCCTATATATATTTATCCAGCTCTTCATAACTTGAAAATGATAAATACTCTGTATAAACTCAGCAGGGCTTTCTCTCTACTGATGTATAAATATTTAATATTTTTCGAAAGCTTCTTCCATAATGTAGCTAAATGGATTGCCCTGCATGTGAGTATGTCTCTAACTTTACAAAACTCTCTCTGCACTTATTCACCATGTTAATAAAGGTGGAAGAGCAAGTGTTTTTCTTTCTTACATTTGTGTGATTGTGCAACTCGTAACAAAAGTATTTGATCCTCTGCCAACTTGGGCCAGCTAACTGACTTGGACAAAGTTAAAACAACATTTATAAAAGGAGAATTCCACATTGGCAAAGAGAGTCATACAAAAGTTACAAGTAGTAGCTGAAGAAAAATGCAAAATGTCCTCTATCTCACATGCACAAAAACACATGTATTTTCTATTCTGCAAATGTTTGCACCTCTGCGTATTTCTGCAATATTTTCAATCTATTTCTATGTCCTTTTGCTCTTTCTATTTTACCGTCTCCATCTTTGTCACTCTCGATCTGTATCACTCTGTTGCTGATGTGATTTTTTACGACAATACTTGTCTGGCTTTTTCTTATGCTCAAACAACAAAAAGATGCCAGACATCTTTACATTCTGGCTATTCGGGGAATGCCAGATGCTTTTTCATCATTGTTGTTCTTATTGTAAAAGAAGAAGACAAACCGGATTTTGTAAAGCATGTGTTCAGTGAAGGAATAGCACATGCAGCGAGTGACTGAGACTGAACAACTTCTTTTACTTGTATCTTTTAGGAAATAATACATTGTTAAGGTATAATGTAATATATATATTTATATATATATTCCATAATCCAAGAGACCGTCAAGTGCATTTCTAAAAGGCATCTTGTTTTTCTGCAGCTGGATCAGATATTGATGATTTGGATACAAACCTTTTTCCAAACATGTCAGCAAGTTCGTCAAAAGATAAACGAACTGTTGAAAAACACATCGGACAATTACTTTTTAAACTGAGTTTATGAACCCTGTCTCCTTTAAATTTTGAGGGAAATATAGTTGCTTTGTTGATTATTTTCACTAGTCCAACATGTGTTTAGGTTTAACTTGCACATTCATTATGTTTGCGTTAATTATCGTTCTTTAGGTCAAACACTATAAAAATAGTACTCGTTGTGACTGCTGACTTTAAATAAATGTTTAACCAATCCCAATTAAATGAAACTAGTTTCCATTGTCTCATCAGATCTATTGTTTTTATTCTGCCCCTTGTTGCCAAAATAATACAGCTTTGACATACTTTCGAATTGGCAAAGCCAGTTTTTATTTTGTCTAAAGATAGTGAAGGTGTGTATACAAACGTTTAACTTATGAAGGGATATCAGCAATCCGCAGTTTCACAACTCATCACAATTTTTATAAAAATCTTGTTGCATACATTAGTGAAGAAAATCAAGCTTGTCTTTAAACATTCTGAAAATGCTGTTTTGATTTCGTACTTTTTTCTCTCATTTCTGTTGTTTACATTCATACTTACCTCCAGGTGGCCTTGGCCCTCAGATGTAGGCAGATGGTTCCTTTACAATTAACCTGTAATCATTTTTTGTTCAATCCTCTGAGCAGCTCTTTATTTACAGGGTCATGTGGAGGGGAGGGCGTGGGCCTATCCAAGCGTGCATTCGGGAAGTGGCAGTCTAAACACCTGTATTAACATACTCATTACATTTCACCCCTTGAGCTATTTGGAGTGTCAACCCAGCTGACTTGCATGTGGCAGGAAACACATGTGAACACAGGAAAAAACTAACTCCAAACAAAAAGGTCATAATCAGGTTAGAAGCTTGATGTGAGGCTACTAACCACTGAGCCACCATGCCACCCATCAATAAGTCATAACCCCATTATTTTTGAGACAATCTAATCATTGCCATAAATAAATGAGTCTCTTGGTGACAGGATTAGCAGCCTCTCCTGGCTTCTGCACGTTATATTTTGCGTGACCGGGTCACAACTTGCAGGAAATCTTCTGGCTTTCCTTATGCACACTGATTACTTTAGGGTTGTAAAAAAGCAAGCAGAGGACACTATTCATCCAACACAAATGGAGCAACAGCTTTTAGCGTTTCTGGCAAGAGTAGCCAGGGAAAGGTGGATAGAAAAGTTAACACCATTTTATCAATGTTGCTAAGCCAATGACTTAAAAAAGGTATAGGTTAATAAAAGGTTAATAACTGACTGCCTTCACATTGTTGATGTCATACGGTGCTGTTTTTTTTGTATCTGTACATTTTTATGAGGATGTAATTCATTTTAAATGCCTGGAAAACCAGTTCAATGATATATGCTAATTGCAGCAGTTTATTAGAAGGAAATAGCACTCACATTAAGTTTGTTTTGTTGAATCCAGACCCTTGTCATTTACAGGCCTTGGTCTCCTTTCGAGGCAGATATATTATTATTATTTTATTTTTGATGGGATCAACCCTGTCCTTGTAATAGAATATGTTACTGTAACTTAATCAACGTAATAAAAGTAATAATGTAAATTTGAGTCCCATCGTCGAACTGAACCATATAGCTTTGTAGTCTCAACATTTTTATAATTTATTAAAATGTACAACATTTTCAAAACTTGAACCTTAATGAAAAATGCATTTCCTTTGAAATGTAATTGACAATGCCGTTGAGTTGTGCTTCCCAATTACATTTAGTAGGAGAGATGACTGCAATATCAGAAAGTACATTTCACTTAGCACAGCTCTTTCATTATAAGTTAATTTAATATTAACAGTCATTCTTCATTCAACCCCCGCAAGTCAATATTTGGTAGAGTCACCTTTGACAGCAATTACAGCGTAGAGCCTGTGTGAATCAGCCTGTATCAGCTTTGCACATCTGGACGATTTTTTCCCCCATTCTTTCCTTGTCCTCTCTAGAAATGGATTCACTCCAGAGAAAGTCTGAGGCTGTCTGCTGTCGATAGCAAATCTAAAAGCCTCAATAAGGACATGGGGAGATTGAAAGCAAAGGGCTGTGACCATTGTGGTTCACGTGAGTGAGACAACCGAGTCCAAGGTCAAAGTAGAACAGATGAGAAGCCAGTCAGGGGCAGATCACCTTAGATACTAGTTGCACCTGTAGAGCTGAAGCCTGTCAGGATCAAAGCAGCACGGAGAGCAATGAAAGCATGAAGAATCATCAGGTCACTGCACAAAAGAGTTGTGTCAATCACACAAGGAAAATCGAGCCAGGTACTGTCATGCCATGTTCACTGGGTTTCTCAGATTTTTGCACATTAACATTTAACGCAGCCAATGGTCAAACGTCCCAACTGACTCAGAAGTAATCCAGATATGCTTTAACATAAACAAATATAACACCAGATGTAAGAAATTCACATATGTAGGGCTTAAGGAATATACTATAGACCTACTTATCAACAGCTAAACCTGGTGTTGTGTGAATGATTTATAAGACACTGTTAAGTGCTTAAGTGCTAAATGAATGACTCCCAATAGAAGCTTGATTGCTTTAGATTGGGGTTCATCAGACTGAGAAGTCCCACTGCATAGAGGATGGTGAGGGCGATGTGATTGAACACTTTAAGCACCACAGAATGCAACTCTGTGCCAAACACCACATTCAGAGCTCTTACAATTCAACTCTTGTTTCAATTTAACAGATGCATTTAAACAAATATATATATACACAGTATATGGATTTCACTAGGGGCACAAAACAAAAGTACTCCATCCGGTACCTGTGATGTGCAAACCTGCTGATTCTGGAACAATAGTTTTTTTTTCATCCGTCACATAACTGCATCTCTTCCTTCCGTCTTTATGTTATCATTCTGTTTCTACTTGAACTGAAACTTATATTTTGCTGTTTGCTACAGGGAGCTGTGCAACTTTAAAGCAGCAGCGAGAAAACAACCGTCAGAGTTTCACCTGTCAAAAAGAGTTAATTCAAATATCCAACCCAACCATATCCTAGTGTTCATATGAAAACATATTGTTTTGATTATGTCCGTACAAAAACCCTTGAAAGTTATGATAATTATGCAATAAACAGAAACTATTACATGTTTTAGTTTGCCTCCTTAAGCATAACATCAACAGTATAATAACAATGACAAAAAGACAAGACCCACATATGTTTTATCTGTTTATAGATTGGCATTTCAACCTTATACTGTATTTCTTATTATCTTTAAAGTAAATGTTTGTCATCATACTTTATGTGTAATTGTACAATAACAGCAAGCAACCTTTCCTGTTGCATTGGCAACACTAGAAACAGATGTGATACTTTTACCAAGACTCATTAACACTGTGTGTTTTCACCATAAACACAAAAGTTGAATTTGTCTACCTTTGTCACCAAATCCTGAGTGAATGTTTTGAATGTTTTTTACCCTGCATTGTTTACACCAGCTTTGTTTTTTTTTATTACAGATTACATTAAATTGCCCTGCAGTGCCACCAACTGATGTTTTTGTCAGGAAAAAAGTCATTCTCTACAGTGCCACTAGTGATAAGAAAAAAGAAAAGGTGCACGGACCATTAACTTTAATGTGTTTAATGTGGTGTACATGTATTTGAAGTAATTCTGCAACTCTTGCATAATAACACCAGAAGAGAAAACGTGGTAAACTGCTTAGGGGAAGGGTCAGTATTATTTAGTTTTGTCCTGTATGACCATCCATACTTTTTCTGACTGTTCCCTTTAGGTCAAGCCTACTTGAAGCTTCACAATAAGCGTCACTTTGTTTTTGTGATAATGAATGCCTCTCTTGTTGTGTGAACAAGACTCTGTAGTCTCACTCTTAACTGACAAAGATATACAAAAAACTGTGGAAGTACATGTTATGTAATGTCCTTAGTACCAATCAGTTTGTTAACTGCGCATCTCATTGATGCATCATTTTATATTCTCATTTTTATTTCCTCCACTCCAGGGAATGAAACAGAGGTCATTCACTCTGGCAGCCTTCAGACTGTACACACCCTCTGTCAGTGATGTGGTGATATGTGTTGGTTTCTTTATGTGCAAATGTTACTCTTTACCTGCGTTTGTCACAAGCATATATCTCATAGTTACAAATGACATGATGCATCTTTACAACTTCAAACGTTGCTCTTTACCAGTTATTTATTGACTTGTCAGGCATTAAATGTGTAGTTGTACAGATTAATGATTCAATTGATATTGGCCTTGGTAAGTGGACATTCATGCCTTCACTTCATAAATTACTTCCCATCTAGTTATTTTTATTCCAAGTCTGTTTCCTCCAGTTGAAATGCAATAGCAGTTGTATTTGATGTCAATATGATTGTGCGATTGCCTTCATTATTTTAATGAAAAAACAAAAATTAGAACTGCTTTCGAAATATTTATCAGAGGACATATTATGCAATTTTCTAGGTTGATATTTGTAATTTGAGCTTCTACTCTGACATGTTAACATGCTTTAATGATCATAAAGTATTTAATTTTTCTCATAATGCCTGTGCTGCAACTCTTTTCACCCTCTGTCTGAAACCAGAGCCCAGTATGCTCTGATTGGATAACTGGCCGGCTCTGTTGTGATTGGTCAACTGCTTTGGTCAACTGCTTAGAGATGTCCCGCCCCTTAGCCTATCACGTTTCAGGCAGGGGAGGAGTGTGTGGGAGAGAAACTCCCTTGAGCCTAGAGGGACCTTTGGGATTTTAGCCTTTGCAGACGATTTACATGCACAAAACCTGTATAACACACTTCAGGAAAGGGAGAACCAAAAAAAAGAAGGCCTCTCTAAATAGACTGAAATACAAATGTTTAAATTTACTTGTGATCAACTTATATTTGCAAACTGATTGGCACAATGCTAAGCTGATGAAGTATATTTACTATGATAAATCTGAAAAGGAAAACAATTTTTTTACCATTGACTTTATAAATCATTCATGTTATGTTTGTATTCAATTGGTACGAAATGTGTTGTACGTTATGTTTGGGTACATTTTGCATTCATTTAAAAAATATACATGATATTGGCCTCAAGGTAAATGTTCTCTATTTGTTGACAGTTTGATATAGGAGGAAATTATGTTTTCTCATGTTCCATTCGCTGCTCATCAAATTTCACTGTGGGGCAAAAAGAAAATGGTATCGTCTTTCAAAATGTTTACTGATATCATTATGTTTTCATGAAATGGATGGTCCCCTTTAACTGCCACCCACTTTGTAGTATCGATGCATTTACACAAAACAGCTTTTTCTTTCTCCATCAGCGTTGGGTATTCACAGTCTGTGTCCACCCTTTTGTGACATTTTGATATTTTAAGCAATAGCAATTCAGTCTAATATCAAAATTATTAAATCATTCAATTGTATCTCTGGAGATAGTATGCAAATACACTTTCTTTCTTTTTTTAAATGCCCAAGCAAATCATTAATTATGTACATAGAAAAGCCTGTTTTGCATAAAATAATGTATTTGTGTGATGAGATGTATTTCCAGTAAATGCACTACTTTGTCAGCACAAAATGCACGTTGTTGAGACTATGTGTCATTGAGCATGCTCCTCTGGGGATTTTATGTTTAGCATCAGCAGTAGTGATTCATTCTCGTTCCCAAGGTCAGTCTGCTTTATCAACCTGCATCAGGAGTTTACCGTTTAAACAACTTTTAATAAATGCAAGTAGTCACAAGCTCTGAATCTGCCTCACTGGTAATGAACAAAGGAGCCCAAACATGGTGGATTTCAACATCCGGCCAAATCAGGATGTCAGATTTATAGTCATAACAGTGATTATTATTCACATTCATTTAGAATATTTGAGCACCAAGTAATGCCTGGTCAACAACTGAAGCCGATGCAGAAAATATTTTTGGACACATAATGGTCTTTGTAAAACAACAAACAACTTTATTATGTTAGGATGTTAAATTAAAGGATGTTAAATTAAACAAAAAAAATTATAAGACAATAATGCACCAATTCCATTATAAAATAATAAAGGTATTATCTGACATCATTATTCTAAAGAATATGTTCTGTATTAACATAATCCAGTAAGCATTTAAACTATTCAAGAATGTGTTTACATACAAACTAAATATCTAGATGGCTGTATTGAGCTTATAGAGTCAAATTGTTTCTGTATTTTAATGATTTAAGTTCAATTCAAATCGTAAAACTTGTAAAGTCAGAATGAAAATGATTCGGTTTGAACCCTTTCACAGAACACACCGTGGTCCACACTGTCTGAACACACCGTAACAGTGGCACAATTGGGATATCTTCTATTCTGATATGGGCCATCCTTATTTATGATCATAATCAGAAGAGATACACGTCTGATGTATTAAAATGTGACCTTGTCAGCCGTAAGTCATATGCATTTTACGTCTCTTACGTAAGCCACTGCTCCAAAAAATAAAAAATATTTCTCTCCTCATCCTCGTTATCATCTGCTCCAGATTTAGCTGGCTTCCACCGCACACCAACTATCAATTTAAGCGATAAACGCTGACAGTGGAGTGGCCTCTAGCTTTTATTTCTGAACGTTTTTTTTTTGTTCTTTGAGAGCATGTCAGTCCAGCACCGGGAAAGATTCACAGTGGAATCTGATATTGGCCTCATTCAAAACAAGAATTCTCTTGAATTTCTCATCTTTTTCCCGACTGACTGAGACGATGAATATAAGATGGGCACATTATTAATATCACATGGTGAGGTTTTATTTTCTAACAGATTGATGATGCAGCATAAACACGAAGGTCACCCACTCAGAAATACAACACATTGTCAGATAGTTTATACAAAGCATTAATTGCTGTCTTCCAAATGTGCAGTTTATCTTGGTGCCTCTCAGCCCCTGCAATTTCCAATTCATTCTCCCTGTCCGGTCCTATATTTCACAGCTGTGGCATCAAAGGTACTTTTTCTGTGTCCATTAAGCTTTTAATGCTGAGGAAACAATCTATTCTCTCACAGCAATGTCCCCTTCACTGTGCATTACCTCCGGCCCCTGTCTAGCTGGACACCTCTCCCGCTGTGATTTTCCAAGTTGAAAGGTAGTGGTCTTAACAGGCTCTATTTCGAGACAAAAAGCAGCCTTGGTGGATATGACACATTGGTACTGATAAAAGAGAACTACTCCCCTAGCTGTGGGCAGGATTTGATGTACATTATTGTTTTGATCTGGCTGCCCTTTATTTGCCTCTAAGAGCATCTAAAGACATTTGTTTTTGTTCAAAAAGAAGCAAAGGAGCTTTAATTTGTCACCAGGGGTTTTGTTGAAATGTCATGATTTTACAACATGTTGATAATTTAATTTGTGCTGTGAAAATCTCAGCAGCCTAATCAGCAATCAGCAAACATTGTTGTTGGCATTAAAGAAATCAGCCTTGTTAGCAAGGACAAGAACACTGAAAGGGAAGGGCAGAGTTTTTTGTTTTGTTTGTGCTTTTATTCACAAAGAGGTGACAAATCTGTTTTTCAAAATTCAACCGAAAACACATTCTTGCATCAGGGCGAACAAACAGATCCTCAAGTTAAAGCGTAATTACGCCAAATAATGTGCAATCATGCCAAGCTTCTCTCTCTCCCTCTCCCTTAAAACCATCGCAAATCAGTTTTGTATAAATGTGTAATTATTTATGCTGCACAGAGAAAGAAAAAAAACAAACAATTGGCATGCTGCAATATGCTTCCTAGTTTGGAGGCGGCGTACATCTAAAAGTGGGGTTTTTGTCGGCAGCCAGCATTGTCGCAAAACAGTAAAAAAACTATAAACGCTGGCACTTTGTTCTATTTGTTCTCCCCGTGCTGACATCGGTGGGTCTCCAGTGCTTCACTTAACAAAGAGCATTTTGGAAAAATGTGAGTGAAAGATAACAACATTGGCTTTTCGTTTAATATAAAGTGTGTGTTCTCCTATGCGGCAATCAATTTGAAATAATTACAGTTTTACTGAGACGAGGTGGTGCTTATGGGGGTTTGACTATGTGGCTGTTGATTGGAACAGCGCTCTTGACTTCAGTAGAACCTGAAGTGTGAAAGTGTGCTTGTCTGTACGAGAGGATAAATGTACATTTTCACCGAGTAATATGTCATGTCTGTATTTCACCATTATGTAGCTTTCTGGGTCCTTTACATACATCATACAATCCACAGTTCATGGCAATTTACCGATAACGTGCACATCCAAGGCTCACTGATGAGATATGGGCCCGAATGAGGAGGAAATCTGTAACAGCCAGACAGGATCTGTCAAGGTTTCGTGAAAAGATGTGACAGGGAAAAAAGGAGCAGACATGTGGTGTGCATCAAATAGAATCAAATGAAATCCTGTCACCAAAAGTGTCATCTATCAATCTCATAATGCAGACAATAAAATAAAGTTAGCAATAAAACCCATGTTAGATTAATCCTGCCAAATTGGGAAGAGAAGTAGCTTTATCTTTTACCTTTTATATTTTATTTAATGTATACATATGTTCTGTTTAGTGTAGTATGCATTGATATTTTCTGTAATATGTTCATTGTATTTTTATACAATTATTCTTACTGGACAACAAAATTAAAGTCATGGTCCAGACCATTGGCATGTGGTCCTTTTAGAAGTGCATCCGCAAAATCAACTGTAATTCTTGAGAAAAACATATTTTAAATGAAAAATAGTTGTTCTTACTTCTGTTTTGTTTCTTTGCTGTTTCCTGTGGATTGTCCTAGATATTACTATCCCTTTTACTGCCTAAACTTTGCTTGCTGTTCGCTTTTGTGTCTGCAGACTTACCTCCTCAACTGCTCCTTTTAACACAAACTAACAATCAGATTCTGTGTCCCAATTCCATATATTTGTAAACAGTACTGTACTAATACTTTTGGTATAATCTTGTGCATGTTATGTTTACAACAAAAGCCAATCAAATGACAACTTTTGGAGGCAACTTCACAATTCCAGAGTCTAACCTTTTACATTGTTTTTTACATTTCTTCTGGAGGTGCTTTTTTTCCCACCATTAGTAGTTTTCCAGCTGTATACCTATTCTTTTTACCTTTTAGCAGAAAAATTAAGACAACAATCCATTAGCGACACACACAATCAAGGGTCTTTAATGTTATACAGATTATTTCAGGCATTCATTATCTTGAAATGTTCCACGTATGAACACACTCATGGACTCCAATATGATTGTTAAATGGTTTGGTTAGCTCAATGATGAATTGTTAACTACTCACAGGAATAGAGCTCCAGGATTGATGCTTTTCACAAACAGTGAAGTCCTGTAAGGTGCAAAACCTAGCAATGTAGAAACTATTTGTAGGTTTATTTTATGCTAGAAAACATTGTGGATACTAAACTGAAAATATCTGGTCAAGTGTTATTGCTATTATAACAAGGTGATATTCAGATTGTTCATGTATTTTGTATTGTTGTTTTTATGTCTGAACAGTAGTCAGTTGATTGGAGACCAGCCAGGTTTAAAAAAAATAAGAGCATGACCTTGTGGTCTCTTTCATTGAGAAACCAGACAAATGAAGGCAATGTTAATGCTTTTAATATTATTTGAGAAACTGAGAAAATCTCTCTAATACTATATGCTTCCTCAACCCGAAGACCAACATTTCTTTATATAAAGAAGAGTTTTACCACAAAACATATTTTATGTGGATTACCAAGATGCCACCACATGTTGAATGTTTGTTTTTCCAATAAATGGTATTTTACAGGTTCCCAGCTTTTAACTATTACGTCCCTTTACGAGTTAGTGTTAATGCACGCATGCAAGGCAGCATGACACATACACAGCATAATCCAGCGTTCTCGGGTACACATGATCAGGCCATCTGGCAATCCTGGCAAATGTCAAAAGGCTTGCTCTGGGCCATGTCTTGTCTCTTGGCAAATTGATAACATAGGCAAATATTTGTGAAAGAATGTTAAAGCTGCAGGGCCCGGCCATTTTACTGTCAACCACATCATCAAATGTTCAGCTTAATTAAACCAAGTTATAGTGTCAAGGCTACAAATGATACAGTGAGGGTTTTTTCTTTTGTATAGAAAGAACAGAAAATGGCATTGGCCACCCGTACCAAAGAAAAAAGTGAGAGCAATATAGACTTTGAAAAGAACACACAAATAAAGAGAGGTTGAAAAGAATAAAGTTTTTTATGATGACGAGGGCATTGTCCTTCATGCATTTATATCTGGTTGAAAGAGTGGCAATCTTTTTAGTTTCAAGGACTACATTGAAATTCCTCATTTTTTTTCTGATGATATAAAATATCTTTCGAAAATGTTTTGAATTAGCTTCAGGGTTATTTTGTATTGCACTGGAACTGCACATGTTTGCATCAGTTTTTTGTTTATATTTTTATTTTATTGCTGTTGATGTTGTTAAATCGTTTGTCATGTTTACCTTCGAACTGTAAAGCTCTACGCAAATTAATTTGTACATTTTCATAGAACACATCGTACTTTTTTTAGGATATCCTCTGACATTCTCAAGACATCCAAAGAGTGTATGGGATTATAAAAGTAATGGTAGTCTTTACTGTTCACTGGCTTAAACTGTGTCACTTTCTGAATGCTTCACAGGGATTTCTGCTGGCAAAAACACAGTTATCGAACTCATGAGTGACAGAGGCGATGCCACAAAAAATATGATGTTTCAAGCTTTGGAAAATCACAGACAAATAAAAAAAACATGGCAAGAACCTCCAGCAACCCTGTTTCTGCTTATGGGAGACTTTGGGAGTATCAAGCAGAAGGTTGTCAGTTCGTTCCCAGCCCTTGCAGTCATCATGTCTTTGTATCCTTGGCCAAGATACTTAACCCTGAATTGCTCCCAATGGCATGGCCAAGGCTGTGTGAATGTGTGTTAATGTACGTTTCCAAGAGCAACCGGCACGACTAGTTTTTGAATGAGGTGATGATGTCATAGCACCAATTCTGTTCCCAAAGGGTCACTGCGTTTGGTGCCACCTGGCAGAGACGGTGAATGACTTGTAGTATGTCAAAGTGCTCTGAAGGGTCGTAGAGCAACACGTTCTCACTCCCAACCCGTCACATATTGACGGACGGTCAGGGCCCCTCCCTGTCACTCTATTACGTAAAGGGTACCCCTTGGAAGTCAGTTTTCAACGGGCAGGGCGTCCCATTGACTTGCATAGAGCTCCCTGAACGTTGGTAATAGAGGAGCTGGGATCGCGGCGAAATGCTCTCCGCAGATTCATTCTCACAGCGTTTATCAACCTTTTTCTAACTCAATATAAAGCCACACTTATTATTTTTAATTCTTTATTTTAATTGAATAATGTAGGCCTTGTGTTGCCGTCAGTTATGGGGAGAGTAGGGGCTCAGAATACTGAAATCTGTATTGTTTCATCGTTTTTTCCTTCTAATTTTTTATTCTTTTCTAAATCACACACTGTTATTTACTCAACAATAACACATAATTATACTTTTGTTTATTTATTTGTTTGATTAATAAACACAAGTTGGAGTCCGTCAGGACCGAGGGTCGGAGCAGCTCATAGTAGTTGGTTTAGAGAATTTTACACCCGGAAGTAAGTATTCTCTCCGCTTCGCTTGACAAACCCCGTGATAGTCCTCAAGCTCTGTGATTGGATGTTTGAGTGTGTGCAGAGGGTTACGCCGAGCGTCGAACAACACTTTGAAATGCGATGGAACCACGGCAGACTGTCCAAAACTGGATTTGAGCGTGTCCACCGCATCCAACCCTCCCCCACCCCGTCCCCAGAACTACACATGCTGGCTATTGTGTGTTTTGCAACATGTTTAACTTCTATGGCACGTCTCTGGGAATTGTAGTTTTAAAAGACGTTTTCGTATTTCCCATAATAAGAAGTTGCCAGTATTAAACTGTGTACATCCCTGGAGGTTTAGGGGATAGACAACACTCAAATTTGAACATATAATTAATAAATGGGTGAAAATTGCTTGTGCCCATAATGGGCAGCATTAATACATACCCACATGACAGAAGAGCTTTATTTAACAGCTGGTCTTATGTCTGCTACCCCTCCTGTTGTTAATTGATAAGCCTGAAACATGCACCTCATCTTACATTACATTACATTGCATTTAGCTGACGCATTTAGCTGACGCTTTTATCCAAAGTGACTTACAATAAGTGCGTTCGATCAACAAGATACAAACTTGAAGGAAACAGAATCATATAAGGACATCAGGTTTCATAGAACTAAAACATTTCATGTGCTACTCAACTGGCTTTAGATAAGCCAGTCCTTTATTAGTTTAAAAGTGCTTTGTTAGTAATTATATCACTCGAAGTGGAGTCGAAAGAGATAAGATTTACTTTATTGATCCTAAGTTAGAAACATTTGCGTTACATCAGCATGTGTAACAGTTTTAAATATGCAGTGGTGTTTATTTGTAAATCATTTAGTATAATCACACAAATTCTGTGCTTTATATTTAATAATTCTGTGTTCTTTATTTATTGAATGTTCAATACCTGACAAGGTCGGAGATGAAAAACTTGGGTCGCAGGTTCCTCAACAGTGCATTACAAGACATCTATCAATATATGTGTATACCTCCACCATTAAACTGTCGTATTCTGCACATTTCTTATACTATCTACATACATCTTATAAGAGTATAATACATGTGTATAATATCAGTTTAAATAAGTGCTTAAACATACAGTAGTTAACCTTGCAGGAAAGCAATATATTAGTACTTTGTCAGGCTTAATATGTATGCCCCCAAAGCTTTTTCTTATTCAAAATAAGACCTTAACCTAAAGTATTCTTTAATGTTTAAATAAAGCCTTATTAGTTTTGTCTGTCTGTGTCTCCTATTAATATCTAATAATACAAATAATACATGTCAATAACGTGCTTTAACCACCAGGTGTCCCTTTCTATCAGCTGTGCACCGTTATGGTGTAAATATACCAATATACTGATTGGATCAAATATAAAAGTCAGCCGAATTAGTATTCATACTGAAAGGAGACGTATTGTGTGAAGGGAAATTTAAGATTTTGTTTGATTGCTGATATATTTATGATCCACGTCACATATTCAGTTTCGGCGGCAGTTATTCCTGTGGGGTTCCCAAACATTTCAGCCCGCGACCCCCAAAATAACAGTGCCAGAGACTGGCGACCCCCTGTCGACGGGGGGGATGCTAGTGAATTAATTTCAGTTTTCCGCACTGTCAAAGGGGGAGCCTCGTTGCGGGTAAATTATACAGATGGCTAGTCCGCCCCTAAAAATGTCTATGCAAATGTTATTATTAATAATAAAAACATTAAAAAAATTATTTAAAAAATTAATTAAAAAAAAATAATAATTTTTTTATTTTATTTTCCATTTTTATTTTTGTAATCATCTCGCGACCCCCACATCAGGGCTCTATAAATAGCGAACTACGTAAGATATGTAATATTTAATGCAGCCGAACCGTGTATTACAATGCCGTTATGTGATGACCTTCAAAGAGAAAAGCAAGCAAACTCGGAATAAAGTTTTTTTTTTTTATTTTATTTTTTTTATCGGATTTCACATCAACAGGAAGTCCGGTTAACTATAATGTCTGTGTTTAATTTTGTAGTTATGCTGTCCTCTAAGCAAGGAAAAATTACACATAGTAAAAATGAAAACACACACCTATAATTCAGGATGTCTCCTATCAATGGCAATGATAATAATGAATATTTGATCAAGGGCAGTGGAAATATTACTTCTTAAAAAAATGAAGTTTTGTGGCTCAACTTGCCCCAGTGTAAGTAAGTTGATCCAGGTCAGGGGGTAAATTGAACCACTGTTCAAAACTGGGCATACCTACAACAAATCTTAAAGGTAACTATAAACAATAAATAACAAACCAAATAAAAGCTTAGTTTTTCAAATATGTTTTATATAAATTTCGATTGAATTGATTGATTTTTTTTTAACATGTTAAAAGGAAAAGTAATCATACAAATGGTGATACAATTTCATACATCTTACCAATCAAACAAAGGGTAAATTCAACTTTAAATGTAGCCTACAATGAGCTCGTATTATCAACTTGGCCTACTTTCATTAATTTCTCCATTGACAAACTGGCTCAACTTACCCCAAGGACCATGGTTCACTTTAGCCACCATTTTGGAAAAAATAGCCTAGCATTAAAATGCAGTCATCTTTAGCTTAATGATTTTAAATAAGCTTAATGATTCACATGGTTTAATACGCTGCCAACACATCAACACATACAATATATGTTTTTAAACCTGGATACTTTTTTTTTTGACATGACAGCCACAATTTACTTTGACAAGCAAAAAACATTTTTTTGTAAAAATGTTTACTTACCATACCACAATGAGTATCTATAGTAGGTTTGGACTTCCCAGTCTGAAATATCAACAGGACAGATTTTCGAATGGTAAAGTCACCAACAACTCAAAATCAAAGATGGCTGCCCCACTACTTTTTATTTGCACTGCTGTCTTATTTGTGTCTCTGTAAATTAGTCAAAAAGCTGTACTATCCAACTTCTCTCCATGGACGTGTCGCCCAAGTCTTTGTTTTTGCAATACAGCAGAATGTATGGTTCATCATGCTTGTTATCAACATCTTTTGCTACAATGGCTATAAAGCTAAAGGTTTTGGTGTGCTGTTGCTGGAACGCGGTACAAAAAAACCTGTTACATAGAAATTAAAACTAATACGAAACAAGTCAATTCATGGGGCCCTAGAAATGCCTAAAAAAAATACAGATCCATTCATATTCAAAATAATGCAGCAGGGGCTCCAACATTTGAATGCCCATGTTCTTTATAGGAGGTCTGGAAGTCTTTTTCCCCTTCTAAAATTAAATGTTTTTACAACCTTATTATTTCAGACTGTTCAGTTGATGGATACAATAATAAAGGATTTCTTTTAGAGAAAATACAATTTAAAAACATATATTCAACTTAAATATGGATATGTTTACAGCTTTGGATATGGTTATGTTCCAAAACGCTTTTCAGAGTTATAGAAGAAATAAAACAGTTTTTGCTTTAGTATTTACAGTAGTAATTATTGTTGTTTTTACAAATGTGTTTTTCACAAACAGGGAGTCAGGAAAGCTTGTGTGCCTCCCTTAGAATAAATTGAAGCTTTGCAAACTGAAGCTATAGTCATCCTGATAAAATATATTAAAAATATTGAATATCTAACTGCTGGATTCCCACCAACAGTGTGGAAATAGCAATGGATTAAGAACAGTTTGATAACGTTAAACAAACACAGACAGGCAAATCCTGCTACATGATGAGGATTTATCACAAGAAAGTAATAATTCTCTCATTATTCAGTTTTCAAATGTGGAAACCCAAGTTATAGGTTGCCAAACGTTCCCTCCTGAGGGATACTGCTGAGACGTTATGATGATTATTGAAATGGCGCAAAATTGATTAGGAATTCATATTTGTATACGTTCAGCAACTGTGGATGATGGAGCTCATCTTACTTGAAGCTTTGAAAAAGCCAAGAAAGAGAGTAACTGAGGAATAGAGACCAAGGAAAACAGAATATCTTTTCTGCATTCCCCGCTGAGAGAGACACATTGATTGTATTATTCCTGGCTGTTGGCAGTCACTATAATATATAACGCTATAAAACAAAATACAGCCAGAAGCAGCAGGGAGTTTATGCATCATAGGAATAAAGTTGATGATTATCATTGTGTGAAGAACATATACTCTGAGCTACCATTCAGTCCGCAGTGGCCCTCCTACCACAACAGAAACTACAGAAGAGGAGATTTTAGAATATAATCTTAATAATACATGGTGGTTTTGTGTACACAGTGGCCTCATGGAGACAAAAGACAGCAGTGGATTATTACTAAAACAAAGCATTATTTATGGCGTGAATGCAAAATGAGAAGGACTAAGTTATACTTAAAAATAAGTGTTAAACTAATAACTTCCATTTAATGTGATAACATAATAATAAATAAATAACTCCTTGTTGCACTTAAACTTCAAGGAACAAAAGAAACCTGTCAACTTTTCCCAAAAAGACAATAATTAAAGTATTTGTGTTATTTTTGAAATGTTCATTGATAACTGTGTGAACGGGTGGCTGGGGTTATCCTTTAAAAACAAACTGAAGGAGCTTATTTATTTATTTGTATAGAGGGAAGCCAGCTAGTAAATAAAAAAATATTCTAACTATAATTTATTCTAATTGTTAATAATGGTGTTACATTATTATTAGTGTGTTCTATGTCAGTTGTTTTTAGGCGGCAATTACTATTAATACTTTTTTAATAAAATGGGGTTAAAGCAAACCAGAAGTATAGAAAGAGTTCATGAATAGTTTCCACAATAAAATAAATATATATTATTATACAATTTATATACAGGTCTGGAATAAGTTAAGAGACGACTGCAGCATTATCAGTTTCACTGGTTTTCTTCGTATTGGTATGTGCTTGAGTAAATGAAATAAATATTTATTTGATTCTATTGGTAACTACTGACAACATGTATCTGTGTTGGAATTCAACATACACTGGAATGTAATGGCTGCCATACATGTAGCGTGTTCGTAAAAAAATGTTTTGGGAGTGGTCTCTTTATTCTTTTCCAGAGCTGTATAAATATGTTTAGGTGAATATAACGTGTAAAGTAACCATTAAAGGCTATGCAAACACATTTCAAAATGACATGCCTAATTAAATATCCTCTGTATATTACAGAAGACATTTACTGTACATTGATTTCTTGAAAGCGAAAACTGGGCAAAATACTGAAACAGGCTGAAATGTTAGGAGATGTAATCAGTAACCTGGCCCCCTTCCCAGCAGAGCCCACTATTGCAGTCATACAGTGACTATATAACACCCTATTAACCAGAATGACCCAGAACCCAGGTGGTGGCGTACTTATTCATCTCACTGCTTCTTATGCAGCATGGTGTAAACTCTGCAAAAAACTGATATTAAAACACTTCCTGGGGACATCATTTACCATAGGCTGGTGAGCGTGGATAAAGGCCAGCGCGTTTAGAATCCATTCGCTGTCGGGAAGCCACTGCGAAAAAAGCGACCGCGGGTCGGTGGTAATTGCTACAACAACCTATGAACCTCTTTAATTTTCATACATCCTGGAGGGATCAAATGACGGCATTATAGCGTCAGTGCGAGGGTTTAATGTGTGTGTGGACGTGTTTCTGTGTTTGTCGAGCAACCTGTGTCCTCAATTCTTGTCGAGGGCTGTCGCTATGCAAACATCAGCCCCAAGGAGTCAGCTGGACTTGGGCAGTATGTGGGAAGTGTCGAGGATGAAATATGATTTGAATGCTCACGCTGAAATGGGAAATATCACATTAGAGGGTTACAGTATGTTTCCGTGCCCTAAAGATATTATTCATTCCTCATTACGCAGCAGCTCTGATGTATCTGAGAGGATTTCAATGTTTATCGTCTTGGTCTTTCCCTTCCCCGTGACATGGGCATCAATATCACACGGCCTCACTTTTGTTTTTTCCCTCTGAACTCAGCATGCAGAATGGATAACCGTGGCCTCATTTATCTGCCACTGCTGCTTTCCGGGTCAAAAGCGAAAACAGCGGGTAAATTGTGTCAGTGGGGGATTTTGTCTCATTTAAAAGACAGGGGGTATCAATGTTTTTCTCCATTTTGAGGACCAAGATGAGCTTCCATAATAGACCTGTCGCTAAGTGAGTGGTGTCATTAAAAGGTGGTGAAAAAGATTAGTAATGTGGGTATCACCACCTATTTTTCAGAGCGTGATAGGTCCAATCAGGGCAGCTTAAGGGGGGCTTACGCTCTCAACGCATCATCGGTACTCCATCAGTGATGAGAGAGCGCCGGGGTGACACAATAGCCTTTTAAAATGCTTTAAAGCAAGTCTAGCTAGCATACTGATCAACCCCAGAACAAAAGGAAGTATTCATCCATTTGGTCACATCCTGAGTCAGGAGCCTCTCTGCCATACCTCTCTCAAATCCAATTAAAAATACATCGAACTGCTTTGCTGTCAGACACCTTAAAAAAGACTGTGCCCTCTGATTCGAGAGCCTCTTTACAGACAGTTTAAAAAGCAGGTTTCCTTGTATGCATTATGAATGGTTTCAGGATCTTAAAAGGTTGCAGAGCTGGAGCACATGCTGGCTATGCCATCAATTTGCTTCTGTCAGCATAATCGTTACACACCTGACAATTTGTGTTCCCACGCCTCAGGTTTCTCCCCTGACACCAAATCTCACTTCCTCTTAGAAACTTATCTCCCATGCTTCATACTATGAAAACCCACATTTGAGGCATATATCTACATGTGTCATCCACGCATACTGGTGGGGATCTTTATGAAGAACATTCTTTGCTGGGTCACATATACAATGCTTTGTCAAGATACATTTCAGAATGAAATCTTTTTGACTTTTGAAAGGGGCCTATTTTGCTCATTTTCAAGTCAATATTTGTTTTTTGTGTCCCCACTGTGTCATGTTTACATGAAACTCACTCTGGCGTGAACTTTGGGATTTTAGCCATTGCAGACCATTTACATGCGCAAAAACCTAAATAACACACCGCAGGAAAGGGAACACCCCAAAAAGCATAATAGGGCCCCTTGAACAAAATGGGCAATAAAAGGAAACATTATCATATGAGATATTCAAAAGCAATAGTTATAGGAACTGAAGATGATTGATAGTATTAATGTTGATTTCCAATTTCCCATAGGTCAGGTATTACAATTATTTTATTATTGAGAATTACACTGAACAAAAATATAAACGCAACACTTTTGTTTTTGCTCCCATTTTTGATGAGATGAAATGGAAGATCGAAGACTTTTTCGATGACCAGAATGCCTATTTCTCTCAAATATTGTTCACAAATGTGTAAGTCTGGATTAGTGAGCACTTCTCTTTTCCCGAGATAATCGATCCACCTCACAGGTGTGGCAAATCAAGATGCTGATGAGACAGCATGATTATGCACAGCTGTGCCTTAGGCTGCTCACAATAAAAGGCCACTCTGAAATGTGCAGTTTAATCTTGAAAAGAGACGTGGGGGGGTTAGGGTTGGGGGTAATGGTTGCATATTTGATCAGGTTGTTGATTGTGGCCTGTGGTATGTTGGTCCACCCCTCCTCGCTGGCTGTGCAAAGTTTTTTTAACGTTTTTGTTGACGCAACTCTCTCGTTTTTTTGTATATATTGTTGTATTCATCTATTCAATATCATTCATGACCATCATACATTTTACATACAACAAAGTCCAGGGGCAGACATACAAAGCAACAAGACATTACATACAGTAAAGAAAGAAAAAAGGAAAGAAAAATACATTTTGATATTTCAGATCGAATATTTTATAAATATCAAATTATTTTTTATTGCCTTTTTTTTCCTAATGTTTTTAATAGTGCTAATATATTGTTTACATTCTTGATAGAAATATACAACATTTCGTTTGGAGTCAGACCATTTCTTTTTATGGATATGAAATGTCCCTAAAAATACAATTAACTGCACAAAAAAGACTAAATCTGCATCCATACTATCATCCCTGAAGTACATAAGAATGTCTTTGTCCTGGAGGTTGGCTGTGTGAAGTTGCTGGACAAACAGCTGACCCACATGACGCCATAGACACTGTCAGCCATCTGCCCTGCACAGTGAAAACTGGAATTCACCGAGAAGAGAACACCTCTCCAAAATGCCAGATGCCATCGTAGGTGAGCATTTGCCCACCGGAGTCGGTTACGAGGACGACCTGCAGCCAGGTCAAGACCCCGGTGAGGACGACCAGCTTACAGATGGGCTTCCCAGAGACGGTTTCTGACAGTTTATCCAGACATTATTCGGTTATGCAAACCGATTGTGCATCAGCTGTCCGGTTGGCCGGTCTCAGACGATCTTGCAGGTGAAGATGCTGGATGTGGAGGTCCTTGGCTGGTGTGGTACCACGTGGTCTGTGGTTCTGAGGCCAGTTGGAACGCATTTGGAGACAGCTTATGGTAGAGAAATTAACATTAAATTCATGGACAACAGCTCTGGTGGACATTCCTGCAGTCAGCTTGCCAATTGCATGCTCCCTCAAAACTTGTGACATCTGTGGTGATAAAATTCCACATTTTAGAGTGGCCTTTTATTGGGACCAGCCTAAGGCATACCTGTGCGATCATCATGCTATCAGCATCTTGATATGCCACACCTTTGAGGTGGATAGATTATCTCGGCAAAAGAGAAGTGCTCACTAACACAGGTTTAGACACATTTGTGAACAATATGAGAGAAATAGGCCTTTTGTAGAAAATGTCTTAGATCTTTGATTTCAGCTTATCAAAAATGGGAGCAAAAACAAAAGTGTGTCGTTTATATTTTTGTTCAGTGTATTGTTAACAATATTCATAGTGAAGATCTGATCTGGGGACAGCTCTATGGGTTGCAGGGTATAGATGTTTTTCACCAAACTATCGGCAGGATTAATATAGATGAATAAGTGATCAGGAAGTCTGTATGATGAAATTACTGAGTTTTTTAAGGAGGTTTTTTTTGTTAAACTTGGTGATTCTAAAGGGACTTTGAAGGGATTCAAACATGAATGTCTGACGCTGGATAAAGGTTTTGTTGAAGCTACAGTATTCAAACATGCTGGATCAGGGTTAACTCAGGACAAGTTACATATAAAGGTCTGGTAGCATATCCTCAGAATTATACACAAAATGTAGAGATTGAAAAAGCAATAGTTCAATAATGACATTATAACCCTTGAAAATATCTCTTCAGTGGTGGGTCATGTAAGGTAACAATGTCAATTGTGTCCTTATTTAGAAAAATGAAAAACGTAGCACTGACAGCCTGACATTTGTTTTTATACCTGACATATTTTGTCATGGTAATTGGTATTCAACCCGATATGACATCGCTGTCAAGCAGTGTTTGTAAATATGATTAAGTTACCTCTGGGTTTATCATTTTCTTTGTTTACATTATTTCCCTCCCTCCTGTAGCTTGTTAGGCGCTTTGCTGCACAGAAATTGAAAGCCTATGTAGACATAAATGACTGCAGGAATATGTTCTGTAACATTTGGGACCTTTTCATTAATGAAGACAGCAGGATGAGCTTATAGCCGGCGTATCAGAGGCAGTTGGGCAATCCCTCTCCTATCAGGGGGTGATCTAGCCACTGTGACCAGATTACATGGTGGGGGGAACCCAAGAGGCTGCCCTTATAATTACTTTGCTGATTGGAAAAATAAAAGCCTTTAACAAGCTCTGTCAATCAAGAACGCACTGTTTTTCACGGCAACTGGGTAGAGAAAAATGCAGAGCCTTTTTCTGTATTATTATACAGCCGGCAGATCTTGTTGGTACCTGTTGGCCAATTTGCCAGCTTCACAAACAAAACAATGGAAATACATAAACCCTGCCTATTCATGAACAGCTTCAGTGACCCCATCACCCAACACTCACGCTAAGGAGTTGTGTTTTGTGTGTGTGTGTGTAATGCATGAGCCATTGCATGTGTTTTTAGGCCTTTTGTCCAACACAAATCCAACAGAAAGTGTTTGTTTATTCCCGTTTTCCACCATTGAGGTTCACTCTCACTAATTCCTATTTGAGGACTTATTCTGGTCTGCTGTTTCCGGTGAAACTCCAACTTGATAGGAAAGCTTGGCAGGCAGGAAGGAATCCTCTCTATCTCCTGCTGGCAAGTCATTGATGCATGCCATTAGGCGCAATTTGTCACATTCTTCAACTAGCACATGCAGGTTTTTTTTGAAAAGGCGACAGACAATGCAGTGCAAATAAGGGCCAACCTGCGGTATGGCACTCCGGGGGAGATAACAAGGACAACATGCAAAAGAACTATCAGCAATTCACAGAGGGTAAAGTTTAGCTGTGAACTTAAATGAGATGTTGTGTGTAGCATCCACGTAGCCATCAATTCACTGTCAGCGGCAAACAGCTAATTTGTCAACTAGAAATTATACCAGTATTTACCATGATAGCAAAGTGAAAGCTAGATGACTCATGGCATGCTATGTTTACCTAAAGACAACTGGGTATTATGTTTATTTAACATAAATTACATGGCTTCTTTTCATTCCTCCTCTCCATTTTCTCTTCATTAAAAAACAAATCAATACATCAATTCAGCTCGCAAAGCACACACATGTATATAGGCTCTTATATCTCCCTCTGGAGTTCTAAAAATAGCAGCACAAGGATGTGATACCCTTCCAAAAAAAGATCTTTGGCAGTGACAAAAGGGAAACAAAAGCTTCCATCTTCAAATGCAACCTGGCCCCCTCTGCAAAATTCATATTGTTTTGTGTAAGGCTATAACACACTGGCAAATAAACAAATCAAAAGGAGACAAAACGAGTGGGTGTGATGAAATTGGGCTGCAATGACACGTAATTTAGCCCGAGTGGAGCGCTGAGATATGTGGAAGGGACCGCTCACCCCTACGTTTTCTTCCTCTAAGACAGCCGCTGCTGCTGCAGTTCTTACTCTGTGTAGTGTGCGCAGATAAGAGAAGGAAAAAAGCTGCACAAGAGAAAGAGAGCCTGACTTATTCATGGGCAGCCTTCAATTACTTTATGTGATAGAACCGGCAGCAGACACTGAACGTGTAAATACAGGACTGTCTCAGAAAATTAGAATATTGTGATAAAGTTCTTTATTTTCTGTAATGCAATTAAAAAAACAAAAATGTCATACATTCTGGATTCATTACAAATCAACTGAAATATTGCAAGCCTTTTATTATTTTAATATTGCTGATTATGGCATACAGCTTAAGAAAACTCAAATATCCTATCTCTAAATATTAGAATATCATGAAAAAGTATACTAGTAGGGTGTTCAACGAATCACTTGAATCGTCTAATTAACTCGAAACACCTGCAAGGGTTTCCTGAGCCTTGAAAAACACTCAGCTTGGTTCAGTAAACTAAATCACAAGTATGGGGAAGACTGCTGATCTGACTGCTGTCCAGAGGACCGTCATTGACACCCTCCATCAGGAGGGTAAGACACAAAAAGAAATTTCTCAAAGAGCAAGCTGTTCACAGAGTGCAGTTTCAAAGCACATCCACAAAAAGTCTGTTGGAAGGGGGAAATGTGGCAGGAAACGCTGCCCAACCAAGAGAGATGACCGCAGCCTTAACAGCATTGTGAAGAAGAGTCGCTTCCAGAATTTGGGGGAGCTTCAAAGACAGTGGACTGAAGCTGGAGTCCAGGTATCAAAAGTCACTGTTCACAGACGTGTCCGGGAAATGGGCTACAATAGCCGTATTCCCATGGTCAAGCCACTTCTGAACTCAAGACAACGGAAGAGGCGTCTGACTTGGGCTAAGGAAAAGAAGCACTGGACAGTTGCACAGTGGTCCAAAGTCCTCTTTTCAGACGAAAGCAAGTTTTGTATTTCATTTGGAAGTCAAGGCGCCAGAGTCTGGAGAAAGGCTGGAGAGGAGCAAAATCCAAGTTGCTTGAAATCCAGTGTGAAGTTCCCACAGTCAGCGATGGTTTGGGGAGCCATGTCAGCTGCTGGTGTTGGTCCACTGTGTTTCATCAAGCCCAGAGTAAATGCAGCTGTGTACCAAGAGATTTTAGAGCACTACATGCTTCCGTCTGCTGAAAAGCTCTATGGAGATGAGGAATTCATTTTCCAGCATGATCTGGCACCTGCCCACAGTGCCAAAACCACCAGTAACTGGTGTACTGACCATGGCATTACTGTCTTCGATTGGCCTGCAAATTCCCCTGACCTGAACCCCATAGAGAATATGTGGGGTATTGTGAAGAAGAAGCTGAAAGACACCAGACCCAACAATGCTAATGAGCTAAAGGCCGCTATTGAAGCATCCTGGGCATCCATAACACCTCAGCAATGCCACAGGCTGATTGCCTCCATGCCACGCCGCATTGATGCAGTAATCCGTGCAAAAGGATTCCCAACCAAGTACTGAGTGCATTAATGGACATTTTCAAATGTTTGATTGTGTTTTGCTGTTATAAATCTTTTTTTTTTACTTGGTCTGAGGAACTATTCTAATTTTTTGAGATAGGATTTTTGAGTTTTCTTAAATTGTATGCCATAATCAGCAATATTAAAATAATAAAAGGCTTGCAATATTTCAGTTGATTTGTAATGAATCCAGAATGTATGACATTTTTGTTTTTTTAATTGCATTACAGAAAATAAAGAACTTTATCACAATATTCTAATTTTCTGAGACAGTCCTGTATACTGATTTCCCTTCCAATATGCAAATAAAATTAATAATCATTGTCGTGGTTACCTGTGCAGGCATGTGGGAAAAGCTTCCATCTGTTCCTATTAGTCGGACTTCCTAGTGTCACGACCTCGACACAAACTGGAGAACCCAGAGACACAGGCTGTTTCTCAATCGCGAGGATGCTTGCTTGGTAGCACATGTCTTCAGAGTCACTTCTTTCAGAAGCTAGGCAAGAATCCTTCCTGGCATTTGGAAAACGAAGAGTGGAACAGGCTAGCAAGTGTGCAGGTGTGCGTCATATGAGAGGCCCCGCCTTACATTTTCCACCAGATTTGGGGAAATTGGTCTGTGCGCAAAGCATTGTGGGGATTTTAAGGACGCGAAGTCTACCCATGTGCAGCCTCGAAATTACCCCCAAACCAAGGACGCGGCCTCGGTGGAATTCCAAGTATGCTGGAGATTGGAACAGTCCTTCGGCGGCACTCGATTACGTAGTATCCTTGAAATATTGGCTTGGAAGCCAGTTTCCTCGCGATTGAGAAATGGCCACAGTCTTGAATGTAACAAAAGAAATCTTTTAATTTCGATGAACAAAAAATCCCTCTTAACAGAGATATACTGTAGAGATATAACAAAAAACGCTCACAAGGAGGAAAAACAAAACGTAACAAAAAGAGAACTTAAGATTAACTCTTACCCTCTGTGGTTAATGTTAAGTTAACAAATATGGCAAAATATCACAACCTGACTTGACTGGAATCGATCCTCTCTGTGCTGAGGCCTGGCACGACTATACGTGGAAACAAACAAGATGAACTGACACAGGACAGGGGGAAACAGGACTATTTAAACATGAGGTGAGTGGGAACAGGTGGACACAATCGGGCAGGGCAGACGCTGACGATCGCAGGAAAACACACAAAGGGAGGAATTAACAGGGCCTGAAAAGAGAGACAAGAGGTAAGTACAAAAAAAAAACAGGAAATGGAAAATAAGACATGACATGAAACACGGGGACTTGACTAGAGATGAATGACATAAATAGACAGACATGACATGACGTGAACTAACATGAACACCTGACTTGACATAAATACCTCACTAGACTTGGAATGACATAAATACCTGACTAAACATGAAGTGACAGACATAATAGATAAACATAACTAACGCATTTGATGAGACACAACACCTAGTTGGCATTTCCTTATTTTATTGTGATGGGAATATTTTTTAATCGTGTCAGGATTTGGATACAAGCAGTTGGGAAGAGTAACTGGCACACTTTCACTGATGCTGGCTTCTAATGTGAATATACTAAAGGGAATACAAAAAGTTTGAAAGACTGGGTAATACATGCAAGCCCCAATGAAGCCTCAGAGGGGATATGTCACTTCCTGTCGGAACAGGAAACTGAGGCAGGACATACTGAAGCATAAGGAGAGATTAAGGCCCATTCCCAAACCGCCCCATACACCCTACCCTTACACCCTACCCCTCCGTTTGCGCGTTCACGCGGAGGGTCCGCCATATTAAGTGCTGTTCCAAAGCAACGAGTGAGGAGAGGTGTGGAGGGGGAGTGGGCTATCAAGCCCTCAAACAGCTACTGCTGACTTGAGACCGGTCTCTACCTGACCGGAGTCACGCTGTGTACAAACAGTTCCAGCAAACATCCACTGATAAACTGCTATGTTAACAACCTCATGATAACCTCATATGTTTTTAACTTAGGATCATACCTGTGTTTAGTCTAGAAAAAGGTAAATGTGTGCATTTTATTATACACTGAACAAAAATATAAACGCAACACGTGCAGTTTTGCTTTATTGGGGGGGTCCGAAAACCAGTCAGGTTTAACCCTAACCCTAACATGTCGCCCATTGAGCATGTTTGGGATGCTCTGGATCGGCGTATACGACAGCGTGTTCCAGTTCCTGCCAATATCCAGCAACTTCGCACAGCCATTGAAGAGGAGTGGACCAACATTCCACAGACCACAATCAACAACCTGATCAACTCTATGCGAAGGAGATGGGTGACATGTTAGGGTTAGGGTTAGGGTTAGGGTTTAACCCTAGGGTTTTCGGACCCCCCCAGATCCCCCCAATAAAGCAAAACTGCACGTTTCAGAGTGGCCTTTTATTGTGGCCAGCCTAAGGCTCACCTGTGCAATAATCATGCTGTCTAATCAGCATCTTGATATGCCACACCTGTGAGGTGGGATGGATTATCTCGGCAAAGGAGAAGTGCTCACTATCAAAGATTTTTCCAGATTTGTGAACAATATTTGAGAGAAATGGTTATTTTGTGTATATAGAAAATGTTTTAGATCTTTGAGTTCATCTCATGAAAAATGGGAGCAAAAACAAAAGTGTTGCGTTTATATTTTTGTTCAGTGTAACTTGTTGTATAACTTGTTACTGTAATACTATTACTTTTGTCGGTAACGGAGTAGTGTAACGCGCTACTTTTATAATTCAGTAATCACACTACAGTTACTAACATTGCCCCGACACGTGTTACTTCGTTACTTACTAAAAATCTGTCATAATCACACTGACGGACAAGAGGGGTTTCCGCCGCAGGTTTATATGTACGTAATATGCGCGTCCACATCTCCACGTGCAGTGCTGCATAAACATGGCTGAGTCAGCGATAACTTTTGAGGGGTGGAGGTATGCCCATTATTTTGAGTTCGTCCGGAGAATAGACAGGAATGTGACGGTGAGGTGCAAACTGTGTCCAGGCCAGAAGCTGTTATCCACTGCTGTAAACACCAAGTCAAACCTCAACAAACACCTGCAAAGGACACATGATAAGGTGAAGCTAACGCACATGCTATTTGTTGTTTGTTTATATCACGTAGTCTGTTCTTCTTCTCTGTCTTCTGGTTGTTGCCTGTTTTGAATGACGAATACACACTACCGCCGCCTGCGGGTAAGGAGAGTTATTGCCACTCACGCATGCGCAGTTCGTACGTGCTCGGCGAGTAAAGTAACGAGTAAAGTAACGAGTAAAGTAATGAGTTACTTTATGTAGAGAGTAACGAAGTAGTGTAATATATTACTTTTTTTTAAAGTAATATGTAATATGTAATCAACGTTGCGTGGAAGTCGGAAACAGTACCGAAGGAGTGGCAGACCAGGGTGGTGGTTCCCCTTTTTAAAAAGGGGGATCAGAGGGTGTGTGCCAATTACAGAGGCATCACACTACTCAGCCTCCCCGGGAAAGTTTACTCTAAGGTACTCAAAAGGAGGGTCAGGCCGATTGTCGAACCTCAGATTGAGGATTGGATTCCGTCCTGGTCGTGGAACGACGGATCAGCTTTTTACTCTCGCAAGGATCCTGGAGGGGGCCTGGGAGTAAGCTTATCCAGTCTACATGTGTTTTGTAGACTTGGAGAAGGCGTATGACCGGGTTCCCAGGGAGTTACTGTGGGAGGTGCTGCCGGAGTATGGGGTGAGGGGGTCTCTACTCAGGGCCATCCAATTTCTGTACTCCCAAAGCGAGAGCTGTGTCCGGGTCCTCAGCAGTAAGTCGGACCCATTTCAGGTGAGGGTTGGCCTTCGCCAAGGCTGCGCTTTGTCACCAATCCTGTTTGTAATATACATGGATCAGATTTTGAGGCGTAGTCGTGGGGGAGGGGGTCTGCAGTTCGGTGGACTAAGGATTGCACCACTGCTTTTTGCAGATTATGTGTTTCTGATGGCTTCATCGGTCTGCGACCTTCAACACTCACTGGATCGGTTCGCAACCGAGTGTGAAGCGGCTGGGATGAGGATCAGCACCTCCAAATCTGAGGCCATGGTTCTCAGCAGGAAACTGATGGACTGTCCACTCCAAGTAGGGAATGAGTCCTTACCCCAAGTGAAGGAGTTCAAGTATCTCGGGGTCTTGTTCTCGAGTGAGGGAACAATGGAGCGTGAGATGGGTCGGAGAATCGGAGCAGCGGGAGCGGTACTGCAGTCGCTTTACCGCACCGTTGTGACGAAAAGGGAGCTGAGCCAGAAGGCAAAGCTCTCTGTCTACCGCGCCATTTTTGTTCCTACCCTCACCTATGGTCATGAAAGATGGGTCATGACCGAAAGAACAAGATCGTGGGTACAAGCGGCCGAGATGGGTTTTCTCCGCAGGGTGGCTGGTGTCTCCCTTAGGGATAAGGTGAGAAGTTTGGTCATCCGGGAGGGACTCGGAGTTGAACCGCTCCTTCTTCGCATCGAAAGGAGCCAGCTGAGGTGGTTCGGGCACCTAGTTAGGATGCCACCTGGGCGCCTCCCTAGGGAGGTGTTCCAGGCACGTCCAGCTGGGAAGAGACCAAGGGGTAGACCTAGGACCAGGTGGAGGGATTATATCTCTTCGCTGGCCTGGGAGAGCCTTGGGATCCCCCAGTCAGAGCTGGTTGATGTGGCCAGGGAAAAGAAAGTTTGGGGCTCTCTGCTGGAACTGCTACCTCCGCGACCCGACCACGGATAAGTGGGAGAAGATGGATGGATGGTAATATGTAATACATTAAACATTTTTAGTAACTACCCCATCTCTGGTTACGGCATTTCCTGTTTCTGCTGGAGAGAGGGGAGGCCATCCCAAAGCTTGCCGCTGTATTTACCCCCTCCATCTGACAGGAGGGAGCCTCGTTGAGCTACGCAGACGGAGTTCACTCCGTCACGGAGGGGTAGGGTCGAGGGAGTGGTTTGGGATTGAGCTTAAGTGTTCAACAACTTCATAGTAATACAATTAAAAGAAGAAGAGAACACAATCTTAAAATAAATATTAAATATAACTTTATAATCTTTCGGTCAATTGATTCAACAAAGCTGGGAAAAAAGATGATAGTTGAGGAGTTTGTGCATAGTATATTAACATAATAGGAATAACTGGAAATGGACATAATGTGGACGGCATATACGGTATAATGTATTGGTATAATTTAATGTGAACTGATGTGATGAAACATTTTCACATCTCACCCTCTATACTTTTTATGTAATATCCGTATAAATTCAGTATATATTTGTTTATTGTACATTTGATATCAATTCAACCAGGAAACTAGAAATATACAGGAGTATGGGACATCAGTTTTTGCTAACATACACAATTTAATACCTGAAAAATAAAGGCACTTAATCACATTGCAAAATACTGAAACATTTTTGCTTGAAAACTCGTGCCAAAATGGGACACTTGAATGAATTTTGGTGTATGTCGTCAAAAAGCAATTTGCAAAAGGGTTAGCTCTGAGTGGGTTTCACACGTTATGTCCCTACACATGCTGTCAAAGAAACAAGGCCTTCTTGCCAGTAATAGACCTCTGATAATGGAAAGGGAAGATAACAATGGGGTAATATAGATTTGTACACGTGCATAATATATATTTACCACAACGCACAGGCTTACATTTTAACTGCATGCAAATTGACCAATCCAATGAGCATAATGAGACCATTCAAACAATAGCCTCCATTAGTTATAAATAATGTTCCGTGTTAATACAAGCTGCTCAAGCCATTAAAACTTCCAATTAAACTGTACAAAACATTTCACAGTATTTGGACATACGTTTTAATATTTATAATAAGCAAGTCAGGAATTGGATCCAGTTGTGAGCTCTTCATTTATCTGCATGACCTCCATTAGGAAAGAGGACTTTACCTAATTATAATGAAAAAGAGGAATTGGAGTTTCTTTATTTTATTTTATTTGTAAATGCTTAATATTTTTTCACTATCTTTTTTATAGGCAACAAAAAAATTGGAGCTCTCTCAGGGAGAGTGGATTCAAGTCCATTTGTGAGAACTCAACAATTCTTCTTAACAATTATTTCAGGGTGTTTGAACAGCGGTGTAAGTAAGAGTCTGAGCCTAAAGGCAGAATAAATAAATCATGAGGAAAACTGACATTAGGAAACATTTATAAATTTATTAATGCCCACAAGTTCCGAAAACAACACGTTAGTAATACAGATTTTCTAATGATAAATGTGTTGGCTCTTGATAAAATACTCACACTTGGGTCTTTTTTTCTAATGAATATTTGACTACTCTGTCATGTAATGTTACACCAATCTAGCCATGTGATTGCCTGCTTTCAGTTGTGTTATAAAAAAGAATATGAGAAATGAGATTACAATAAATCATCTTGTGTTCCCAGGAGAATCACCATCATAAGTAAGAGCTTACATGGCGCAAAACTTCAACTGCAGTGGATACTGTTATATTTCAAAAAGGGTCCGCCCTCTACTTGACTCTATGGGTACTACTCTCTATCCTGCTGTCCGTGCTGTCACGGCTTGGCTCTCAGCCATAATAAACGCAGCGATGAGACGACGACGTGAGTATGGAAAAAAGAGGAGTTTATTCACACTCCCCAAAACAACCAACCCACCAAACAGGGTTAACAAGCTCTATGCAGGAGGACAGCTGTTCCGGGCTGCTCTTCCTCCTACGTTCCCCGGGCAGAGAGAGAGCCACTGCAGCCTACTTAGATCCTTTATGGAGGCGCTGATCAGATTGGGAGCACCTGGAGAGAGGCTGCACCTGGATACAATCAGGGAGAGCGAAGCACACACACCCACACACAAAGGCACACCCACACCAGCATAGGCAGTGAAGCAGGGGTCGTCACACCCCCCCCCTTAAAGTCGGTGTCCCCAGGGCCACCGGCACCACCAACCAACCCCATCCCAAACCAAAGCAAAAGGTCAAGGAAAACAAAACCCCACATATGGCACTCCACCAGGTCCCTAATGAAAAAAAACAACAAAAAAAAACACCACCTTCACACAGCAATCCTCTCCTTCAACGCCCAGCCACACCTTTAGCAACACCAGTATCTGAGAAGCACTATTTAAAAAGAATGGGCAGAACAAGAAAGATTTATCACAGTATGACAGTCAATATATATATACATTAAGGTAAAACCTAACCATACTTAGTGCCATGGGGCTCGTGACAGCGCGTCAGCAATAACATTGTCAGACCCCCTAATGTGCCTAACATCAAGGTTGTAAGCCTGAAGAAAAAAAGACCACCTCGTCAGTCTTTGGTTAGGACACTTCATTGAATGCAAAAAGGTCAGGGGATTGTGATCTGTGTAAACCAAAATTGGTCCTCCTGCTCCCACATATACAGTGAAATGCTGCAACGCCCAAATGAGTGCTAACGCTTCCTTCTCAATCACCGAATAATTCCTTTGGTAACTGTTAAGTTTCTTTGAAAATAAACTGACGGGTCTCTCCACCCCCCCCCTTGTCAAACTGGAGCAGAACCGCACCGACTCCCACCTGGCTTGCATCTACTTGGAGACTAAAAGGACGATCAAAACATGGAGCCGCTAACGCCTGAGAGGAACACAACAGAGACTTAACCCTATCAAACGCTCTCTGACAGTTGACCGACCACCTTAGCCCTAAGAAGTTCAGTCAAAGGAAACACTGTAGTGGAAAAATGTTCACAGAACCTCCTGTAGTAACCCACCATAACCAAAAATCTCTGGAGTTCCTTTTTGGTTGTGGGCTGTGGGTATTCAGATATTGCTCTGACCTTGGCCAGAACTGGAGCCACACAACCCTGACCCACCACATGGCCAAGATATGTCACTGTTGCCTTTGCAAAGGCACATTTGGCCAAATTAATAGTCAGATGTGCCTCCGTCAACCGTTCAAACAACCTCTCGATGCGCTGAACATGAGCAGTCCAAGTGTCACTGCAAATTACCAAATCGTCTAGATACACCGTACAACCCTCTAAACCCGACACCACGCGATTCATCAAACGTTGGAATGTAGCAGGAGCATTTTTTAACCCAAACGGCATTACCTTATATGAATAAAGTCCAGATGGTGTGATAAATGCCGCTATTTCCTGTGCCCGCTTGGACAAGGGGATCTGCCAATACCCTTTAAGCAAATCAAATTTGCTAACATACTTTGCGGACCCCACCTGATCTATACAGTCATCCATCCGTGGCAAAGGAAAAGAGTCAGATTTTGTCACCGCATTCACTTTTCTTTGATCAGTATAGAATCTAGGTGTCCCATCCTGCTTTGGCACCAAAATACATGGAGACTCCCAACTAGATGCTGATGGGACAGCAATTTTGTTCTCCAACATGTAATTAATCTCTGCATCCAGCCGATTGCGCTTAACTGGTGGCATGCGATAAAAATGTTGCTTAATCGGCTGAGCGTCCCCAAAATCAATATCATGCTCAGCCCAGTCAGTTTGCGACGGAGTGTCTCCAAACAGACACAGATATTTGTGTACCAATGCTGAGAGTTCCTCACGTCTTGATTCCGCCAAATGAGACAACAACCCGTCTAAATTATCTAGCGATTCCGAATTTCTCAAATGACCACAGAGCAAACTATCATCAGGTTCAGGCACTACATCTCCCTCATGCGTCAAACCATGTGTCACCGCAACAGCCGGCTGCACCTCATCCTTCTCCACCTCTGTGTCCATGTTAACCTCCCGCTTGTGGTAGGGTTTCAGAAGATTTACATGACAGAGGCGTTTAGTCTTCCTTCGTTCTGGTGTTGCCACAACATAATTTAAATCAGAAGTTTTCTCAATGATAGTATACGGACCTGAATATTTAGCCTGAAATGGGAAACCAACAATAGGCATAAGTGATAGAACCTGGTCACCTGGATTAAACTCCTGTCGTGCCGAACGACGGTCATACAACTCCTTCATTTTACTTTGAGACACTGACAACTTTTCCCGTGCCATACTTAAAGCAACAATCAAACGACGTCTGAAGCCATTCACATAATCCACCAAGCTCCGTGGTGGCTCAGTGTCCACACAACCCTCTTTCAGCACTGCCAAGGGGCCCCGTACAGCATGTCCGAAAACCAACTCATTAGGGCTAAACCCCGTACCTTCATGTACCGCCTCCCTTGCAGCCAACATCAACCAAGGAAGACCTTCCTCCCAGTCTCCATCTAGCTCAGTACAGTAAGCACGTAACAAGGATTTCAATGTCTGGTGAAACCTTTCCAAAGCACCCTGACTTTGTGCGTGGTAAGCTGTTGACTGGTTCTTCTTAATCTTCAAAAGCTTCAACACCTGAGCAAACATGTGAGACGAAAAATTGGAGCCTTGATCACTCTGAACGACCTTAGGAATACCAAATATTGAGATAAACTGCAACAAGGCCCTAACCACAGCCTTAGTTGTAATCAACCTCAAAGGATAAGCCGCTGGATACCTAGTGGTTTGACACATCACAGTCAGCAGATATTTGCAACCAGACTTTGAACATGGTAAACGGCCCACACAATCCACAATGAGATGTGTAAATGGTTCACTTACCACTTGTATTGGCTGTAGTGGTGCTGGTTTGATCTTCTGGTTCGGTTTCCCTGTCAGCTGACACACATGACATGTTCTAATATACTGCGACACATCTGTCTTAAGACGTGGCCAGAAGTAGTGTTTCAGGATGTTCCAATATGTTTTCCGAACCCTAAAGTGTCCACACTCATCATGTGCGACTTTCAGGACAAGAGGAAGAAGCTTAGTTGGCACCACCAGCTGGAAAACCTCAGTCCCTGCACCATCAACAGCCCTCCATCTCCTAAACAACAAGTCATTACGCAACATGTATCCACTTGAAGCGTTTTCCCTCTCTGCCACTGGCACAGCACAGTCAAAACGGCCTTTCAGCGAAGCATCCTGACGTTGCTCCTCTCCCACCTCATGGTGTGTAAGTAACACCGAAAACTCAGACAAAGATGGAACCTCCACTGTGTCAGTTGACTTCCCATGTGATAGCAAGTCCTGATCCCTTTTGGCCCTAGCCCGTGTGATCACACACGCGGCCGTAACGTCTGGCACCACTGTAGAGCGCTTCTCAGATGCTGACTCAATCAGACCACCAGTGACTAACAGAAGGGCCATCAGCCCAGACTTTACCACCTGCCAAATCGTTACCCAGAATTAAATGTATCCCCTCGATTGGAGAAGCTGGACGTACCCCAATAGCTACATCCCCTTTAACAAGGTCACAGTCGAGATACATCCTATGAACAGGAACAGGAAAAACCGTTAATCCCATCCCCCGAGTCCGAACCGTGTCACCAGTGTCACTTTCCTCAGACAAAGGCAGAACCGAGTCAACGATAAAGGAGTCAAATGCACCTGTATCCCTCAAAATTGTAATTGGAACTTTGACATTGCTACCCACCAATGACACCAAGCCATCTCTTATAAAAGGAGCATAGGATGCCAGAACCTCAGGTCCACATAAGTGGTCCGTAAGCACCTCGTCAACACAGCAGCTACTCACAGGAGCAGCGAACGCAACCGGTTTACCCACAAATCTTCCTCCCTTGGATTTTGCTCTAAGCACCGGACAGTCTGGTTTCCAATGGCCTTTCTCACGACAATAGTTACAAGTATCCTCAGATTTCTCCCAAGCCACTTTCTTTAGATCCATCCCCAATGACCCAACATCAACAGACCTTCCACTTCCCCCAAACACAGGTAGATCTCCAGCACGCCCTCCGAACCTGCCCTTATGCAGTAACACAAACTCATCCGCTGCTACTGCAGCCTCGGATGCCGAAGTTACCCTGTGTTCTATTATATAGGTTGCAATGCTGTCAGGAAGGATGTTTTTGAACTGTTCCAAAATCATGAGTTCACCCAAATTGTCAAAGGAAGTGATGTCCATAGCAGCTAACCAACGTTTAAAATGAACAGACAAATCCCTCGCCATTTCCACATAAGTCTGACCCTGTTTTTTCTCCAAGGACCTAAAACGCTGTCGATAAGCCTCTGGAACAAGTTCATAAGCTCTAAGCACCACCAATTTTATTTTAACATAGCTAGAGCTATCCTCCGAACACAACGCGGAATATGCGGACTGTGCTCTTCCTGTGAGTACACACTGAAGCATCAGGGCACAGTCTGCATCCGGCCAATCCCTAGCTTTAGCCACCTGTTCAAAAAGCAAAAAAAAAGTGTCAGGATCACTTTCATTAAATTGCGGCAACAAGCGCAAGTTGTTAGCATCGAACCGCTGAGGAGACCTGGGCACCTGTTCACCGTGCCGCTCACCCAACACCGCACTACCTCTGCCCATGGAAAGACGCTGTCCTTCCATATCAGTTTGGCTTTCTCAGTCTCCTGCCGCATCCTCTCCACTGCAATCTCCTTTTCAAACTCCATCTCATACCTCATTTTGTCATGACTCAGCTGCAACAACAACATCTCCTTCTGCTGCTCAAAGGACAGTGAACTAGCCTGCAACAGAGGTTTTAACACCCCCTCCTTAACTTCCGGAAGCACTCCCGTTTCACATAATACCGACACAATAGAGGTTTTTATAGTGCTTTTTAGCCTCTTATCGCCAACAACTTCCACCGAGAAATGTTCCGCAATAATGAGCAGCTGCTCCATTGAGAAATTTTCAAGGGCTTCCTGAGAGGGAGCACTGATAAACGCGTCTACCTCCGCCATACTACAACGCAACACCGAGCTTACAGTGAGACAAAAGAGAGAAAAGAGAAAAAAAAACTGATTGGAGTTTCCCCACTAACTACGACACCCGCTAACTAATCTCCTCCCTGGTCTTCATGTGGTTACTTGCGGCGGGTACTTATGCACTAAAGACCGCTGTCCGAGCAAAGCGACTAGCAAGCTAGCAAAAATACTGCAACCACGGCCATGCCCCCAAACCAAAGCTTCAGCCACTTTCACCACAACATTAACACCCCGCACAACGGTCCCAAGGGAACCGTCGCTACCACCTATCAGGAGAAACCCCACACAAAATAACAAACTAACTCACACGCACCCAAGCTTATCTTACCGGTTTGGACGAGCCCCCAGCTGTCACGACTTGGCTCTCAGCCATAACAAACGCAGCGATGAGACGACGACGTGAGTATGGAAAAAAGAGGAGTTTATTCACACTCCCCAAAACAACCGACCACCAAACAGGGTTAACAAGCTCTATGCAGGAGGATAGCTGTTCCGGGCTGCTCTTCCTCCTACGTTCCCCGGGCAGAGAGAGAGCCACTGCAGCCTAATTAGATCCTTTATGGAGGCGCTGATCAGATTGGGAGCACCTGGAGAGAGGCTGCACCTGGATACAATCAGGGAGAGAGAAGCACACACACCCACACACAAAGACACACCCACACCAGCATAGGCAGTGAAGCAGGGGTCGTCACAGTGCTTTCACCTACTGAGTTTACGTAAACGTAGCCGGCCAATCGGGGCGAGCCTACCTGAATGCGCGCGCAGGCCCACAGTGTATAAAGGCGGCTACACCCGCCGCCCACTATCCTTTTTCTCTTCAGACGAGCTGACAATCAAAGAGTTAAACGAACGAAGATTAGAAGAGACGAAAAATTGACTCACCATTACTGGAAGCTCGGCCATGCCCCACCTGCCCTGGTTTGATCGCGGGCGCCGATCTCCACCACCTCTGCAAGAGTGTTTGGGGGACCAGGATACGTCCGCGTGACAGGGCGACTGCAAATAAACACGGGTGTGTTGGGCATCTCGCTCATTGCTGGAGATGCCCCCACCTCACCAGATCAGAGCGATTATTTGTAGCTTGATCGTGGCCGCCGCCATTGTCTGCCGTGTAATATCCCGGTGAGGGATCACGCCGCACTCTCCGAAAGGACCATGTTGATCTCCCGGACCGGGAGCCCCCGTGTTTACGGAAGGGCTCTTTGGATCGATCTCCTTGGTCACGTGGGTGAGGAGTAGTCGCAGCGTGGCTGCTTCTTGCTCATCCCCAGAGGAAAGAACGCTGTCCCACACTCCCCGCCCCCTCTGTAAACTCCAGTATGGGAGCCAGCAGGTGGGCGCGTACCCGTGAGTGGAATAAACCGAAGTGCTGTCAAAACACTGTGCGGTTTCAAGAGAGAGTGATGTGTGTGTGAGAAATGCATTCAGTGAAAACAATTGCATTTATCCCAGAGTAAGAGTCCTCTCTCTCCACATTTCCACTTTTCACCATAATGTCCCTTTTAAAGAGACGGCATTAGGACAGAGCCGCGGCCCCACGGGAGCGTGCCACGGTGCGTTCAAGGACCTCAGTAGAAAATCGGCCCTTTTCTGTGTCAGCCCCGATGCCAAAACTCCCTTTTTATGGAAGGTTTGGCAGCGGAGTAGGCCACCAGAGAATACTACAGCTTCTTAGCTTTGGCTCCATAGCTGCTGACATGTCCCCTGTACACAGTTTTGTGGGGAATGGAAGCCCCACAAAAGCTGTGTACTGACAGAGTAGAGGGGCAGGACACTGAGACTGGGTTGCTCACTCCAGCTTTGCAGCGTCCCTCCTCCATTCAGGGGCAATAGAGAGTCAAATCTATCATCCTGGGAGGAGATAGGTTTCCTTTCAACAGGAAGTCGAAAAGAGGCCCTGTTGCAAGAACGGTGGGTTACGTATTGTAACCCTAGTTCTAGAGTGATGTGTGTGTGTAAAATGCATTCAGTAAAAACGATTGCATTTTTCCCAGAGTAAGAGTTATCTCTCTCAACATTCCACATTTCCCCATAATGCCTCGTTGAGATCGGCAAGGTCGTTTTCATACGATGTTAAGTGGACACCCATTATGAGGCGCGGCCCCCGTGAGAGTGGCCGCGGTGCATTCAGGGACCTCCACAGAAGAACAGTGGGTTACGTAGTGTAACTATAGTTCTAGAGTGATATGTGTGTGTAAAATGCATTCAGTAAAAACGATTGCATTTATCCCAGAGTAAGAGTCATCTCTCTCCACATTACACATTTCCCCAAAAATGCCCGTTTCAAAGAGACGGCATTATGACGACGCGCGCGCCCCCTCGAGAGCGGGCCGCGGTGCGTTCATGGACAGAAGAAGCTCCGATTAATGCCTCTTTCTCTCTAAGAGAAAACAGCATTATGGCGGTGCGCGCGTTCTCACGGGAGCGTGCCGTGGTGTGTTCAAAATCGGCCGTTTTTTTCTCTGGGTGGAAACTGCATGATAGAAAAACGGCCCTTTCTGTGTCAGCCCCCCATGGGTCAAACTTCCTTTTATGGAGGGTTTGACGGCGGAGTGGGCCACCAGAGAGTACCACAGCTTCATAGCTGCGGCTCCGCAGCTGATTGCACATCCCCTAACACAATGTTATGGGGAATGGAAAATCAGTGTTGTATTAACAGAGCAGATGGACAGGACACTGAGACTGGGTTATTCACTCCAGGTTTGCAGCATCCCTCCTCCGTTCAGAGATATGAGAGAGGCAAATCTGTTATCCCAGGAGGAGATAGGTTTCCTCTCGGCATGTGCACTCAAGTCAGAGAGAAGGGGCACTATTCCCTGTACATCCTGGTTCCCAAGAAGACAGGAGAATTCAGGCCCATTCTGGATCTTCAATGCCTGAACCAGCACATTGCATGCAAGAAGTTCCATATGTTAACTATGAAACAGTTACTGGGACTTGTGCAGCCAGGTGATTGGTTCACAACCATCGACCTGAAGAACGCTTACTTTCATGGCGAAATTGCTCCAAAACACAGAAAGTATTTGCGTTTTGCCTTCCAGGGGGTAGCCTACTAGTACAACAGACTGACGTTCGGCTACTCCCTATCCCCACGCACGTTCAGCTACGGCGCTGCAACCGCTGCGGGACCATGGAATGAGGGTGTTCTTTTATCTGGACGACCTCATAGTCATGGCCAGGTCCAGTGAATGGGCAATGTTTCACACAGCCCAATTGATCCTACACCTAACCAAGTTGGGTTGAAAAAGAGTTGCGGTCAATTGGAAGAATAGCTCCCCCATACCTCACCAGCAGGTAGAATATCTGGGAGTGATGCTCGATGCAGGCAGACTACATGCCACCCTGACAGAAAGCAGACGGGCATCCCTGCTGCGGGCAGTCTGCAGGCTGCGTCAGGGGGCGACGGTGACAGCTTTGATCATCATGCAGACTTTGGGTCTCATGAGGGCTGCTCACTCCGTAGTGCCCCTCAGACTCCTGCATGCACGTCGCATGCAGAGGTGGTTTACCGGCCTTCGTTTAGATCTCAAGACACAAACGACGTCTGGTGACCATCCCCCCCTCAGTAGAGAGCAACCTCCGATTCTGGGGGTCCCCAGATAATCTGCGGAGGGGAGCTCCACTGGGGCAAGTGACCTCCTATATCACAGTCTTCACAGACGCTTCAGTGACAGGATGGGGGGGGACGTGCCTAGAGAGAGCTGTAGGTGGTTGCTGGCCTCTGACAGAGGCTCGGCACAGCAACCTCCTGGAGCTGCAAGCAGTGATGCTGGTCCTACAGCACTTCAAACCCTTAATACAGGGCAAACATGTTCTAGTGAGGAGCGACAACCGCACCACAGTGGCGTACATCAACAGGCAGGGCGGAGTCCACTCAATAGCCTTGTTGACCGCAGCAGAGAACCTGTGGTTGTGGGTTTCACAGATTGTGTTGTCTCTAAGGGCCCTGCACATCCCGGGACGGGAGAACGGGGGGCCGACCTCATGTCAAGAGGCAGACCCCTGCCAGATGAGCGGAGGCTTCACCCGGAGGTGGTGAAGCAGGTCTGGACTCAGTTCGGGAGAGCAGAGGTGGACCTGTTCGCCGATCGGCGCAACTGTCACTGTGCCCTGTGGTTCTCCCTGGCCCGGTGGGACAATCCGCGCTTGGGGGTGGACGCATTTGCACACGAGCCATGGCCAAGGAAGCTGCTTTACGCCTTTCCGCCGCTGCACCTTACCCCCCCCCCCCCCCCCTCCTGGAGAGGGTGAGGCGGGAGCAGCTGCCAGTCATCCTAGTGGCCCCAGATCGCCGCCTGGCGCCGTGGTACCCGGGGGTAACACAGATGATGGTGGGCCAGCCCTGGGCTATTCCTCAGGTCTGGGGAGTGCTGTCTCAGGAAGCAGGTGCAATAGGGGCGTTACCCACTCTGGGCCAACTTCTCCAGGCTTGGCTCCTGAAAGGGACAGGCTGAGACAGGTGGGGCTGTCTGACAACGTTATTTAGACTATCCAAGCAGCAAAAGCAGAATCCACCACAGCCTGTTACAGGCCAAAGTGGGCGGGATTCCGGCGATGGTGTGAAGGAAGGAGTCTAGAGCCTCTGTCTGCATGCTGGGCTCTATTCTTACCTACTTACAGATACTGGGGGACAGGGGGCTGGCTCATTCCACAATTAAGGTGTATGCAGCAGCCATTTCGTCCTGCCATGAGGGATTTGGGGGCAGGTCAGCCTTCAGTCAGCCGCTTATGGTGCGGTTTTTGCAGGGGGTCAGGAGGCAGTGCATGTTACATGTTATGTAGAGTGCACGGCTGCCATTAGACGCACTGAACAGCTGTTTGTGTGCTTTGGGGATGGTGTGGCTGGAAAAGCTCTCTCCAAGAAGCGCCTAACAGGATGGCTATGCGGTTGCATTATACATGCCTATGGACGGGCGGGGAGAGCCCTCCCCACTGGGGTCCGTGCACATTCTACACGGGCTGTGGCTGTGTCAAACAGCCTTATTCAGCAGCGTGAGTGTAGAAGATATATACACGGTGGCGTCTTGGTCTACGCCAGGTTCCTTCATAAAATGTTATCTCCTGGACATGTCTGGCTCCTTCTCGTCGTCTGTGCTTGCCGAGACAACGCATGACAGGTGAGAGGGGGGGTGGCTGTGGGTCAGCAGGTGTCTGACCCCCCCCCCCCCCCCCCCCCCCCCCCCCTGGACATAAAGCACTTGTGTTTTCCCATTCTCCTGAGGGACTCGGGAGACATGGTGCGCAATCAGCCCCATACAGGGCTGGAGGCAGGCTGGGAGAGCCTTTCTCACTATTGTCCATGCCCACTCTACACGGAGTGTGTGTGAGTGTGGGGGACGTGGTGCACTTATGTTTTCCCATGCTCCTGGGGACCTGGGGAACATGGTGCGCGGTAGGGTCCAGACGGAGTCTCCGCACAGATCTTTTCCATGCACACTCTACACGAAGTAAGCGTGTGTGAGTGTGCCTTATCCAAATTGCGGCCCCGACTTCTCTACGGTTACAACCGGATGGGAGGAAGTGGGGATGCAATGGATGTTAGCCAAAAGCCGGTCAGGGACGGTGTGGTGGGTCGATGTTGTTGGATGACAGGGCGTGTATACATCGCCTGTGTGAAATATAACAGGGGGTTAAGTATTGTAACCCTAGTTATATAAGCACAGGCGGAGCCCTCTACCTGTGGGCCCTGTCTTTCCTAGTCCGCTTGCTGAAGAGTGTATAGGATAGTGGGCGGCGGGTGTAGCCGCCTTTATATACTGTGGGCAGGGCCGGCCCTTCCCACTGGCGAACTAGGCGGTCGCCTAGGGCGCCAGATCTGGAGGGGCGCAAAAAAAAAAAATCTGGAGGGGAGAAAAAAAAAATTAATAAAAAAAAATTAAAATTATTTTTATTCTGCCTAATTTTCTGCCCTTGATGTAATACATTTACAATAATTGAACAAAGTAAACACCCTTTGCACCCCGGGCCGGCGGCAACATTTTGCATTTGCCCTGTACGATGGGCGCTGTAACTGTAAGTGATGAAAGGGGGGGATGGTCGCTTATTATCAGGCACCCACAGGCCGTGGCTCACAGCCAAAGTGACGCGGCAGCTCCAGCTGAAAGTGTCGGAGATCGCAACGATCGCAACAGCAAGAGGCAAAACATTAGCATTATGAAAAGGTCCAAGCCTTCTGGGGCAACGGGAAGGAAACGGAAAAAAGAACAGGAGGAATCGAAAGTCAAAGACAGAGGTAAGTCGGCTTGTGTAAAAAAAAAAATTCAGTATGTACTGTACCGTTAGACATTTGATTTTAAGCTAGCTAGCTAGCTAAGGAGGTAGCCATGATACAGCTTTGATGCCATGCTAGCAGCGAGCCTCTGATACAGAATGATAGATACAAATGATTTTAAGTTTTTATTTATGTGTTATTATTCCTATATAATCTTTTTGTAAATAATATCCTACTTTTATATTGTGATAGCTGTAAATTGATCCTCCAATAGTGTTTAATTTGTCAGATAGTTTATTTTCACGGTCAACTTGTGTGTATATATATATATTTATTTTTCTGTTTATTTTCTATTATATTTTTTTTATTTTCTGCACTTTTTAATGTCTAATTATTGTGCAATGCTTTGTTTTATATGCTGATGTAACGAAATAATGTTAATGTTAGCCAGAAGAAAGCTATCTGGATAACTGCTCCTTTGTATAAAGTGAGGCTGACCAACCAATATGGGCATGTGTTATTATTTAGTTGTTACTTATGTTTGCAAATGATCTCCTGGGGCAGCAGAACCTCACTTTTATATAGGCCAGTTGTGAACTTGCATACAGCTGAGGCAGATTGCAGCAGTTATTTTTGCCTGACTGTATATAAATGTTTTTGCTTGTAATGTGCTAATATCTACCCTATAAATGTCCAGCTGCACTTGAGAAATACCTCAAAAAGCCCCCAGTTGCTGGAGAAGGAACATCTGATTTCCCATGTACATCACACTCTGAAGAATGTAAGTTTTGCCAAACATTTATGGTCTCTGTGTAATCGTTCATACACTACTTTTTTGTCATTATTATTATTGTTATTATTATGATAAATAATGAAAACTGAAGCATGAATAACTTATTTGCATGTTTGGATTGCCTGCCTGCAGGTGAAGGAATAACGAGCATAGTATGTGAGTCCACCATTGCAGCCCCCTCAGATCCTGCTTACTACCCAGGCCCATCTGAGTCCACCATTGCAGTCCCCTCAGATCCTGCTGACTGCCCAGGCCCATCTGCAGTCCCGTCAGATCCTGCTGACTGCCCAGGCCCATCTGAGTCCACCATTGCAGTCCCCTCAGATCCTGCTGACTGCCCAGGCCCATCTGAGTCCACCATTGCAGTCCCCTCAGATCCTGCTGACTACCCAGGCCCATCTGAGTCCACCATTGCAGTCCCCTCAGATCCTGCTGACTGCCCAGGCCCATCTGCAGTCCCGTCAGATCCTGCTGACTGCCCAGGCCCATCTGAGTCCACCATTGCAGTCCCCTCAGATCCTGCTGACTGCCCAGGCCCATCTGAGTCCACCATTGCAGTCCCCTCAGATCCTGCTGACTGCCCAGGCCCATCTGAGTCCACCTTTGCAGTCCCCTCAGATCCTGCTGACTACCCAGGCCCATCTGAGTCCACCATTGCAGTCCCCTCAGATCCTGCTGACTGCCCAGGCCCATCTGCAGTCCCCTCAGATCCTGCTGACTGCCCAGGCCCATCTGAGTCCACCATTGCAGTCCCCTCAGATCCTGCTGACTGGCCAGCACTGAGTGATACAGTGAGGATGGAGTTAGTCAGACGTGGGCCATATCATTTAAAATCCGACTTCACTTTTCCTAAAAAGGAGGGAGGGAGAAGTTGCCATCATCACTACTTTTACAGAAGATTAGTGAATGGAGAGACAATCAAGAGGAGCTGGGTTGTGTATTCCAAGAAAAACAAAAGTATTTACTGCTTTTGCTGCAAGCTGTTCTCCCAAAAAGAGTACCAACTAATCAGCAGTGGACTAAATGACTGGAAAAATTGCACTGACAAACTAAAAACACATGAGAACAGCCCAGAACACTCTAGGCACATGACGTTGTGGAAGGAACTGGAGACTCGACTTGAAAAGGGCCTAACTATAGACAAGGTAGAAATGGCACTTATGGAGGCTGAAAAGAGGAAGTGGCGTGAAGTCCTGACCAGGTTGGTGGCAATAATTCAGTCGTTGGCAGAGCGAAATATTGCCTTTAGAGGGACGACAGAAACACTTAACCAGCCAAATAATGGCAACTTCCTGAAGGAGGTAGAGCTCATGGCGAAGTTCGACCCAGTCCTCAAACAGCATGTTGCTGAGGTCCAAAGAGGAACCACCAATATTTCCTATTTGGGAAAACGAATTCAAAATGAACTGATAGATTGCATCAGTGGGAAGATTGGGGACCATATGGTGAAGGAAATCAAACAATCCAAATACTTTTCAATTATTTTGGATTGCACCCCAGATTTGAGCCATACAGAGCAACTATCAGTCATTATTCGACTAGTTACAACCCAGGACACGCCCCAAATAAAAGAACATTTTATGGGGTTCCTTGAGGTAGAACAGTCCACTGGAGAAAGCCTTTCAACCCTGATTCTAAAGAGATTAGAACAGCTTGATATCCCTTTTGAAGACTGTAGAGGGCAGTCTTATGACAACGGTGCAAATATGAAAGGAAAGAGGAAAGGAGTCCAAGCCAGACTTGTTCAAATCAATCCAAGGGCTTTATTTGTGCCATGCGGAGCACATACATTGAACCTGGTGGTAGCTGATGCAGCAAAAAGCTCTGCAGAAGCCACTAGCTACTTTGGCTACCTGCAGAAGCTTTTCACACTCTTCTCTGCCTCCACTCAGAGATGGTCCATCCTAAAAAGCCATGTGAACATCACATTGAAATCATGGTCTGATACCAGATGGGAGAGTCGGATGAACAGCATAGAGGCTGTAAGGTATCAGGCAGCAGAAGTCAGAGATGCACTTCTAGAGGTGAGGGATAAAGCCACAGATGGAGTCGTAAAAATTGAGGCACAATCTTTGGCTGAAGAGGTTGGATCATACCGCTTTGCAATATGCACTGTGGTATGGTATGACATCCTGACCAACATCAAACATGTCAGCAAAATGTTGCAATCAGTGTCAATGCAGCTGGATATTGCTGTTGACCTACTGAGAAAAACAGAAGTTTCTTTGGTCAGCTACAGAGGCAATGGATTTGCTTCTGCCCAAGCATCTGCCAAAGACATCTGTGGCCAAATGAATGTGGAAGCTGTTCTCAAGCAGAAGAGGCTGAGATCAACCAAGAGACAGTTCTCCTATGAGTCCCAGGAGGAGCAAGTGAGTGATGCACTAAAGAAACTCGAAGTTTCTTTTTTCAATATGGTGGTGGATGTTTCCATTGCATCACTGCAGGAGCGATTCAAGACCTTAGGTGAAGTAGAGAAAAAGTTTGGGGTGCTACTCAACTTCCCTGACCTGCCAAAGGAAGATCTGACGAAGCAGTGTGAAACACTCAGCAACACCCTGAGCTGGGGTGGGCAGTCAGACCTGGATAAGAGGGAACTTGCACTGGAGATGCAGAATTTCCCAGCTTTGCCAAAAGCCAACATGACTACCCTGGAACTTCTGACTTTCCTACAGGAGAAGAAAATGAACGAAGTGTATCCAAATATGTGGGTGGCCCTCAGGATCGCTGTCACTATTCCAGTGACAGTTGCTGCTGGGGAGAGGAGCTTCTCTAAATTGAAGCTCATTAAAACATACCTGAGGTCGTCAATGGCTCAAGAACGCCTCAATGGATTAGCTTTAATAAGCATCAATCGCAAGGTTTCGGGGCAAATATCATTTGACGACACAATAAATGAATTTGCAGCAAGGAAGTCCAGACGTGTCCGACTTTAAGGATGTGGACTAATTAAAGGACACAATAACATAGCAGAGACTTGTTGTTCTGATTGCCTGTTTCATTTGATTTATAGTGTGTGTAATGTTGTTCATTATCTTAATTTATTTGCAATAACCTCAGTTGTAAGAGCTCCGTTGGCTATATTTTTGTCCACGTTTGCACTTTCTTTTCTTGAAGTTTTAAGAGAAGCTACTTTTGTTTGATGAGTGATTTTCATTTAATAACTACAATAATAACAATAAGGATAAAATAAATAAAAAATATGTTACATTTATTTGTTATTGGCTGTGGGTTATTGGTTATGTTCACATACTTATTTGGTTATTAAAATGTAAACCGATCTTTTTCATATGGGTGTTTAGAGTTATACCCCTAGATCTAGTCTCTAGTAATTCTGCTCAAAGTGCACCAGATTGAAGCATTTTACTTTAAAATGTTAAAACAAATCTTTCCGAAGGGGGCATACCCCCGGACCCCCCTAGAGGATGTGACATCCACCCCCCAATTAAAACATGTTCATACAATAATGAATACATTTGAAACCTTCTTTATGTATATTACCTATGTCAATAAGTTTCAGTTTTTGTAGTGTATTGGTCTTTTGTAGAGATTTTTCATTTATTCTTTATATATTCTATTGTGTATTGCTTGGAGGCGGGGGGGGCACCAAATCATAATCTCGCCTAGGGCACCAAAATGTCTAGGGCCGGCCCTGACTGTGGGCCTACGCGCGCATTCAGGTAGGCTCGCCCCGATTGGCCGGCTATGTTTACGTAAACTCAGTAGGTGAAAGCACGCACAGCATGATAGAGAGTAGTACCCATAGAGTCCAGTAGAGGGCTCCGCCTGTGCTTATATAACTAGGGTTACAATACGTAACCCCCTGTTTTCTGGTATCATCATTAGCCTACCTTATTGAGCTGCATTAAAGGCTAAAATGTCTTATTTTTTTCTTTGATTGGATGTCTATGAAACTTGTAATTATATTCACTCAAACTTTTTATTTTGCCCAGCATTAGTTGAAAATAAGTCTTGGAATGTTGGCCATATCTTAGTCAAAGAGGTGATGCAGTACTGGCAGTTTGAGGAAAATAAAGATATTTTTGAAAATATTAAAGCATGTAAACATGTTGAGGCATAAAATACAAAAATGAACCTGAAAATGAGCATCATAGGGCCCCTTTAACCCTTATGTTGTGTTCGGGTCTCCCGTGACCCGTTTCAAGTTCAAATGATATAATAACTATAGGTAACTTACGTAACCCCAGTTCTCAGAGTAACATGAAGTGAGATGTCTCACTATGGGATGCGCCTCATCGCGGAGCAAACAGAAGCATTAATCTCATTACGCCAATCCTGATTGGCTGGTGATCTTGACGTCAGCGTCAGGGAATCCACCCCCTATAAGTAGCTTGCGCTACGCTGCATGCGTCATTCAAAATAAGCACCTCTTCTCGCTTCACCATAGCAAGGAGGGCCGTCTGGTGAGACATCTCACTTCATGTTACTCTGAGAACTGGGGTTACGTAAGTAACCTATAGTTCTCATTCATAACACTCCGTTCGATGTCTCACCATGGGATATTGTAGCTCCCGTATTGCCAGACGAGCTTATCTCAAAAGTCACCAAGACCAACCAGAACTTAACAGTTAGAGCTCTAACTCAGCAGGGGGCCCAGCACTGCATGGGCCACACTGGGAGCAAAGACGTCTAATCTGTAAAAGCGGACAAAAGTGAGCGGCGAGGACCAGCTCACTGCTGCACAAATGTCTTGGATGGAAACACCCCTGAACAAAGCCTAGGATGTAGCCAGACCACGAGTCGAATGAGCACGCAAACCCGAAGGTGCCTGCAGACCCTGACTCGTGTAAGCCAAAGCAATTGCCTCCACAATCCAGTGAGAGAGCCGTTGCTTAGTAACAGGCTTGCCCTTCTGAGGGTTAGCCCAGGACACAAAGAGTTGGTCATTATGACGAAACTCTTTTGATCTGTCCATATAAGTGCGTAAAGCACGGACTGGACATAGCAAATTCGGCTGCTGTTCCCCGGAGGGACACAGCGGCGGAGGAAATGCCTCAATGTCAAAGGGGGTACATGAACCAACCACCTTAGGTATAAAGGCAGGGTTGGGCTTCAGCAACACTCTCGTTAACCCTCGGGCGAACTGAGTGCATGAAGGATGTACAGATAGCGCATGAATGTCACTGACTCGCTTGGCGGATGCCAGGGTCAGTAACAGCACTGTCTTGAGTGACAGGTGCTTCATGTCAGCTTCTTCCAGGGGTTCAAATGGGGCTCGAGTGAGCCCATCTAAAACCACTGTCAAGTCCCATAAGGGCACCAGTGACCTGGAAACAGGAAGGAGCCTGCGAGCTCCCTTCATAAAACGGCAGACCAGAGGATGCTGGCCGGCCGTCTTACCCTCAAAACCCACATGGCATGCAGCAATAGCAGCCAGGTAGACTTCGATCGTGGAGAAAGCTCTGTGTTTATCAATTAGGTCCTGTAGAAATGATAAAATCACTCCCACAGGGCATTGAAAAGAGGTGTGCCCTTTTTGAAGGCACCAGTCCTCAAACACCCTCCACTTACAGTCATAAAGAGACCTAGTGGAGGAAGCAGGAGGACCGGAGGCCAAATGTGCGCGAGCACGTCCACGCCTAATGGTGCGTTTTGATCGCGCATTGAAAAGAAAAGCTGACAGTGAGCATTTTCTTTTGATGCGAACAGATCTACCGCGGCTCGGCCGTAACGCACCCACAGCTGGCTCACAACCATTGGATGTAGAGTCAAGTCTGCATATAGTGGTACACAGGTCTGGGGACAGCAGGTCTGCCCCGAGGTTCATCACACCCGGTACGTGCGTCGCTCTCAGAGAGAGAGGAGACGGCCGCAGCTCCACAAGATCAGTTTGCATGCCAGCATGTGTAACTGGAGAGAGCGCAAACCCCCTTGTCGGTTTATATACGATATTGTGGTTGTATTGTCCGTCCTCACAAGGACATGGTGTCCTCTGAGAAAAGGCAGAAAGCGTTTTAGGGTGAGGAACACCGCTAAAAGCTCCAGGTAATTTATGTGCGACCGCTGGAGGTCTCTGCTCCAGAGACCCCTCACCGGACGACCTTCGTAAATACCTCCCCAGCCTGTCAGACATGCGTCTGTGGTGACCACCTTCCGTGAAAGGACAGCACCCATAGGCACGCCCCGTACCAGAAAAGTCGGGTGCAGCCAGTGGCGCAGTGCCATTACGCATTTCACAGTAACCATCACTCTCCGTGCTCCATGACGCGCAGGGTTTAGTTTTAGAGCGGCTACCCAGCGCTGAAACTCCCTCATGTGTAACCGTCCCAGCCGTACAACCAGGATGGCTGACGCCATGAGCCCCAGTAACTGCAGCCATGATCTGAAAAGAACATGTTTGCGCAGCTGGAAATGAGCGAGGCAAGCTCTGAAAGCTTTCACTCTTTCCGCTGACAGGCGGGTGTGAACCCAGGAAGAGTACAGTCTGTGCCGGGCACAACATGCTCTTTTCTGTGTTTATTATGAAACCCAGGTTGAGCAGGTGCTTTACGAGGACATTTGTCTGCGTAATAGCCTCCTGTTCCGACTGTGCGAGAAGCAGCCAGTCGTCTTGGTAGGTTGCCAGGCGAATACCCTGTTGTCTTAACGGGGCTATCGCGGCTTCCGTACATCGTACAAACACTCTTGGACTGAGAGACAGACCGAAGGGAAGTACTCTGTATTCGTAACAGATCCCCTGAAATGCGAACCTCAGATATTTCCTGTGTGGGTAATATACTGGGATGTGGAAATACGCATCTTTCAGGTTGACTGATGTAAACCAGTCGTTTTGTCGCACGAGACGCAGCAGAGATGTGTGAGTGAGCATTCTGAATTTGTATCTTCTTAGATATTTGTTCAGAGCCCTCAAATCTAGTATTGGCCGAATTCCGTTCCCTCCCCGTTTGGGAACGAGGAAATACTTGGAATAAAAGCCGCTCTGACTCTGCTCGGCGGGTATTATAGATATAGCCTCCTTTTCTAGAAGTGAGAGAATCTCTCTTTCTAGAATGTGGGCTGACTCCCCTCGGGCCTGTGAATACAGAACGCCCGAGAAGCAAGGGGGGGTGACAGCGAATTGGAGTCTGTAACCCCGTGTAACTGTCTTGAACACCCAAGCAGACGTTGTGAGCATCTTCCACTGTTCGCTCCTTAGAGCCAGCAGAGATGTCACGTCTTTTGCCCTCTGAGTCTCTATTTGTTGTGTTATGGGGCCCTCTAGTGTCTGAACACGGTGGTACCCCGATTTGACAGTCCCCACCGACACTGCGCATGCGCGTGACGGAGGTGCCTTCACAACCCCAGCCGGCACTGCGCCTGCACGTGACGGTGGTAGCCTCACAGCCCCAGTCGTTACTGCGCATGCGCGTGGCGGCGGTGCCTTCACAGACCCGTTCATCGTCCGCCTTTTGAGAGAGGCCGTAGCTGCTCTCAAAAGGGGAACAAATGGCGGGCTGTTTATTGGTTTTATTGTTTTCTCTTTCATTTTTCTGAGCTGCGCCCTCAGCCTGAGGCCTGGATGCGTCAGCGGAAAATGCTTTATCCGAGAAAACAGAGCAATATTGTGACATGTGTTTTGGTGCACTTGAGGATGGCTTTGAGGCATCTCTCGAGGCAGCGGGAACACATCTGGAGCTGGGGAACCTTCCAGCTCCGTCACCGAGGGAAGAAGAGGAGGCTGTCAAGCCGCCAGCTTCTTCTTCCTCGCGTGCTGGCCGAAATTCCGGGTTGGCTGCGCCTGGGCTGCAGCCGGAACCGGAGACTTTCTGGGCCAATTCGCCTTCGTCTCCTGCCTGGGCTGGGGACTCGGGGCGGGCCGTGACCTCTGCTGTTTCGGTACTTTAAACCGAGCAGCTGAGGTAGCTTGGGCGAGGGACTGCCGCTGTGAAGGCAGCGGCTGGACCCATCGAGGAAGACAGAGGTGGAGGGCCTCGTCTTCCTTCTTCTTGGACTCGCATCTCTTCTGCATAGAAGCGAGCGCAGATCCAAAAATCCCCTCGGGAACGATGGGCATGTCCAGCACATCCTCTCTTTCCCGGTCTGGGAGGTTGGTGAGGTTGAGCCATCTAGCTCTTTCCTGCACCACCATAATTCCCATTGCCTTTCCCGTGGCCTGGACGGTGCAGCGTTGAACGCGGAGACAGATGTCCGTGATCGCGGCTATCTCGTCCAGTACTGCCGGTCCAGGATTACTCGATAGATCCTCGCAGAGCTCCGCTTGGTAAGCGGTTAGCAGCGAGGAAATGTTCAAAGCCCTGGCAGACAATGCTGCGGCTCTGTAGGACCGTTCAGTCATGGTTGACTGGAACCGGTCCGCCTTTGCCGGCAGCGTGGGGTTCCTGCTCGGTGTAGTCGCCATCCTCGGGAGGAGGTGAGCTGCCACCAGCGGTTCCATCGGCGGTATGCGGAGCAGGCCGAGCCTCTCCATACCGTCGCAGTCTAGGGGAGGAGGCACCCTGGATTGGGGCCTTGTTGCTGAAGGGCCGGTCTCTCCACGAGACCGACACCTCATCCAACATCTCCGGGAAGACCGGCAGGAGTTGCCTCTTTGTCCTCGTTGCTTGGGGCAAATTTTTCCCCTCGTAACGGGACCTGTAGGTCTCCTTGGCCATTTCGGGCCATGGGATGTCTAGTCTGGCTGCGGCACACTGACACACGGCCTGCAGGTCTATACTCAGACAGGGCGAAGCTGGTGTGCTATCGCCCGGGAGAGCAGCCATCGCTCCCGGCTTTGCAGCCTGAGCTGATGACACGAAGACATCATCGTCTTGCTCATCAGAGTCGGACAGGAGGAATCCAGAGGTTTCATCCTCTTCGTCCTCCATGTAGTCCAACTCCGGGACATCATCCGCGGGCGAGACCATGGTGAGGTCCAGTTGGGAGCCCCAGCTTGACACAGCGCGGGGCTCCGCTCGCACGTCCCTCGCTGCCACCGAGTCCCAGCCTGACACGGCGCGGGACTCCGGTTCTGCAGCTGCCACTACTGATGAGCCCCAGACCGACACAGTGCGGGGCTCCATCTCTGTGGTGGACGCCCCCGTGTCCTGATTTCCGTCCGGTAAATCAGAGGACATGAGGGAGTCCTGACCCGACAAGCTAGCTTGGCGTGCTAGCCGTCGGCGGAGGCTCTTGATGGTGAAGCGGGCACAATGTCCGCACGAGCCGGGGTTGTCGATAGCCTCCTGGGCGTGTTCCAGCCCGAGACAGGACGAGCAGACCTGGTGTGAGTCTGTGCCTGATATCTTCAACCCGCAGCCACAGAGCCGAGCCTCCGAGTCCCTGACTCCTCTGGTGTGAGGGAGAGAAGCGTCCATCTCGGTCGCCGTGGTGACGGCGTGGAGAGGACCCGCTCGTAACAGGTACGTTGCTGAGAAAAAATACTTCCCCAACTGTCGTTAATCCGGAGAAAAAACGACGGTGTAGAATTTTATTCTCAAAGAATATTAACTGGTGTGTTAATACCCTTTTTATCTTCCCCTCCTCTGGTGTGAGAGAGAAAAAGAAAAAACGTCCTCGCTACCGTGGTGTCGGTAGTGAGGGAAGACAAACTAGCAACACGTGTGTTGCTAGCTTGAAAAAATCAAAACCTTACCTTTATTCCCGAGGAGAAAACGGCGAGGTCGATTTGCAATACTAACTGGTGTGTTAGTATTAACAGTCTTCTTGCAGAAGTATATATAGAAGTAGCCGGCGAGCGCCCGTCGACCGAAGTTAGCTTGGATAGCTTGGTTCAGTCTGTGGACTGTTAAGCTAGCCCGGCTACCAATATAGAGATGTGCTCTGAAGCGAGAAGAGGTGTTTGAATGACGCATGCGGCGTAGCGCAGGCTACTTATAGGGGGTGGATTCCCTGACGCTGACTTCAAGATCACCAGCCAATCAGGATTGGCGTAATGAGATTAATGCTTCTGTTTGCTCCGCGATGAGGCGCATCCCATAGTGAGACATCGAACGGAGTGTTATGAATGAGAACTACGCTCTAGTTTTTTTTATTGGAACAAGGCTTCATGATATCCTCCACAACAGCTATATAAACACTACAAAACTGAAGTCTGAAGGTCTCTAAAAAAAAAGTGTATAATTTGGTGTTTGGGTCTGGGAGGACCCAGCAGAATTGTTTTGGGTGACTCGGGGTCAAATTTGGCCCAATCCGGATTCATCTTTGACTTTAGACACCACACCCCTACCACCTTCATCCACTGTAACAATAATTTAAAACTTTTGGGGGGGAAATTGTATTCTAATAGTCTATTATAGTCAGATAACGTAATGATCCACTGTCTTCACTATAGGAAATATAATGAGTGAATTTAATCACATGTTTTACTTAAATATGTGGTGTAATATTTGTTGGGGCCATAAAATAATTGTCAGAGTAAGCTTTAAAGATCCCCTTTTATACTGTTTTTCATCAATATATTATAGGTCTCAAATATATACAAAACATGTCTCTTAAGTGTTTGGCTCGAAATACCAAACAGACCGTGGCATCCCCTAAACCGCTCTGTTTCAGCCCTGTTTCAGCCCTGTTTCAAAAGAGCTGATTCTCTGTCTGTTAATTTAGATGAAAATAAGGAGCCACTCCCCACGCCCCTCTGAGACAATATTGCTCTAGGAGGAGATTCAGGTGATAAGGGCCCTTTCTTATTTCTCTAACTCCCCTCCTCGACTCCTATTCTCGAGTCCTATCCTCAAGACTTAGTCCCGCCCACAGGAGATGCGAGCGGAGGAGCCGAGGAGGGGAGCCGAGGAGAGAGGAGGGGAAGCAGCAGGCGGTTAGAGAAATGAGAACTCCTCTCCTCTGAGCTGTCATTTTAAAGAGACGTCCATTAATGATGACAAAGGCACAGCAGCACTCTGTCTGATGGACAGATGTGTTCAAGACGACTTATATTTACTTTTAATTCATTCACAGTGCGGTATAATGAGACAATAACAGGCTACAGATGCGGACACACACACACATATTTTATATAAATATATACCATTTCAGAATCAAACAGAGCACTCTCATAATAACGTAACACTATCAGAGACTGGATATATATCCCCCCCCCCCCCCCCCAAGCATAAGCATAGGACACCAAACCAACTGAGACCCGTCTGTCCGCCGCATCTACGCACTGTACAACACACACACCTACACACTGTACCACGCACACACCTACAGACTGTACCACACGCACCTACATCTCCTAAAGCAGGGGTGGGGAATCTCCGGCCTCCGGGCCGTATACGGCCCGCGAGACCATTTGGTACGGCCCTCGAGGTAATTTATAAACACACGCAAAAAAGAAAAAAATTCAAGAAATCTAGACCGCAAAATAATTAAACAAGCTTGTTTTTCCTGGCCAAGGTCAGGGTCCTTGAACACAACACGAGCCTAACGTGTCATCACGTGGTATATGTCTCGTCTGACAGGAATGTAGTTCTAACGGAGAGCACCAGAACGCGGCTCCGGGCCGGGACTTCACAAATTGCAATACCCATAAGGAGCTGTACACATGCCGCAGTTTTTGCGTGGCTGTGTCTTTAGTTGAAAGCCCAGTGGCGATCTGTTCATCTGTCATACTGGTCATACAGTCAATAACGTTGTTGTTATTAGCATCTGGTTAGCTAGCTATGCTAACGAATATAAGAAGCTTTTTCTCCAACCAGTGAGGTAAAGGCACATCTTTATATGATCATTATAGTTATAGAAAAATAAGAGAATAAAGTAAACAGGTATACAATACTATATGACAGTAAAAAAAAGTTGTTGTTAATAAACAAGAATACAGTTTAAAAGGGAAGTGATTTGTAAAATATCCATAAAGAAAAAAATCTCTTTACAGTTCTGTTTCATATGGGTTGTTGAGAGATGTATCCATAGATCTCTTCATGTTGCTCTCAAAGTGCACCAGATTGATGCTTTTAACTTCAACATTTAAAAAAAATCTTCCTGGTGGTGCATGCCCCCAAACCCCCCTAGTTGAGGTTAGATTCTCTTCATCAAGCTCTTCTGCATCTTGAATAAGCTTAGTAACACTTCTTCATCAGTGAAAAGCTTTCTTCTCATGATTGACCTAGCTTGCTTACATATGGTGTCAGCCATTTTGACTCAAGTGCTATCCAAAGGCTTTACCCATAATACATTTCTCACGGCCAAAAGGGCGTAAGTGCACTTACGTCCTTTTGGCCCCAAATAGTTCAGTGTGTTCTGTGTTAGGTCTTTTGGTTTTTGATGAATAACTCTGGATTGGTTTAGAACAGGACACAGGGCCGGAACAATGGCTGCTGGGGCCGGAACCATGGCCGCTGGGGCCGGAACTGGGGCTGGAACCATGGCCGCTGGGGCCAGAACTGGGGCTGGAATCATGGCTGCTTGGGCCAGAACTGGGTCTGGAACCATGGCCGCTGGGACCAGAACCGGGGCTGGAACCATGGCTGTAGGGGCCAGTACTGGGGCCGGAACCATGTCTGCTGGGGCCAGGACTGAGGCTGGAACCATGGCTGCTGGGGCCAGAACTGGGGCCGGAACCATGGCTGCTGGGGCCAAAACTAAGGCTGGAACCATGGCTCTTGGGGCTCGGGCTGCTAGCCTGGACTTGCGACTCCCTCTCTTAGGAGCCTTTTGGAGGCTCCGTGGACCTCCAAATGCCAGACGAGTTCCAGAGAACGGCTCCTGGACAGGAGCAGGAACTGGGAAAGAAGCAGATGTTGACTCCAGACGGAACACACCAATGAGCGTGGTGTCAACATGGGAATTGGGAGGCAGGGAGCCAGCATGCATGGGGCCAGCAGGCAGGGGATAACAAACCGAGAGGAAATCCAAAATCAAGCTAAGTAGGAATTTCACCACGTCTGTTTTCTCCAGTCATCTGGCGCGCCTCAGCCAGAGCAGCCTCTCGCAGCTGAACCCCGGACGCTCCCCTTCATCTATCAGAGCAGTTAGCCAAATAAAAGGAAAAATCCAATAATTCCTGCTCAAAAGGATCTGCTGGGCCCATATCTGGTTGGTTCATTCTGTCAGGGTCGGGGGAAAATAGGACCCAAATGCAGAGAGAGGAGGAAGCTGGTTTCAAAAGGAAACAAAAGGCGAGCTTTATTCAACAAAAGCTGAACAAAAACAAGAATCCAAAAACAGATACCAGGTAGCATCCAATACAAAGGTGACAGAGACCAACATGAAGGGGAACGGGAACGACAAAATAATGAACCAACCCTGAACACAGGAAGATACTAGACTAAATACAGAGAGGGGTAATCACAAGACGAGAAACAGCCGGGCAGGGGAGGAGAAACACAAGGGCGACAGGTGAACACAATCAGACAATTAGACACACCAAGGAAACTAACGACAAGGGAAAAACACAGGAAGAAGGACCAGACAATATGCAAGGAGGAAAACACCCATAACCAGACATACAAAACTACAAACGTGACAAAACATGAGAATCCTGACATCTACTAAACTAAAGCAAATAAAGAGAGTAGGCCTGTTATACTGAGTTATATATATTTTACACAGCTGTTCTCACTGTAAACATTGCGTTGCAATGAAAGCAGTTAATAACATAATATCCAGGGGATGCATGCAGAGCTGTCATTGGCTGAGATAAGTCCGGCCGTGCGTCACGACTCTTTGAAACATCTCTGTTCCCGGAAGTGCATCTACGAAGGAGCCGTGTAGGACCGTGGAGGACCCATCAGTGTATCCTCGGTTATAGCTCCTCCAGAGAGCCTCCTCGACGCTCGATCCTCGGTCCTCGAAGTGCATTGAGAGAAATTAGATGTCCTTCAACATGGCGCGCTGAAATTCATTTCCGGGTCACTACCGGAGGACCGAGGAGTCGAGGAGTCGAGGAGGGGAATTTGATGAAATGAGGAAGGGCCCAGGTGTTACCTTGGTTGGTGTTACGGCCGCCACCTTCTATCTGCCCATTAACCTTTCTATAATTGTCTGCAGCTGTGTGTTGTATATGTACAGTATATGAGCTGTGCCGTTGCCCAGACGCCATTGGATGCCGGCTTCTTGTCCCTCCCCGGGTAGGCGTGACCCGCACACACCTTCCGGGGACAATTACAAGACTTTGTGCACCGCAGTTAGTCGAGAGAGGTCTGAATCTGTGGCAGACGTATCTCGGTAATCTCTCCGTACATTTTGTGCTAGCTCTGTTAACAGTGGTTAACTAGGTTGTGCGTATATTTGTGCTTATTATTGTGACTCTGTTTATCTTTATCTTGTATTAAGATAAGATTAGGTGGACCTTTATTAATCCCTGTGGGGAAATTCAGTTGTACAACGTTAACTGTGGTTAATTTTTACACAGGCTGTGTTTTGGTGACTAATTATTTTTGTTAGCCTTATTCTTTTTATCCCACTTTAGAAGTGAGGTTTTCTTCAGTTTATTTTGTTGTTAGTTATTTTGTTTATACTAACTTGTTAAAACTGTTATTTAAAGGGTCTCCCTTAGTTCCTTTTGTTGTTTGTTTAAACTGGTGCCTTTGTGGCCTTTTGCTTTGATTGTGGATGTCTTGTTGCCAACTTTATTGAGCACTCTCCATAAACAACTTTGTTAAGGTTCGGCAAAAGGTAGGACCCAAATGCAGATTAAAAGGGGAGCGGGTTTCAAAACAAAAGCGAGTTTTAATTAAAAAAAGCTGATGAACATAAATAACATGGCATGACACGAGGAAGATACAATACCAAAAACGATCGTGACCAAAATGGAGGGAGACAAGAAAAACAATGAACCGACAAGGCACACAGGGGAAGACAAGACTAAATACAGAGAGGGGCAGGGGCAGATCTAGACAAATATTCATGGGGTGGCAAGAGGGTGGCAGGAGAATTTCAGGGGTGGCATCCCCTGGCAGAAGTATATGCTGATTTAATCGCAGTCATATCAATCAATGTTAACTTGGAAAGCCACAATATTGATATTTTAACTCAATAACATTAGGTGAGATTATTGTGGCACATCAGTAAAGCCTTAAATATAAATATATAAGGTGGCACACGTAATTTAATGAATTTCAACTGAATGAGTTGGTTTCACTCTTAGACCAGCAGGGGTACCAAATATGTAGACTGCTGCAATAAGTACATTAATTAACTGTCTCATCGATGTGTGTCTGTATGAATATGATAATATTAACAATCATATTATTCCTATCAGCTGTCAATCACTGTTATGATTCACATATTCAGTGTTATTATTAAATAAACTATATTTTTTGGAGGAGTTAATGATGAATGTTCCTCAAGATGCTTGCTCACCCTCCTTCAAATTTGAAAGACCAGTAATTACTATCATAATTCAAAAGAATCAAAGGAACAGTTCAGCGCCCCACAACTTCATTGCAAACAGTTACAACCTTGACTTTACATCAGAAAGAACAAACATTAAAGAAATGACTAACTGCATCAGTTAGGGTTAAAAAAACGTGTATTCAGCTAAAACATACATCGCTGAAGTTATTATCCAGTGGAATGCCCGTACCTACTCGCCTAGTTAAATCAAAGTGGTTACTTTTTTTTGGCTGGGCAGTGAAGTTTTACACACCGTCTCATTTGACTTTCTCAGGACTTGAAACTGTTTTTTGGGGGCAGACCTCCACAAAGAAGAAACATGTATTTACACATGTAAGGTCATCTTCTTAAACAGTTTATTATTCTCATCGAATCATCCGTGAGCAGAGCATCAAGTTGGCATGTCTATAACAGCTGAACGTGGCGATTACCATCTTGATCAGCAAAACGCCTCACAATCTTATTAAGATTTAAAGCTATGGTGCGTTTTGATACAATGCTGAGTACAGCCAAACTTGACAGGCTCTTCTCTGTCATAGTAGACCGCAGATAGTTGCGGCGCCAGAGTATTTGTGTTGGCTAATCTATGGTAGGGCTAACCCATACAGTGGTGGGGCTCAAGTCAGTATTTGCAATGTAATTACATACACGCTCCCCTTGACAGTGAAACGCCACGCGTGAGATTTAGATTATATTCCCTGTCTCAATCCAAATGTAATTGTATGAAATAAAAAGGCACATTTGTCTTGTAGTAAATAAAAAGGGTGACCTGGAGCCAATCCTGCAATTTCCCCACAGGTGAAAGAGTTGAAAACCCAACCCCTGCAGGGGCGTCTGGGAGGATTCTCCCCCAGGAGATTTTTTGAAATACTAACATCAAACACACATTCTGGTGCTCTCTTGAGAAGAAGAATAAATAAATATATATTACTACACAACGTATTTAAAAAAATTAATGCCATTTTAGTTTTTTGTTACTTTGTTCTGAAAGCTGAACCTGCTGCTCCTCACAGAGAGGAGAGGGAAGAGGCTGTGTGAATTACTTTACATTGTGGATAAGGGTGGATAGCCCCCATTGTTCTGTGTGTCAAAATGAAAGACAGCCCACATACCTATCAATCATCAAACCGTGGGGTCTTATAGTTGTACCGATGTATATAGAGATGTACTACAGCAAAAGTATTCTCCGTCGGGACTTCCTGCAACAACACCACGCCGTTATCGTGATTTTGATTGGCAAGAAGATATTATCAAAGATGTTCTATTAAGAAGACGATCACTACGTGACAAAAGTGTTCAAAACTGTTTCTAGTCTTCGGTATTTCCAGACAAGTGGCTACTGAAATCAATCTTACTAACTGCTGTCTGTGCAATTTACTCCGCGAGTTGGCAGACTTTATTTTGCTTACTTTAACATCATTGTTCATGGTGGGGCTAAGCCATTTATTGGTATGGCTGTAGCCTACCCCAGCCATACCCTGACCGCAAATACCTCATTCCTTCTGTCTACTTGGATACGAAATGCTTCTCGTTTTGCGCTTTCCTCCCGTTCAAATGAAATCGCCGCCAATCAGATTTCCAAGCTCGCGCCAGGGGGGGGGGAGGGGTTACAAGGCTCGCGTCTTGTGCTGCATCCACTTGCACTCGGACATTAGAGATTTTCTCTCATAAATGTCCGATGAGCCAAACTTTTCTTTCAAAACAAAGCTGCCAAATGGGGTGGCAGCTGGGGTGGCAAGGCATTTTTCTGAGGTGGCAGCTGCCACCCCATGCCACCCCGTAGAACCGCCACTGGAGAGGGGTAATCACAGGACAATAAACAGCTGGGTAAGGGAGGCAGAAACACAAGGGCAACATCTGAACACAATGAGACAATCAGACACAGGAGGAAAAACACAGGAAGGAAAACAAGAGACAGGGAGAACAGAACAGCAAAACAAAACCCATTATCAGACAGACAAAACTAAAACCGTCACATAACTTCTTCCTTCTCTCTGTCTATACCTGTGTACTCTCATGTTCCGATTAACCCAGCTTCCCCAAATGTCTTTCTTTTTGGTGTCTATATACGCCGGGATCCGGAGTCATGGATGATCCTGCGGTCCTGTGTCATGGATTGCGAGTCCTGGATCTTGAGTCGTGGCTGTGGTCCTGGATCATAAGTCCTGGATGGATATACTCATGGATTCATCTTCCTATTATACACACATGCATTTCCAAACATTTGGACTACCTATGTTGCAAATGTATTATCTTTTCAATTTACACACGGCATCTATTGCACGTCTGTCCGTCCTGGGAGAGGGATCCCTCCTCTGTTGCTCTCCCTGAGGTTTCTCTCATTTTTCCCTTTAAACTGGGTTTTCTCTGGAAGTTTTTCCTTGTACGATGTGAGGGTCTAAGGACAGAGGGTGTCGTATTGTCATACTGATATTCTGTACAAACTGTGAAGTCCACTGAGACAAATGTAACATTTGTGATATTGGGCTATATAAATAAACATTGATTGATTGATTGATAACACCAAGATCGTGACAAACTTCCAATTTACCAATTCCAACTGGTTATATGTTATTTTCCACTTTGCACGAGCCAGGACGTAACATAAATTGGGGCTCGTCCGGGATTCCAGAGCTAGCTGTGTCCGAAGGCGCCCTGACTGAAGGTAGGGGTAGCCAGAAACTCGAGGCAGAGTCTCGAGCGGCTCAGGCAGTGGGAGTGAATGGTGAGGATATCGGACGGCCCAAAACGCTGTACACGATGCCTCGCTATGACCCATTGTCCTCGGTCAGTCCTAGCTCTAGGGACGAGGCCCGACTTAAGGTCCGCCTCACACGTCTCTAGCTGGAGGTGAAGGACAAGGAGCAGAAGAGACTGGCACAGCTACGGTTCCAGCTTGAAGTCAGAAAGCTGGAGATTGAGGCAGATACAGTCGTGAGGCTGTGTCAGCTGGAGCTTGAGGCTCAGTTGCATGCACCTCTCACTTCTGCCCAGGTTGCAGGTATGTTACCACCTCCAACTCATCCACCCATATTTGATATTGGTAAACATATATCGTTAGTTCCCATATTCCGTGAGACGGAAGTGGACTCCTATTTCGGGACATTTGAACGCATTGCTGCAGCGTTGCAGTGGCCGCTGCAGGCCTGGCCTCTTTTGTTGCAATGCAAGGTCAACCTGATCTCACCAGAATGACTCCACCACGACTCCTTAACACCGCATTGCGTGGTGGAGTCACGAACTTTGCTACATTTACGTGTCTGCACCACGCAAACAACCCCAATGTAAAGTGAATGAGGCTCCTTTGTCGTGGTGCACACACGCATTTCTACAACGTCCAGCAGTGAGCTTTTATTCTATAAAACTTTTTAAAATCTACTTTATAGCTTGAAGTAACTCACGGGAGGCTTCTTTTATTTTATTTGTATTCATAATAATTTGTATTTTTTTGTCAGAATGTATTATGGCAACCCTGTCTCCTAAAAATGACGTTCCCACAGAACTAAACATTCTCAATTACGTTTAGCTAGAAACGTATTTTCTCCCACGTTACGTTCGTTATGAACGTATCTCAAATACGTTTATTTTCTACATATCCTTGCCGTTTATTGTCTTGCTTATAATAATGATAATAGTCATTTATAAATATCATTTTAGAGCACACATTTGAAATCAGTAGGCGAGGCTGTAATTTCGCCAGCTGTTACTCTCATGAGCGAGGCAGAAAGTAATAGTTTTAACAGGCCAAAAAGCTGCTGTGTCGTTTATTGCAGGGGTTCCCAACCTTTATTGTGCCAAGGACCGGCAGATACATTAAAAAACATGTGCGGACCAGTTGTCAATTTTAACTGATTTGAATATTTAATCACCAGCAGGTGGCAACAGAGGCTAATTGTATTTAACAGCCTGAAGAAATACCAATATGCATCCAAAACATATTAACGTTTAAAACCAGGATACAATTCAAACAAAAAATTAGGACCGCTTTACAAATATTAATATGAATATAATATAGCCTAATATAGGTGGCAACAGTGGCTGATTGTATGTAACAGCCTGAATAAATAATAGAACAATATGCATCCAAAACATATTAACATAGTTTAAAACCAGGGTACAATTAAAACAAAATAGGACCACTGTACACATTACATTTCATTTAGCTGACACTTTTATCCAAAGCGACTTACAATAAATACATTCGACCAGGAAGATACAAACTTGAAGAAAACAGAATCATATAAGTACATCAGGTTTCATAGAGCCAAACATTTCAACTGCTAATGAACTGGCTTTAGATAAGCCAGTCCTTTATTAGTATATAAGTGCTTTGTTAGTAATTCTATCGCTCAAAGTGGAGTCGAAAGAGATGCATTTTCAGTCTGCGCCGGAAGATTTGTAAGCTTTCTGCTGTCCTGATTTCAATGGGGAGCTCATTCCAACATTTTGGAGCCAGGATAGCAAATCCACGTGTTTTTGCTGATGGGAACTTGGGTGCACGTGCTGGGGTGTACGGTTTAACCATGTCCTGGATGTAGGAAGGGCCAGATCCATTCGCAGCATGGTACGCAAGTACCAGTGTCTTGAAGTGGATTCTAGCAGTTACCTGATAACACATATTGATATAACTGAAATGTCAGTGAAACCCCTGGGCTTGTTTGCCAGCAATAATAACGTCATACCGGGGCGTTCTTTCCGGTTCACTCTGACAGCATTTAGCACTACATCGAGATTAAGATTAAACTAACTTAATTTGGGAACACCCACATACCTATGGAGTTGGTCAGATGTGTGTAAATTACTGTTCATGGTCATTTGAAAACAAATGCCGTTGTTGGACACACCGAACATACACACACACAGCGGAGCTGAGCAGAGCAGATATACACACACACATCATGCGCCTTTGTGACCGGACATTTCTTTCATACAACGAGTAATAGGGGGAATAATCGGGCCATTCGATGTGGGTGTGTTTAGAGGTGTGTGTGGTTGAAATGTTGCTACGTTTGTTGAAACGTTGCTACGTTGCTCAAATATATCTCAAATAATGTATGCACTGCCATTCCCCCACAAACATAACAGTCTGCGATTAAACGGTTGTCTCATGTGTGCTCCACATCCTATTGGCGCACCACCTGTAACTTTATCTGCGCACGAGAGGCTGAGACCTTATGCTAACCAATTTTGATTTATTCTGTATGTTTTGGATGAAATAATATGACCGGTATAAAATTAAAAAAAATTTAAAAAATTAAAAATGTTTGATAAAATATTTTTATATATTTATAATTCTGCAAATATTACGATAAACTCACAGCTATTTCGCGGCCCGGCAGTAACACCTCCGCGGCCCGGTACCGGTCCGCTGACCGGGGGTTGGGGACCCCTGGTTTATTGCACCTAGTTTCACCTAACTATTGCATAGTGTTGATTTGTACTTATGGTTTTATTTTATCTATTAATTTATGTTGTGCCTACTTTTAGAGGTAATACACTAGTTGAATTAGGAAGATGCATTTCTAAACACTTGAAGTGAATAATGCCTGCTGCCTTGGTTAACCTTAGTTTACTTTTCTTTATTAAGATAATAAATTGTTACTGCATTTTGACTTCACTTTCTGTCATTGTTTATTGGATGCTGTTGAATAAACCAAATGAAGCAGAATAGAAATAGAGATTTCTTTTCCCGAGTATGGGGGGGGGTGCTGTTGAGAGGGTGTCCCACATTGTCCCACACAAACATACTTAGTCTAGCAGGTAAGGGACCTCAGATTTTGAGATACCCCTACCCGAGGTAGAACAAATGACAACAATGATTTTTCTTATCTTTAGGGTCTCCCATTAATGAAGTTGATTGTTGTAAAATTTTATTTTGGGGGAAAAAATGTTTTTTGGGTTGTTCTTTAGAACTAACCCAATCCCTCAAAAAGAGCCAAATTAGACCAGGCCGAATATGGGAATGGTGACTAAAAAGCCCATAACTTGAGGGTGACCTCTCTTATCCTCTTTAGGATGAGGTATGAACCAGGTGGCTATCCTACAACACCAAATAGTCAGACAATTATTTAACTAAAAAAATACTGAATTATAGTCCTGTAAACTTAGCTTTAGTTTAGACGGAAATTGTACTTTTGGTGATAGGAACATGCATAGGACTCCATCATTAGTCTCTCATTTATCAGAAAAACAGAAATCCCTAAAACATATACCATTACTGAATTGTCTAGGGTGCTATTGAACACTAACCAGTAGTTGTATGGAAATATCTGGTACAGTTCTATTGCAAATGAGATTTCTTTCGACATAGGCCTACCTCTTCTCTGATACAGTCAAATTCCGAATGGGGGATAAGTGGCACAATAGCCTATAAGTTAAGAATGCTTACTCTGATGGTCATTATATTTGGAGAGGGAAATACCAGGTGGCTGAAATACATCACCAAATAGTCAGAATAAGAGTAACCCAATACAATCAAGTGTATTAGTTCTAGATCTAGATCTAGTTCTGGACTGAACTCCTTGTCCCACATGGTTTGTTGGGACCTGGTCACCCTATGTACAGTCAGAATTAATCACAGTTTTTTTCCCAGTCGATGTGTGTCCACCATTACCAATTAAAGGTATATTATTTCTGATGGGAAATGATATTGCGGGTGGTAAAGTGACCCCTCAGCCCGCAGAGTCATTTGAGGTAACCAACCCACTCTCTTCAGTCTGCGTACAAATGACACGAGTTTACACATTGGAAATGCGTGCAATAGATACGCAGAAGTCCTACTTTGCGTGCATATGATACGCTAACCATTCCCATTGAGTTCTGAGGCCGAGTTTTGCGTGCATATGATACGCCACGTTTTGTCCGTCGGGTCTTGGTAGACCGGAAGCTGTTCGTAAAAACATGTTCTTACCGGTTCTTACTCAATATCAAGCCACGATTATTGCTTTTATTTTAAATCGTATAATATCGGACTTTTCTTGTCGTCTGTGAGGAAAATAAATGGGGGTCGGAGCCTCAGAATAATGAAATCTGTATTTTTTTAAATCTTTTTTTCCTTCTAATTTGTTATTCTTTTCTAAATAACACACTGTTATTTACTCAATAATAACACACAATTATCCTTGTTTTTATTTATTCGTTTAATTCTATAATCTCAGGCTTTTTAGCCGTTTCTCAGGAACTGAATTTCAAAATAAAGTAACCGGAAACAGACGTAGGCCTATAACGGACATTTCGAGCATCATCGCGATAAACAACACAAACCCACTGAACCGATTACCCAAGATCCTCAGCTAGAAGCTTGGTGATTGGATTGTTTAGCCGCAATGCACGTTGGGATATGGTGTTTATGCGATATGAAATCCGAAAAACATTTAAAAAAAGAAAATAGTACTTTATTCCGAGTGTGCTTGCATTTCTCTTTGAAAGTCATCAGATAACGGCATTGTAATACACGGTTCGGCTGCATTACATATTACACATCTGCCGTAGTTCTTTATTTATTTATTTATTTATTTTTTTCTTTATTTTTTTTCTAGACAAGCAGTAAGAACAGCCACGGAAACTGAATATGTGACGTGGACCATAAATATATCAGCAATTAAACAACATCTTCCATTTCTTTTCACACAATACGTCTCCTTTCAGTATCAACCTTAATTCGGCTGACTTTTATATTTGATCCAATCGGTTATATTTACACCATAACGGTGCACAGCTGATAGAAAAGGACTTGTAGTTTTTAAAGATATTACCGATTTTCTTTGAATAAAAGAATGTAAATACTGAGTTGAGAGAATAGTCGGGGGATTTGGGTGATGGGAGACACATCTATGGAATCACAATTTCAATAGCTTACCATTAAATGATGGTTTCTGTCTGTGATGTTTTACAAATCAGTTATTAATGTTAGAAGTCAAACATGAGAAATAGTATAGCAATATCCTGTAAAATTATGTAAAAACATGAATAAAACTACACATCTTGAGAAGTTATACATACATAAGTGTCCTACACTAATAATACAAAGTTATGATTAGTATGCTGTGTGTACCTTGTGTGCACCGCCTAGTGGTTAAAGCATGTTATTGAATTATTTTTGTTGAATAATGTTATTTGATGAACAAAATATTAAGAGTACATACTTTCATAGGGGGAAAGTAGAAGGTCAATGATAGAAATATAGAATATAAAAAATCAAGAAGATACTGTAAGTGATCTCTACAATAAAACAGTTTAGTGCAGGATGTACAAAGATATTAATATGAGGATGTGCAGAACAGACAATCTAATTAACCTTTATTAACACATTAAATAATATTTTAGGTTAAGGTCTTCATTCAAATAAGAAAAAAGCTTTGGGGGTATCTATCCACAGATAGATATATTAAGCCTTACAAAGTACTTAACGTCTAATATATTGCTTTCCTGCAATGTTAACTATGTTGAAGCACTTATTTTAACTGATATTATACACATTAATTATACTCTTATGTATGTAGATTGTATAAGAAATGTGCATAATTTGACAGTTTAATGGTGGAGGTATTCACACATATTGATAGATGTCTTGTAATGCACTGTTGAGGAACCTGCGACCCAAGATTTTCATTCATTGCATAACTACACCGTAGTTGTGTATATGATATGTCAATAAATGTTCGAAAATCTTGAAATCTTGAAAGGGATGTGCAAAATAGTCGTCATATACAGTTTTTAATTTACTATTAGTAGTAGAGTAATGAATATACTTTATAGAGATCTGCAGATACATGTTTAGTCTTCTCAAGCACCAACTATCAAATATCTCTCCTGATTGTTGGCACTTGACAATCACCTTCCCTAAATGTTACTCAGGTGTAACTAAAGTCTGCTTTAAGGGTTGTTTATATTTTACATCATTAATCAGAATCTGCAAAGTAACTAAAATAAATGTAGTGGAGTAAAAATACCAGGTTAACCTCTGAATTGTAGAGGAGTAGAATTACAAAGTAACAATGAGCTGTCATGCGATTTTCACCCATTTAGTAATTACATGTTTTCAATTTGTACACACCAATGTGTTTCCTATCACCTAAACCTACAGGGCTGTACACAGTTTAATACTGTCAACTTCTAATTTTGGGAAAAACGAAAACGTCTTTTAAAACTACAATTCCCAGTAGAGACGTGCCATGGAGAACATGTTGCGAAACACAATAGCCAGCATGTGTAGTTCTCGTGGGGCGTTCGAGTCCAGTTTTGAATAGTCTGCCGTGGTTTCGTTCCATTTCAAAGAGCTTGGCGCTCGGCGTAACCTTGGCGCACTGCCACTCCAACATCCAAATCCCAGAGCTTGAAGATTAATCACGGGGTTTGTAAAAGGGACTGTAGTCCCAAACGATAGCTGGGGATTATGGGTAGTGTAGTGTCTTCGGCCATCCTAAACTCTGATTTTTTTCGGATATCATATCGCATTAACACCATATCCCAGCGTGCATTGCGGCTAAAACATCCTGAGCTTCAAGCTGAGGATCTTGGGTAATCAGTTGACCGTCTACGTCTGTTTCCGGTGCCCAAGATTATAATATAATTGTGTGTTATTGTTGAGTAAATAACAGTGTGTTATTTAGAAAAGAATAAAAAATTAAAAGGAAAAGCCCCATTTCTTTTCCTCACGGACGGCAAAAAAAGTCCGACATTATACGACTACAAATAAAATCAATAATCGTGGCTTGATATTGAGTAATAACATGTTTTTATGGACCGCACAGTTTCCGGTCTTCTCAGACCCGACCGTATCAATTTGCGTCTCATATGCACGCAAAACTCGGACTCAGAACTCAATGGGAATAGTTGGCGTATGATAGGCACGCAAAATCGGACTTTAGCGTATCTATTGCACGCATTTTCCAAAGTGTAAAGTCGTGTCATTTGTACGCAGACTGAAGAGAGTGGGTTGAGGTAACACAGGCAAATTTGAAAGTGTTTCCTATTTGTGCAATCACACGCGCACAGGCACGTAAGGTGGACTCTGACGTATAACTAGTTGACACTGTGTTTATGCCAGTGCTTTCACAAGAAGCTGTGTAGGAGGAAAAGCCAGAGATTGTGGCGTTTCCCTCTAATGAGGAAGCTGCTGAGCCAGAAGCCTCGCGACAGTCTGACTCTCCCGGTAACCCGAGAGCGTTTACTATGGGAATTCCGCCTCTTCTTGGTGAGCCGGATCATTTGGCTCGGCTCACCAAGAAGAGCCGGCTCTTTCGGCTCCCAAACGGCTCTTCAGTTTACCACATATTATACCTTTTATAATTAAATCAAATTTAGCCCTTCTTAGACTAATGATTTATATGTGTACACATATATAATTTCACATAAATTATTCAATACATCCTTTGTACTGAAGTATTCAAAAGTCAAAAAGGACATGTTTAATATAAATGATTTGCTGTGGCCAATTGTTTTCATTGCATTTACAGACCCTTGTAACTCTCTGATACCACCCAATGAATGCACTGACTTGCTTGTAGAACAACGCTACACAAAACAGACAGCAACAACGATTAAAACTTAAGCATAGACATTTAAAAAAAGGGGCTACTGTATCGACATTTTACAATTATATTTAAAGAAAAGGCCCTGACAAAACAGCAGGGCTCTATTTCAGTAATTATTAACTATAGAAAAAAGACAGCAACAGCTGACATCAAATCTTTGCTGAGCCTAAGGATAATCATAAATAAATAACATAGTGAAAATAAATATATTACAATGCTCAAAACAGCAGCATCCAACCGTCTCTAATCATAAAAAAACAGAATAAAAATAAATATATTGCAATGCTCAGTACAGCAGCATCTAACCGTCTCTAATCATAAAAAAACATAATAAAAACAAATGTATTGCAATGCTCAAAACAGCAGCATCCAACAGTCTCTAATCCTTGGATATTACATGTCACTGCATGCATGCACGGAGCAGCTGTAGCGCGGAGATCATCATATCATTCTGTCTTGTATTACTTATCAAAAAAAAAAAACGGCTCGTTCGCGGGCGCGAACCGGCTCCCGTCGTACACTTAAAAGAGCCGGCTCGTTCGCGACCAAGCCCCCAGGAAGTGCGCCGGACTCTGAGTAGAATATTCGTTGCGGCCAAACGGCGGTACTACACTTCCTTTCGGTTGCTGGGACCGGAAACACTTTTTCCCATTGACTTACACGGGGAAAGAATGGTCTGTAAATTGTTGGATAATTTTTTTTAAACTAAATAAACCACCCAGTATGAACACGTTATTAAAAGCATTCGTTCCTCAAGTTGTAAAAATGTGCTAATAACGTTATTGTGAGAGTTATATCCCTCTGCATTATGAACGCGCATCTAACCCACGGGACCGCGCCGCCTGGCACGTTCATGTTACGTGTTCAGCAGGTTCAGCACTACATGCGTTTATCTTTACGCATGGATGCACAATAACAACGGACCCATATCGTCTCACTGCCATCCCACGGAGCTGTAATAATGGATATATTGCACATGTTTGCTGTAATTCATCATTTGTAAAATATTATACTACATGGGCTGTATGATTAAATCTTGTACCGTAAATGTTGTATTAAATAAAGTTAATATTACCGACGTTAGATTAACGTCCCTGTAGCTTCTTATTGCACTAAGAAGCTTATTGCACTGTATATATATATATATATATATATATATATATATATATATATATATATATATATATATGAATATACGTATATATATATATATATATATATATATATATATATATATATATATATATATATATATATATACAGTGCAATAATTATTTCATGAAGCTCTGTTGTTTGGGTATCACTAGATCAGGGGTCGGCAACCCCTGGCACCTTAACCAGTGGCACACTAGGAATTAGTGGAATAAGTGTGCAAAATATTAAACATTTATTTTTTGGATCCTGAACAAGACCGCCGCCAGAGCGCGTCTCCCGTTACCTGCAGAAGGAAGCCATGCACGCAACGCAGCCCCGCTCTCTTTAACTCCAGGCGAATTTCTGCCGCTTTCCTCCGTGGTGCAGTGCTGATCGTTTCACCACGGAGGAAAGCACTTCACAAATGGCAGTACCCATAAGGAGCTGTACAAATGCCGCAGTTTTCGCGTGGCTGTGTATTTAGTTGAAAGCCCAGTGGCAATCTGCTCATCGAAATAATATGCGGCAAAGGGGCGGACTGGCCATCTGTGTGCTGAACGTTCCTGTCGGCTCCCAGACCGCAGCCGAGGAAACAGGGGGTATGACTCTCTTCGTCTCCCAGGGCAGAAGCAACAAGCTTCAGGTTCAATAACCCACTTTAGCTTAAATGACTGGAGAGAGGCGAGCTCTTCTTGGGAGGCTGTTGCATTTATTTAGTTGTTCTTCTGTTTCTCAAAATACATCACAGACCTCTGTTTTTCTGCTGCCTCGTTTCACTTCCAGAAACATACACACGCTCGCTCATTCTCGCTCGACCATCCACACACACACACACACACACACACACACACACACACACACACACACACACACACACACACACACACACACACACACACACACACACACACACACACACACACACACACACACACACACACACACACACACACACACACACACACACACACACACACACACACACACACATGCAACGTAATATAAGTACATAACGATTGATGTGCACATTAGCATAATTACTAGCTAGCCGCTAGCTGCTAACTGCCGCCTCGTTAATATCAAATCCATCATAAAAACAAGCCATTACCATGCTGTCATGAACGTGCGGTGCTGTTACGTGTACGCAAATTGACGTGCTTGATGTGAACGAGCATTTTGGTTAAAGTTGCGCATGCGCTATGAGCGCACATACGGGTACTTCTCGGGCATGCCGGGTAATCTGTGACGTTTCGCTCTCTCAAAAGTTGGACCATGCGCCAATGAGCAACTCTCATAGGAATGAATGAGGCCCCGCCTCCCACGCTGTATCCAGTTCTTATTATACATTCATGTTCGCGACCGACACATCACTAGCGTCTACCAGATAATATCTATCAGATAGTCGTCCTTGCTTTGTTGTTAGCTCTACAGCATTTCAAGGTTTTTGTTGGATCCAGCCCTTTGCCAGTTGTTGTGTTTACTTATCACAATCCCGTCATATTCCGGTCTCGTGGGTACAATCACAATCAGCGTCTCATGCGATGGGCCCTGATCGTGCAAGACTACAACATAAACATCCGTCATAAAAAGGGTTCAGAGAATGTGTTGGCAGATGCTTTGCCTCGGTTTTAGTGATGTTCGTGTGTTTTATTAGGTAGGTTTGTTAGTGTGCTTGGTTCACAAAACTATAGGTTTGTGCCTTAAGGGAGGTGGTGTTACAGCCGCCGACTTCTGTAAGGGTCTGCAGCTGTGTGTTGTATATGAGCTGTGCTGTTGCCCAAACGCCATTGGATGCCGGGTTCCTGTCCCCCCCCGGCAGGCGGTCAGGACAAAAAGTGAGCAAATATTTGTTCCTGAAACTTTCAGAATCTCTTTACATGGAGGGTACACAAGTGTATGTATAAAAGACATGAAAAAGTGGATTTTGCAAAATAGGTGCATTTGACGTTTTTAGAGAGGTTTAGCAAAAACAAAAACAAATCTGGGGTCATTTGGGTGGATTTTCAATATCTCTGGCCCCCCTCGGTCGATTTTGATGATTGACACCTCTTTTTAACCGTTACAGCCAATAGAATCGAGGGGAAGTTCCTAAAATCCATCTAAACATTACCCATTGGTGAATGAGTGATGCATAGCCAGAATGCCCAAAACTGGAAGCTGCCATACACTCTCGTAGCAGCTAATATGAAATCTCAATTATTGACATAAATATGATGGATTATCAGTAATCATTTCAAATTGACACAGATACATTTGATTAACTTTCAGCAGCGTTTTTATCGTTTTAATGCCATTGAACACAACTTTTGATCAGAAACAACAAAAGGTAAGACAAATTTCCCGTTGTTGCTCCGTAAAGCTACGTTGTGTGTTGTCTGGGTTTGCTTCCCCTGCCGCGAGTTTTGATCGCACAGTGATGATACTTATATTTCTAGAATATATGGAATCTCAGCTTGCTAGCTGATATCTTGTTTGTACAGATCCAATAAGTAATCAAGTATTTCTACCTTGAGTTCTGTGCTAAGTGCGTTAGCATCTTTCAGCTCAGGGCTAATTCAGAAGCTTGGTATAACCCTTGTGATTCGTTTAGCTACAAATTGTTAATATTGTCTGAAAGCTGAGTTTCTTCCCATTAAGTGGGTATGACACATTCATAGTTTGTTAAATGTTAAGAAGCCCTCAGACGCTGTTTCTGGCAACATTTTGCATTTTGATGGCAGGGCGGTACAAAAGTTGTAATGGTGAAAGTGCCGGCAGCAAATTGCGACATGATTCACTGGAGTCTCCAAGAGTCTTTGTGACAAATGAAACAACCATCAAATACAATAAAAAAGAGGGAATTAACCGTTTCAAATCAGGAAACAGTTTGTAGTGAGAAGAAAATCATTTTAAGGAAATAAATGATTTTGGCAAGTTATTCAATTTAAAGTCTGAGGCAAATTAATTTGTGTCTTAAATGATTCCAGGGGGGCTTTTATTAAATTCTCGCAACCGTTGAACATTTTACTTTGTTTTTAAATGTGCCAAACCTCCATAAGGGTTTTATTTAATTCATGGCGCTTTATTATTCATGTGCCTGATAATTGAATTAGTTTCATTAATGCAGAGTCAGGCCTTTTTCTCTAAGACATCCATCAAACTCATGCAGAAGATGAGCAAGACAAATGGACACGCTAACATCAACTATACACCTTCAACGAATATTTACATATGGCACCGTTAGATAAACAGTTGCCTAATTGCACTATTCCACAGCTCATAAAGACTCTCTGTATCCATTAACGTGAGGTAATTAGTCGTAATTTGCATCATTAAAGACAAAACAATGCATAACTGTTTATGAATACTCAATCAGAGGGTAATTACTTCCTCTCGATCTGCAACTTCAGGCTGAAGATATGCAAACAAATTTAAAAGATTGTGAGGAGGCTTTGTTGTTTGACTGAAGAACAACCTCCCCCTGCTCCCCCACAAACCCACTTTAACAAGCTTTAACAAACCCTGAAATGTGGCTATTTAATTGCTGCTGGCCCATTTTTTCCTCCTTCTTTTTTTTGAGTGGAAAAAAAGGAAAGCGCACAACAAAGTCGATGGTTTGGTCTTGTGTTAAAGCCCGAAAGAGGTCGTCTGCAGAAAGCAATTCTTCTTTGTTGGCGATAGAAAGTGAAGATCATTAGCTGCTGAGAAGACATAATGAGGGGAGTATACTGGGGAGAGATATTATGGTGTGCGTGTTAACTTTTCAGTGAAGGAATGTTTTCAGTAACAATGTATGTGCACTCGTTTTGCCTTTGACAGCGATCCATGCATCACTAGCGGCTATTTTGTTTGTGTTATTGCGATGTATGTATGTGTCTATCTTTTAGAAGACAAACCTTTTTGAATTGTGTACTGTTTACTCATTGCAGCATTCAGATATTTACTAATGACGATCATGTAAGTCGGTTTTACATGCCTGAAGGTACGCTATTAACCCTGACAACAGCTGTACAATGTCTGCTGTGGTTCTGGGAATGAGAAGACGTTTTGTAAGGAAGCAAAATAAGGCCATAAGGGTTTGAATCGTACAGCAGTTACATTTCTCACCAAGACATACTGGAGGAGGCCATGGTTCTCAGCAGGAAACCGACTGACTGTCCACTCCTAGTAGGGAATGAGTCCTTATCCCAAGTGAAGGACTTCAAGAATCTCAGGGTCTTGTTCACTAGTGAGGGGACAATGGAGCATGTTGGGGCCTGAGAATCAGAGCAGCTTTACTGCACTGGCGAAGAGAGAGCTGAGCCAGAAGGCAAATCTCTCCATCTTCGATCCTACTCTAACCAATGGTAATGAAGGATGGGTCATGACAGAAAGAACGAGAATGTGAATACAAGCAGCCGAAATGGCTTTTCTCTGGTGGATGGCTGGCATCTCCCTTTGGAATAAGGTGAGAAGTTAAGTCATTGGGGAGGGACTCGGAGAAGAGCTGCTGCTCCTTCACGTAAAAAGAAGCCAGGTAGGTCTTTCAGGCACGTCCAGCTCGGAGGAGACCGAGGGGCAGACCCTGGACCAGGTGAAAGAGTGGGAGCACCATGAAATACCCCAGTGAGAGCTGGTTGATTGGCCCAGGGAAAGGGAAGTGTGGGGCCCTTTGCTGGAACTACTTCCCCCATTACCCGACTCCAGTTGACGATGGATAGACCAAGGAATGTTGAAAGTAATGCACTAAAATACTGTAAGTATGAATTTTAATCTTTTTTGGGTTCACTAAATCCGATATCATATCAATATACATTTGAATCTTGCCTGGTTTGCATCATGGAATTTGTGTGTGTTTTAGCATGCATGAGACAAACAAAAGTCAGATAAGAAATGCTCATTGTTCTGCTAAAGGTAAAAAACTCCACTATTTTTTATATGTAAGAACTAGTAACAAGTTGTCAAAATAAAATCTAAAATAATTATACATATTTTTCTGTTTTGAGATGATTTCACTCAGATATCTCTGCATTGGGTGACTGCACATTTTAAACATACCTGTGATGCAAACTGATGGGAGTGTGAAGGATGCAGCTGTTTATCGGCACCTGGTGAAATGTTTTTGGAAGAAATAAGAGGCTGAAAGTCGACATACCTTTGATTCTTCTTTTTCTTCTCTGTCTGTCTCCTGTGATTCTCCAAATGTAATGAAGGTGCAATGCTAAATCACAGGAGTACTCTTTCAATTATCAGGCTCAGATGCTTCTCTGTCCTGCCCAAACAAACCAGTTCTATGAGTTTTGCCAGACACCTGCCGGACCAAAATCTTTGCCTCTTTTGTTTGTCTCTGGAATCCAACTTTGCTGAATACCCCACTATCAACAGTAATCTGCCCTGAATCTTTATGACTGTATTAAAAGTGTGTTATAATGTTGGTTAATAGTTCTTTAAAGATTTGTCAATTTTTTACATTCCTACTCTGTATCTTTACATTTGACCAAATAAAGGCTTACTTTGAACGTTTTATTATTCCTATACAGAGAAATGTCGTTGTATGCAGAATTAAGTTTAGGTTATTTGGCATTAAGAAAAGTAAGGAATTTAATCGCAAACATCTACAAAAATGTCAAGGATAAGAAAATTAAATCTAGTCAAAAAAAAGTTGCATTTCAATATAAGAACAAGGCATATGACTACTGTATGGTGTTCCATATTCATTCATTTTGCTCCACTTAAAGAAGACTAAAACGCTATTTACAAATAAAAGATGCACGCTGTGTAGATGCTTATTTGACACACACCCTTTTTCTTCCTAATTCAAGCGCTGCCCACACAGTAGAGGATCATTGCATATGCATGAAGATCAACAGAGAGATTACCCTCCTCCCACCACACACACACACACACACACACACACACACACACACACACACACACACACACACACACACACACACACACACACACACACACACACACACACACACACACACACCTGTACAGTTCAGACTTGCTTTGATGGATAATTTTACCACTCTGCGTGATGAATGCCAATTCAAGAATCAACACACATGCACGCACAGGAACAGACACACACACAGTTTTACATACACACACCTGTCTGCCTACAGCCTACACTCCATCACTCACATCACACACGCCTCCTCTCCACACGCACACCACCTCCCCCCCCCCCTAACCCAGATGGTCGGTCCAAGCTAGAGACTTGTGAAACACTGAGGCCACAGAGCATCAGTCCGAGGGATTGTGACTTCCCAGCTGAGCTTTTAACATGCGCAACTACGGCCTACAGCCAATGTGTATTATGCCATGTGCCAGAGATAGTGGGACAAAAGGAAAGACAGACAGACTGAAAGAAAGGAAGGAAGCCAAACGGAAAGGAAGAGAGCAGACAAAGAAACACAGCTCCCCACAGTGGAGCTGCATTGTACAGTCTACAAAACGCCATACATGAAACCATTTAAAAAAAAGTAAGTATAGAGCTTTATTTAAATAAAAAATTACACCTGGTCCTCAAAATAGCCACTATAGTTTTCACCCTTTTCATTGATTCACATACGTTTTTTTTATGGTATTAACAAAATAGCAATACAGCTCATTATTTACAGAAATATGCACTTTCAGAGCATGTGACATTAGGGTGATCCTTAGTACATTTTCAAATGCATTTATTTTAAGCTCTAACCACCGGAATTTGACAGTCCAGAAAATTCTCCTGGTGAATTGTATTCAAATTCCAACAACGTTCACCCCTCCCTTATCAACCTTGAAGTTTAGCCTCAGTATGGTCCTTAAAATTGAAAGTCGGAAAGTCTAAGCTCCAACCCCCAAAATTCATTCTATTTGTCAAGAATTTTAAGGATCATCCTAATGTGACATTTCCCCCCTAAAAGAACATAATTACATTTAAATGTTATAACTTGTTGTTGGTATTATCTTTATAATTGTTTTAATCAAATCAAATGTTGTGTTTTTGCCATGGTGGTGCATTTGCAATCTACAGTAGCAGTGAGCAGGGCATGCCCTGTGAGCCTTCTGTAAAACGTAATGTAATTAGGGAATAAGGTCGACACAGCCAAACAGGGTGAGGACGGCTAATCAAGTGTCTGAGTCAGTCTCCTACTGTAATCAGACAGAGAGCCAGAGAGAGACAGAGGGAGATTACATTGATTACAAATTGAAATCCCAGACCAAATATGTTCTAAGAGAAGTTAATTACAATTAGATTGATCATTTTATTAACTTTTTGCATTAATTTCCCCCGACATTGCATTTAGTTTCTCCTTGACCTCTTCTCTGAGAGAACTTTGCCAAAGATATACATCTTGAATAAAATGGCCAAAAGTATGTGAGTAAAAACTATTGGCACAAAATAAAGTATGATTCTATTTGTTATTTATTATTTATTCTTAGACCGTTGGTTGTACAGTAAACATATTAGATATAAGATTTTGAATTGTGACGAAAAATCTAATTTTAAAGTATTGCCGGTGATGTTCTTAAAAACGTCATAGTCAAAGTAAACACACAGCAATCCATTTCAAACTGAAATGAAAGGTATAGTCAGATGTTGTCAACAGGACTTCCTACCTGCATGGATAATGAAGCCAAACTGCTTTTACATGAAGCTTTATATAGCTTGTTGTACCAAGGTTGTCATTATGCTGTGCATTGCCCTCCATGGCCTTCACCAAGCAAATATGTGGCATCTTCAAATAATGGTATGTAAATTAACTTTTGCATGAACATTCTAATTATCAAGGTCTCTTAAGCAAAGGTGGGTAATTGAGGAGAGACCTTGATGCACACTTTCTAAACAGATGCTCTCCCCCATCAAGAAAATGCTTTATGATATACCCATTTTACAGTGTGTGTCCTATAAACAGGGGGAAAAGTGTCCTTCAGCAACTCACACACACACACACACACACACACACACACACACACACACACACACACACACACACACACACACACACACACACACACACACACACACACACACACACACACACACACACACACACACACATTAAAAACTCTAATTTGAATGCTTTGAAAATGGAAGGCATCCAAACAAAACACAACAACAACGCATTTAGAGTCTTTGAAAGGCTCTATCTGAAATGAAATGTGAGATGTACAATTACTGTATGACATGTTAATGTACCTGAAAATGCCGTGAATACATTTCAAGTAGTTGCTCTCATCCTTTCATCTAATCCAAGGTTGAGTGCTTTAGTTTGCATTGAGCTTTGAATGTATTTCATTAGTTGCTCTTGAGTGATAATTACCTTAAAAGTGTAGCCTTTAATGTTGAATTAATTGCATATTTGGTTACTTGGGGAACATGGAATATGCGGTTAGTGCTTCTAAATGCAGCATTAAGCTATTATCATATTAATTAATAAGCATGATCAGCATAGTAGCAAACAATTGCCAATTTACACAAAGATAGACATTGGCATTAATTTATCGTCTTGTTTCTGGCAACCTGACAAATGTAAATGCAACCTTTGATCTCTTGCTTGGTCTGTTTTGAAGGGGGGGGGGGGGGAATTGTGCTTTTTGACTGCAAAAATTATCCCTATATGGTCATCAACTAGCTCTTGGTGCTGTGTAAGTAGTGTATACTTAAGCAATAGCTCACGACAGGCCGTGGTATATGCTCATTATATCACAGCTAAGGGGCGTGGCTAAGTGGCTATATATATAAATAAACCCAAACAGTTTAGAATCTAAACTGTTGGGTTGCATATTGCACTTGTTTATTATATCTGCTGTCATGTTGGAAGTGCAAACATGTTTCTATTCCATTTAACCCATGGTTACAGCAGAAATACTGTTGCTATGGTTACTTGCAGATAAATAAAATATAGTTTATTAGTATTTAACAACATTTTAAGCATGCAATAATGGACGCATGCTGTCATTGAATATTATGCAGTCAAACAAATGTTTACACATCTGATTGAGCCCATTGATGAACATTATACAAATATAATAAATAATATAGTACAAATGTGGTCACATTGACCCAGGCTGGGTCTGAAGTATGTTTCGCCAAGAGAGGTCATACATTGGAGATAACAGCCTGTCTGTGTATGGCTATAAGAGAATAATGTAGCTGTTACAGGTGATCTACATACACTTAAGGAATTGTGCAGATGTCTGCTCATGAATATGAAACATATGTGATGGTATCAGGGAAACACAAATGTGTGAGTCACTCAGTCCGGTTTTGAATTTCTAAAACCTCTCACAGCCAGCCGTTGTGAAATATTTTCCAACAATGCAAATCCAGCGTGTCTCGATTCAAAGTCATTTAACATGTACATCTGACAGCAGAAATTAACACAAAGTTGAGGACATTCAGGAAGATGTGAAGATGAACAACACGCTGTTGTGGTTAGAAGACAGAAAAACTGTTTTCCATCATCGCTAAGTGATAGGAAAACAGACAGGACGCAGCTGAGTCAGTGATGAATACCCCTCTGAGAGCGTGTTTGACAGGTTTTTGTTGCGAACATCATACTCTGCATTTCCAGTGGGGTCATTACAGATGCAAATCCCAGTCACAGCGGAGTTTTATGACACCTGTTCTTGTTTTCCAGGCCGGCCGGGGAAAGTGTCCCGTTGAGGACTTGCAAATCAAGACGGAAAACGAGAGATAGGCGGACAGGTAGGCCCGCTCAGCTGTCAGCGTTGTCCCTCTTCTCCCTCCCCCACCTTCCCAATCACAGCTCTACCATTTGTTCTCCCATCAGTCATTTTCATAGCCCCATCCCTCTCCCCTTCCCTCTATGTTAGATGAAGATATTGCATCCCACCTCTGCCTGATAGTTGAGCATCTGCTTCTTCCTCCCACCAATTGTCTCCAGAGAGTATGATTGTCATGGGGGTTTTGTGTGATCTGGGTCAAAGAGTCTCCTCATTCCAGTCCCCATGTCTGGATTCCTAAATAGTGAAATGTTTCCAATAACGTGTTAAGGAAATATAGTGCCATAACCAGAGGTGAGTTGTGCAACCATGAAATGCGGAAGAATCCTGCGATACCTGTCAAGAACTGCATGTGTGATAGATTTAGAGGTCTAATTTACAAGTAGAAATTCACTGACACCATTTTTATATTCCTGAATAATAAAGGGAAGTTACAGCAGTGGAAAAGGTCCACCTCCAAATGCTCTTGTTATTATAGTTATTTATTTTATTGAAGTTCTTTTAGGATCATTTGGTTCTTGTTTTTAAACTACCAACTAGCTCTGTAGTTGTACCAGTTAGCCTATCCTGGATTGATAACCTGTGGAACTTCCATTGAAATAAATGTTTCCTATACTAAATGTAACAGTGTTTTAGACATCTCTTTGTCAGATGTGCACACTTGTCACACATCCAAGTACATGATTATCTTTAGGAGTCCAAATCCTGATGCTATGCTTACAAATCTACAGGCTGTATTATCAGGGCAGGGTAAGACACAGCCTTGCCTTCCTTTCTCCTACTGTTTTTGCATTGGAAACAAATTATTTGCTTAAAGTCTTGTTTTGTTTTTATTTTTACAAGGTTTGTTTGGTTGTTGGTTCAAAAAAAGAAAGAATTCCAACCACGTAAAGCAATTGAAGGAAGAAGTAAAACTTGTTTAACGGTGGAGGGCGTTTGAGGTGAAAAAGTAATGAGATAAAGTTGACATTTCTGTAAACTCTAGGCCTGCCTGAGCTACTTCTCAACATGCATGGGCTTGTACCCGTAGGGTTAGTCAAACATGGGAAAAGAAGCCTGAGAAGTTGAATCGTGTTTTGTTCCGCGCGATCAACGAAACATACAGTTCTTTTGTCCAGAGAAAACACATGCTGTAAGTATGAGCTTCAATTTGGCTTTGAACTTTGAGAATGTCGGCACACTGTTTGTCTGGCACTGAGTATTTAGAGACTGTTGAACATGTTGAATGTTTTACTTCCCCTCCAGACTGCCCTTTTCTTCGGTAATGACAGACTTTCACTGATCTTGCCCGGGCGAAATGTTGCCAAAAGAAAACTTGGATGTGTTTTGTGGATGGCTCTCTCTTGTCCGCGAGTTTGTGAGCAAGTGTTTCCGATGGGGCTCTTGTGATCTGTGTGGTTTTATTTAAAGTTGCTGTGTTTCTGTGTTGCTCCGTGCTTCTCACATGCCCCCAGATCTCTTCTTTCCTTCCTTTCCTCCCTTAGAAAACATGAAAAAGGTCCAAAGATGAGGGAGAATTATTTTTAGCTGGATGTGATCTCTGCTCTATGTGATGCAATCCAAAAAAAAACATTGCTACATTGGGATATAGCCTTTTCTCTGATGCCTTGTCCCTTACTTCTGAGGAACTTTTTGATAACACATCTCTCAGCTCACAGCTACACTGTTAAAACTGACAAAACTCTATGGCATGTTCATACAACTTTGCTGGATGAACAACTTTGAGGCAAAAGAAAGGGTCTAATCAAAGCTAACGTCACACCTTAAAGGAATTCAGCCATTAAGGAGGACAGTACTAGGGCAACTGAGCTAATGCTGCATTCTAGACAACTTGGAGGTCAGAATCTAAAATACCACGCCCGACTGTGACAAACCGAGCAGTCTTTGACAAGTTTAAACTCAATTGAACTCCCAGCATCTCAGCCTCCACAAGTTTTATTTTAACGTTTTTTCCGTATAACTTTTGTGAAGATAATATTTTTACCTTAACCATATACCAAATAATTTTGGCAGTATTTATTACTTTAGTAAATGTACAGAGAAATTCACTTTCAATTGCCTTTTAGTTGATGGTTTGTCATTTCCAACCTTTGCTTTCTTTCTTTCTTTCTGGTATATGATGTCGGACAACTGCTTTTTCATGAAGTCGGGGACGGATGTATTTGCCCATAGATGAGAAGTAAGAACTTTGACATTGAATGGCGTTATTTTGCTTTCTTGCAAGTTGTTTGGAATGTAGCGTTAGCCATCAAAATCAAGGATCTAGAAACATTAACAACGAGGCTTCTTTAGCTTTGAACAATATTTGAAATGTTGCTCGGTTGGAAAAAGAAAAAGTTCAGTGTGAAGCCTGCACCTACAGACATGCAATTTGTTTTGTGTTTTGCATATTCATCTTTTTAAATTGTACCAATTACCTAGTCATCTATTGAAATCATAGCAATGTATGCTTTGCTATTCATTTGTAACTGGTGCAGGGCTCTGATGAACAGCCACTATTCGCGGCATTGTTCTGCTACTGTTAAAAGCCACATTTAAAAAACGGTTTTATAACATTAACCACATGGACCATATTGATTTGCACACACACACACACACACACACACACACACACACACACACACACACACACACACACACACACACACACACACACACACACACACACACACACACACAGACACACACAGACACACACACACACACACACACACACACACACACACAAAGCTAGAGACAGTGGCTTGTCAGTAAGTCTTATTGCTTAACTTTATCTTTTAAAGACATTTCCAAACACCTTTTTCCCAGACAAACCCCACTGAATGAGCAACAGAATAAGACAGACTCTGATGGGAAAGTAACTGTCACTGTATCTCTGTAAACTCTGTCAAGATATATATATATAATTAAGACGTCAGCTCCAGTCAGTAATTCTTAGTTAGTTGGACACCTATCACAGCACAACCCACTCTCACTGCATTTCCTGTTATAGTCACGAAATGACTATACTGTAACACACTTACTTTCTTGTTGAGTGATGCTAAGTGCTAACAGCTAGCTTTGGCTTGGCAGTAGAGATAAGTATTCATGTCTTTACGACTTGTATTACTCCATGATTTATCTGACATAAAATAAGTTCATTCTTTAGCAACTCCTACCATGTGGTGAGCATACAATGGACTGGTTTAAACTACTTCTCCATCGCTCTCTAAATATAGAAGCTGTTGTATCTGTGCTCTGATTTGAATATGACATATTCTTTACATCTTATACAAATCAGATTATGAGAGCAGCTCTTGCACATCCACTTCAGCCTTCAAGTCTGTCAGTGCAGATGTTAGTTCTTTATTTATTTGCTGCACGACAGCATGTTCACTTGCTGTAATTCCTCGTATTACATTCACTGCTTTGACTTATTCTTGTCTGATTCTCTGCTGCAAAAACCCAGTTTCCCCATAGGGATCGTTAAATTATCTTCTAATTTAGGATTTACGAACAAGTAAACTAATGACAAGGGAATACTGATATGTTGGCTGTTAGCGGCTGTTATGCTCAAATAAATCAGACTTATTGCAGACAAGCTACAATGAAACTAACAGAAATAAGATTTTAGTGAACTCAATCCCCTCAGTGGCTTAAGTGATTCCCAGAGAATATTACAACATTATAATTATAATATACCATCAAGGTAGACAATGATGTGGCCATTGAAACAAAGATACGTTTTTAATGAAAGCCTTGTGTGTGTTTATGGAACAGTAACTACTAACCATTCACTCATTTGCTAATTATGAAGTTCTTAACTTTCATTTATGCTATACAACCTGCTATATTTCAATAGAAATGTTGGCAGTTTTCGACAACCACATTTATCACTTCTCAGATACCAAACATATGATTACCTTGTAAAATATTATGTTCTATAGCAGATTAAGTTATTTAACATATAAAATACACTGAAACATCTAAAACGTGAACTTTAATTAAATGTATTAACTCAATGCATTTTACATAACTGTATTTGGTTAGTTGAAATCAACAATATTAAGTTGAACGTATTTAAACTTGATATTATTGCTTTCAACTAACCTAATACAGTTACAGTACAGTGAAATCTGTTCACATAATATATTTAATTAATGCCCACGTTTTTTTCTCTTGAAAATGTGCTCCACCTTAAATAACAACAACATTTAATGCTGCTTATGTGTCGATAATGACATTCATAATACCTCGATTATATATAACATTAATAATAAAGCACTGAGAAATGTTATTTAGTTAGTCAAGTAAATTATATAAAAATATACTTCCTTTTTATTTGTGAGATTGTGACTCAACATTTTCTACAAGGTGGTCAACATTTTCATGGCAGTATTCTGCTCAGAGCCTCATTTGTTTATTTCTGGCAACTTAGGGGAAGCAGAACAAACTATAAACATAATGTTGACATTTTTATTCCTGATGTTGGTCACCATTGGCTGACAAAGATTAGCCTCTGGAGACAAGGGCCATCTTTTTATAGGGTGCTGGTATAGACAGCAACAATTTAGGCCAATATTTTTTTGGTGCGCCTGTCAATGTTTACAGAAGATTCAATAATCAAGACAACTCAAAATATACACTTATCAATTTTTGATCTGTTGCTGTTTGTCAGATAGTTGCTCACATGTCACCAAATCACTTATTGTTAATGTTGAGGATGAATTGATTAACGATTTCCATACATAATTCAAACCCATCTTTAATGCTATTTCTATCTTCTATTTTCAAGGGACTGTGATCAGGAGAAAGCCCTCCACAAGTGAACAACACTGACTATCTGATACCTGGTAATCAAATAAGGAGCCACAATGTGAGTTTGATTTTATTTTTTTCCTATAAAATCAGAAATATGATAAAATGATGGTTGCCCTTACTTTTTTTCGATTAATTAAATGAATTATTAGGTTCACAAAAATGACAATACACTACAACAGTTACATTTGACGACATCTCATTGACTACTCATCACTTATTCTGAAAAGAGCAACACTTTGGATTATATAATGCCTCTGTCTTTATCACAATATGTACATGTGTTTGACAAGATATACATGTTATGCAATTTTTGCTCTGCAGGGCTCCTGTTGATGATGTTGTGGCATGGGGAGAGTCACTCGACCAACTCCTGGAGTGTAAAAGTAAGCTCACTTGTGAATTTATTGCTCTCATTCTTATGTCAAAATGTCGCTTTCAATTCTCCATCCTCTTTTCCCCACTCGCAAAACTCCGCTGCTCAACGCCGCGTATCATCTTCAATTGCCCTGGGGCTTCTTTCAGAGGATCGAGGATATATTCTGCCTTCAAGTTCATCAAATCCAATTGGAGATATATTTAAGGAGGAGGACACTGGCAGAGATAAGAGACCTAATCTGAGCTGGCAGGGTAGATAGGGTGATTCCAGCCAGCTCTTATTCACTTATAAAGCTGGCACTCACTGATGGCTTTCACCTGTCCATATTCCCTGCCTCTATTTGAAAATGACTAAAGGGGTAGATGGGTTATTTCTCTCTCTGCCGTCTCTCCTCTCTCATTACTTTCCTGAAATGATGTAAGCTGATCTGTAATATCTCAGCCTGTTGTCTCCTGCGTGAAGATTAACTGTCCTTCAGAAGATAAATGTTTCCTTCCTTCGTAGTTGCTCCATTTCCCTTTAGAAGAAATGCAGCGGCACATATGATAAATTGGTAAACAGTATAAAGAAATAAATAGCATGGCAGTTGCAAATTGATGGCATTCATATACCTTTACATCTCGAGTTATTGTAAAGAGTTGACTGTGTTTTGATTGAAAGCTCAGATCTTGGCCAGGAGTGATTTATAGATGGAAACAAGCGGCCCCTGGACATATATTGTTTGTTAGCACCAGGAGGGATTTATGTAAAGCAGTTGTGTGTGTATAACACTGATCCCAATTAGCTGTTTGTTTGTGCTCCCAGAAGACATGCTAAGTATTTTACACCTGCGTTAAAATCACGTCTCAATGAAAACTCCCGTAAAAAATGACACAATTGATGATAAAAAAGAAAAATATGTGTGCGCAATTATATGATGCAGAGGCAGTGCACTTAGCGATGCAGGGTTTAGTTTTGAAGTTAAAAGCGCCTCCAGACATCCATCACAATACCTGGCAGTTTCCTGCACCGTCTGTTTGTCTACCGACTTCATTGAGCCAACAAGGATAACGTTGTGATGAGAGAATGGCTCAACCTTAAGCTAAGATTTTCTCCTAAAACATACATTTAGTTTACATCTATTTTCACCTGATTTGACCTCCTCTATGCGCCCATGTGTGGTTGTATTTCTGCGGCGAGAAGAACATGAAAAAGACAGTTTTCAAGGTTTTCTTGAAACAAGAACAAAGCCAGGAATCTTACAGAGAGGAGGCAAAATGTAAAAATATATATATTATATATTAGTTGAATACAAGTGTTGAGCATGGATGTTCTTTAAGCTCTTGGATCAGTTTGTCTGATAACTTTTTTTCATCTTTCAGCCACATTTTTGGTCTTCATCAGGGGCGCCGCCAGGGATTTTGGGCCCCATGAAAATATATCACATTGGGCCCCACCACCAGGCACAGGCCACTTCGTTTATAAATTACCTTGAGGGCCGTACCAAATGATCTAGCGGTCCGTATACGGCCCGGGGGCCAGAGGTTCCCCACCCCTGCTTTAATATAATAACATTTGTATTAATATCATAACCAAAATGTCGGTGATTAACATTTTGTTTACCTAATACAGACCCACTCAACGCTTCAAACTGTCCATCATCCAAATAGACTAAAAGCAGTTTTTTGTCTTATATAGATCAGTGGCTATGTGGGAAAATACTGTGTTTGAAATCTATAATTAAAATGAGATGTTAGCTTTTTGTTTTGATGTATATATATATATTTTGTATTCCAGCCTCCCTTCAGATATGTTAAGTGGCATGTCATTCAACACAATGCTGGTCACCTCCTTCAGTTGGGAGAAAAGCTGGTTCAGGTTCAGCATTTTGTGGGGACAGGGCTGCTGAGCTTAGAGATGGATCTGTTGGTCCTGGCACCAGGGGGAGGGACAACTGATTTAGTATGAATAGGCGCTAAAAATGTGCCTGCATTTATTAAAGGTAAGGAGGTAAGAATGGAGAAACCAGCTCAAGTGCGCAATAATCTGAAAGTACACAACCGAAGACTTCCTTACAGAGCCCCTCCTCCAACACACACGAACGCACACATGACCAATGAGGGCACGAGATAAGTTTGTGCAGAGATGGAGAGGAGGCTGACAGGCAGGTAAGCCCTCCAGTTATTTTAGCCGGGCCGGCTGAAATGATTGGTCGTGCTTTTTGCAGTACTACGGCTTCCACAGACGAAATTTTTTTATGGATCTTTTCTCAAAGCACTTAAAATATTCATTGCTATCGGGATGTTAAGAGCATTCCATGGAATATAACAAAAAGTGTATCTCGAGCTGGTTTCTCAAACTTACCTACCCAACCTTTAAGTAAGAGTTTTTTGCCACACAAAGTTTTATTTTCAAGAATAATTGTAAATTCTACCCGGACATTATTAATGTAGTTCTACTTGAATGTTAAAACAAAACATGGTTTGTCCAAAGTAACATAATTCTTTATTTTCTACAAATGTGGAACTCACTTCTGACACCAAAATGAACTACAATAAAATATGCAACAAGCATAAAATGCAAAGCAATATTCTGCTCACCAGGTCATCGTCCTCACGGTTTGCCAGACGTCTTGTAGATGTTATCATTTATGCTGGCATATTTCGGCACAGCAACTTGTACAGTTCAGTAGATGGTAGACATTTCTCTGACAGCTGCCTCAGGCTCTCAATGTACCAGCGTCTGTTGCAATAGAACATTTTCTGATCTGATATATGCATGACTGTCACGTCCTAACTTGACCACGTTGCATTTTAATGAATTTAACTTCATGTCAAACAATTATCTCTTTATTTATTTGACTGTCAATGCTTTACATGTTCCTGGTCATCTCACACCAACGCACAGTTGTACTTTTCTGCTGATTTCAATGCATTCCTCTTGCTCTTGGCGAAATCTTTGCAAATGAAACTTGCCCACCAATGGAGCAGGAAGCTTTATGTTAACGACAATTATGCAAATGAGGATATCTCACAAAAAAGTCTTCATGAACAGCTGCCGTTCATCTGACTTAAATAAGCAATAACAGAAAAGTTTACACAGTTATGAGAGTTTATTGAGCCTCACTTGGAACACTTAGGAGAAGAGTACAAAAATGGTTTGGCATAAGGCCCAATGACAAGATAATAACTCTGACTTCAAGTTCTCCATGTTTTTCTTTTTACAATATGGAAATAATGACCACCGTTTTAATACAATAGCTATGATGCGCAGAACTTGGGTAAAGATAGGGTATTATGCATTTTGGCATTTATGAATGAACATGAATGTTATCCCAAGCTTTAGGGAAAAACCTCATATGGTGCTATGGAAATGTAATGGTTGTAATTACTGTATAGCTTTTCTGGACCAGCTGTAATAAAAGAAAAGAAAATAATGAATATGACTACCCAGGTTGTTCAAAACGTATTTTGTATTAATCTTCAGTTGAATGTTTAATAATGCAACTGTCCTGGTTTCATAGTGTTTGTGCTCTTCCTCTGCAGCAGGCCAGCTGGTGTTTGAGGACTTCTTGAGGACAGAATACAGCGAGGAGAACCTTTTATTTTGGCTGGCCTGTGAGGATTACAGGAAAACAACCAGTCAGACAGAAATTACGACTGCTGCCAAAAGGATCTATGCCGAGTTTGTCCAAGTTGATGCGCCAAGACAGGTACTGCTTTTTGTGAAAAGTGACATGAATGAAGTCAGACCTGTGTAACTTTAGATGAGCTTCCATGATGATGTCACTGCCATGCCTCCACATTTTCAGTCACATTTAATAATGCACTTTCTTTGTTTGTCAGTGCTACAACGTTTTTCTTTGTTTATTTGAAGATGCAGTTAACTGTAACATTGTATTAAAAATGATCTCCAAACAGAAAGAAGTCATGAGTGAAATAAAAATTGCTGTTTTCTGAACACAGATAAACATTGACTGTGTGACGAGAGAAAGCATCAGGGAAAATCTCTCCCAGCCGTGGCCAAATTGCTTCGACAGGGCGCAGGGACTGATATACGGTCTGATGGAAAACGACTGTTATCCTCGATTTCTAAAATCTGAAATGTACCAAGCTCTCCTGGAACAGGCTGAACAGCAATGAAAGTAACGTGAGGATAAAAGCTTGGCGGACGCCTCTCCGAATGATTGATTCTGCTCTCCAGCCGACGCATCTGTCAGAGGAAGCAGAAGTGAAAGCTGATGCAGAGCTGTCGATATGACTACTGACAGGATCTAAAAGCCAAATATGTTGTAAATAATGTATTAAACAGCTCTGAAGTCAATTCATGTTTGGATGGTTCCTCTGTATTGCATAAAAAGACCTTTAATATAATAAAAAGGCCCACATTAAGTTCTGAAAAATGTACATTTGTTTTGAAAGGCATGGCTCAGGGTTAAAATGTTTATAATTTGTGGGTATAAATAAGTCATTTGTACCATTACATTCATTTAAATGCAAGGAATTCTGAAAGAATAAAAAGTGTTTCCATGTCCATGTCATGTAACCCAGTATCTATGAATGCATTAATGTGTTAATACACTGTACAAGCACACCTTTTTTTAAATTGGATTTCAGTCCATTTCCTTTTTTATAAAAAAATATTTGTTTTAAAAAATCCTCAGATTTTCGATCAGAGACATTTTTGATTTTTTCAATAGCTTCCATTTTTCCGTCAATACATACATAAACCATTTTACACTGTTTAAAATACTTAAACTACATTTATGCTGCAACAAAATCTGAACAGATATCATGATTGCAACTGCAAGAGGAGTCGAACTCGTAAAATACATTTAAAAATATACAAAAATGAAAAAACATATCTTGTTTCAGAAAATGTAATGGGAAATATAAGTATGAAGTATAAAACAAAACAGAAAGGTGAGTATTTACTGGTAATTACCCGCTAAATGATATCAGAGCCTGCCATTCCCTCCCTGTCCAGCAGTTGTCCCCAATGAGCTCTCTCCTCGTTAATTAGCCACACCGGCTGCTCCACATTCCCTCGTTAGCTCTCCACAGTGCTGGCTGACCCAGGTGTTACTAATAACACTAACGATGGCTCCATTTGATTCAAGTGTCCCAGTAAACCATGACAGTAATTCTTGAGTGAAACTGGGGTAGGAAAAATAGTTTAACATTAGGTCAAGAAAGAACATAGATTTGTTTTGTTTTTTGTTTTATTTATTTTAAGGTTTTATTGATTTATTTTAATTTTATTTTGATTAGAACATAGGTTAAAGAGTTGGAATGATGTGATGATTCATACTCATGTACAGTAGGTGGCGGTATGCACCTTTTTAAGTTGTTTGCAATCCGCCAAAAGCAAGAGAAGAAGAAGAAGAAGAAACCATGACAGTGTGAAAGTGAGCCAGAATGCACAATCTCACGACCCTGAAACTGGAGCTGCAAAGTAAGCCACAGTATGTCTTCATTTGATCCTTTACAACTATAGGAAACGCCTGTGTGTCTCCAACTGTGACATTTGTCAAAAGTGTATTATGTGCTATTCTGAATGCCTTCTTTTAACAAAGCTTGCTGTTAACACATATGAAACTTTAATTTAACTCTATAAAAACAGCTTTTAAAGGTGGGGTAGGTAATTTTGGAGAAACCAGCTCGAGTGTGCTAGAATTTGAAAATACACAACAGGAAAAATCTGCCACTTCCTTACAGAGCCCCTCCTCCAACACACACGAACATGACCAATAGAGAACCGCAGTGACGCGTCGTAAAACCAGGAAGTAAGTTAGCATTTTTAGCACTTCCGGTTCCTTCCTCAAAAAGCAATGCATTTTTTCCATAGGGTTTTGGAAAATAGCTCGAAATAAGGTCTGTGGTCAGGGCCGTGGGAAGTAGGGGTGCTGAGGGTGCTGCAGCACCCCCTGGTGGAGGACAGGGGAACTGCACTTCCACAAGATTAAATACAAATATAATCAAAAAAAAAAAATGTTCAGCCTTGATGTAACAACATTCATAATTAAGTAAAGATAACACCGTTTTCACCCCGGTTACATTTTCCATTTGCCCTGTACGATGGCCGCTGTAAGTGATGAAAGTGGGGGATGTTGGCTTATCAGGCGCCCGCAGCTCACAGCCAGCGTGAGAGAGAGAGATAGAGAGAGGGGGTGCACCGGTACCGGCGGGGAATGTTGTTCTGCTGCGCTAACAGATATAAGAAGCTGTTTCTACAATAATGTGGAGGAGAGCTCTCCTGTCCGACTGAGAGGCTCAGTGAGGTAAAGGACTCTGAGGGTTTAGATAGTTCACTTTAGTCTAAGTTATCTCAGTGGGTCTCAAACGTTTTGATCACAATTTATGTAAACAAATATTTCCAAGGCACTCTTTTATAATTATTAGGATAAATAAAAACAGGTTTGAAATCATTCCAATGTACTGTAGGACAGTAAACCAAAAATACTGTTTAAAACTGGAGATATTTAGCAATATGCATAAATAAATTAATGTTAACTGATAAAATAAGATATAAATGAACCACAAAAATAAAACAAGTTAGCCTACATTTATTTGTTATTGGCTATGGGTTATCAGATATGTTCACATACTTATTTGATTATTAAAATGCAAACCGATCTTTTTCATATGGGTGTTTTAGAGTTGTATTCCCTAGATCAGTCTCTAGTAATTGGGCGCTCAAAGTGCACCAGATTGAAGCATTTTACTTTAAAAGGTTAAAAAAAATCTTCCCGGGGGGGCACCCCCAGACCCCCCTAGAGGATGTGAAGTCCACCCCCCAATTAAAACATATTCAGGCAATACTAAATACATTTGAAGCCTTTTTATATAAGCTGTCCACCATGTCAATACGTTTCTCTGTTTGTAGTGTATTGGTCTTTTGTTGAGGTTTTTCATTGCCAGCTAAAATCTTGCCTAGGGCAGCAAATTGGTGAAAACCGGCCCTGTTGTCATCCCCACAGCACCCCCCATTTGAAACATGTTCCCACGGCTATGTCTGTGGTTGACACAAAATTAAGAGATAAGTCACGTTTTGTTCTACGACATTAAATACATCAGCAGTGACCCCACTGGGGATTTTTGAAGAGTTTACGTGTCTGAAAAACGATGGTTGTTACCGAGTGGCTGAATAGGACTACAGAAATTGTCGAGGCCGTTGTACGTCATTACGCAGAACACGTAAACACTCCCGCTAAGTTTGTTTTCCCCTGTGTTCTGCTTGAAAGCAAGTACATGCCTATCTTTAGTATCTGTATATCTATATCTGACCATTAGAATCTGTATTTTTGAAATTGTCGTTTTTAACACAGTTTTACAAATTATAGAATAATTCATTACCAGTGTTTTCCAATTTTACTCGGCTGTTCGTTTCGTTAGCTAACGTTAGCTAAAGCTAGCTAAAGCTAGCGCTACTAGTTGGCTACGCAATGGTTTGTTGCTTTGCTCCGGGTTGCAGCCACAGGTCTTCGCATGAAACGTGCTTGTTCTATCGTTTCCCGGCCAATGTTTTCCAAAGGAGAGTCTGGATTCGTGCCATGAGGTAAGCTGACGTTACATTTTTGTCTATGTCACGGTGAAATGTAAATGATGGGTAGTGACTGTATCGCCGTTTTAGAGATGGCGCTGCTGAAAAGACCGCAACATAAGTAAAGATAATGAATACATCCTATTAAAACCTGTGTGGCTTATATGATAAGTCTAATTAGTACAAGCAGCATAACATTTCACCATGCAACTAAAGATTGTAGTCAGGGAAATCAGTTTGACATATTGAACTAATAACAAATCACATCTGGCTGGCAGAGAACTCTCTGCTCCATAGCTTCTCTTGGATGTAAAATCACATGTACATTTTACATTTATATTCAATTTAATATTCCATCCCTCACATACTTTTGTATATATAATAACTTATATTTTGTTTTTCTTGTTATGCTGCTGCAACACAAACATTTCCCAAATTGGGATCAATACAGTAATATCTTATAACTATTATAATTAGTGTAGCAGCTGACACCTATTTTCAATATGGATTAATCTACCATTTATTTCTTTAGTTCAATTTTCATCGATAAAAATGTCAAAATAGTGAAAATGTTCACGAGACTTATCAAAGTGCAAGGTTATATCTTTAGATGTTTTGTTTTAGCCTATGTACTGTATGTCTTAATGCTCTTACAGTATATGTGACGGGGTGACTTCCATGAAACTAATATTTTATATCTTCCCAACAGACGAGCTGACAGGAAACCTAACACTCTAACAACCACAACATTGCAAAGGCGAGTAAATGTAAATTAAAAACAATTCACAATTTCTTTATTTCTTCTTCCTTGCAGTGAGGTGAAGCTGACCTTGCACTTGGTGCCAGTAAGGATGTTCCTCACGCAGGCTGAATGTTTCTCCTTCCTTACTGACACAGAAGCCCTTGATTTGCAATGCTTCACTAATTGTCATTTCCCTGGCTCCGTAGGGACACTTTACCTCCAGCACAGCGGAAGACCCTACCAGACCATCTGGAGATGCCCCCAACAATCCTGATAGGGAAAGCCACAAATCTGACTCATGGACCTGCATCTGGGTTGCAGTGGTGAATGCCCTGACGCCCTCACATTCATTCATAGTCCCCCACTGTACAGACAAAACACCATCAAGGGCCTGTTGTTGCCCTAGCAACCTGGCAATAAAGGAAGCAGTCACACACTTTGACCTCAGGACAGCTCCAAAGTTGCTGGCAGTCAACCTTCCTTTCCTGAACAAATGCCAGTTTGGGTTGGTTCGCTGACCAGTGGTAGCCACCTGAATTGCCCTCTGTTGCTCTTCAGACAATGCAATGCTTGCCACAATTTCCTCAGGTCCCTGATGCCCAACAGATTTGATAATTTCAGGAACAGTAAGTGTTTCCAAGCTGTAGTGTTCCTCTTCTGGCTCGGGGGAGAGAAGCCAAGAAATTCCTGAAAACCTGCCACCGAGTCTGTCCCTCAGCCAGTCACGATCTTCGGAGGTGGGCTCTCTTGTCAGCGGGTTAAATTAGTTATTGGTTTCAACAGTCACATTAAAACAGTTACTAAATCAGCTTACTATCACCTAAAGAACATATCTAGGATTAAAAGAATAATGTCACAGCAGGATTTGGAAAAACGTGTCCATGCTTTTATCTTCAGTAGACTGGACTGACACTGCAATGGTGTCTTCACAGGTCTCACTAAAAAATCTATTAGAAAGCTGCAGCTGATTCAGAAAGCCGCTGCTCGAGTCCTTACCAACACTAAGAAAGTGGATCACATCGCTCCTGTTCTGAAGTCTTTACACTGGCTTCCTGTGTGTCAAAGAATAGATTTCAAAATACTGCTGCTGTTTATAAAGCACTGATTGGTTTAGGACCAAAATGCATTTCTGACCTCCTGCTAAATTATGAACCATCCAGATCTCTCAGGTCTTCAAGGACTGGTCAGCTTTCTGTCCCCAGAGTCAGAACTAAACATGGTAAAGCAGCGTTCAGTTATTATGCTCCAAATATCTGGAACAAACTCCCAGAAACCTGCAGGTCCGCTGCAACTCTTACTACTTATAAATCCAGGCTGAAGACTTTTCTTTTTGCCGCTGCTTTTAATTGAACTATTCATATCTTAGACTGCACTGTAACTTTTATCCATGTATTTTTTCTTTTAATGTTTATTTTATTAGCTTTTCTTTTTAATGACTGATTTTAAATGCCATTGTTTTAATGTCTTTCATTTTTTGTAAAGCACTTTGAATTGCCTTGTGTTGAAAAGTGCTATATAAATAAACTTGCCATGCCTGGCCTAATAAAGATTTCATGTGACACATACAATTGAATTGTTGATGGGAATGAATGTGAATAAATTAACTCTAGGTTAACGGTACTCTTGCTATCACTACTAGGGATGTTAACGGTTAATCGACTATCGATTAATTGTCGAAAAGAATTTACTCGATTAAATTAATTGTGACTAATTGAACATTGTAATCTAAGACCGTTTCCCACAGGACGTACTTGAACGTGACCCGAGATTCTCGCGAGCCGCTAGAGCTAGACCTGTCACAAACTTGAGGCGGCAAAAAAACTAAAACAAACAATGATGAGGCGGTCAAAACGGAGTGGAGTGTGGGAGCATTTTAGATTAATTAACGATGAAAAAGACGCACAATGCAAACTTTGCGGTGCTACATTTAAATACAACAGCTCTACAAGTTCGTTAAGATACCACCTGAACAACTTGCATGTAACGTTAGCCATTCCGTCGCCTTCACAACCTACAATTGCTGCTGTGCTGGGAAGGCGAGTATGCGACCAAAGAAAAGCAGACGGCATTACTCAGAGAATTTGCGGGATGATTGAAAGAGATATAATGCCAATTAGCACCACCGAGGCCGAGGGATTTCGGGAGCTGATACAATTCATGGAGCCAGGATATAACATCCCTTCGCGAGCGACCGTGACTTCCAACTTGGAAGCATGCTACGAAATTAAGAAGGCTAAGCTAAAAACATGTTTGTCCGCGGCTAATGTGGCTCTGACGACGGATTGTTGGACAACACTGACTACAGAAAGCTACATCACGATTACTTGCCACTATATTGAAAACGACTGGCAGGTAAAGTCGGCAGTCCTTCTTACGGAGAGCTTATCCGAGAGACATACAGCTGATAATTTAGCTGCCAAACTGAACCAGGCTGTGGAGTCATGGGGACTCACCGGCCGTGTAGTAGCCTGTGTGCACGACAACGCTCGGAACATTGTTTCAGCAAACAACCCCGCACGAGTCAGTGTGTTGCTTTGCTCATACTTTAAATCTGGCCGTCAATGACGGATTCGCTGCTGCTGGTGTCAACCGAGTAATTGGAGCTGCTGGCAGGCTGGTCAAGCACTTCAATCACAGCACACCAGCAACGAAAGCGCTAGAAGCAAAACAAAGACAAATGCAGCTACCAGCTCATCGGCTCATTCAGTCCTGTAAGACCAGGTGGAACTCTGTACATGCGATGTTTGGCAGACTCGTAGAACAGCGATGGGCCGTGTGTGCTGTGCTAACAGACCGCTCAGAGACCAAGCTTTCAGATGCGAGGACGCTGGAATTGAGAGATGACTTCTGGCAGCTTATGGAGGACATAGCGCCAGCACTAAAGGCTCTCCAATGTGCAACTACTGTAATGTCAGCAGAGACGGAGGTATCCATATCCAACACGTACCCCATCACATTTAGTCTGATTAACACGCATCTCAAGATGGCAAATGGAGACAGCAACAGAGTGGCGGAATTCAAATCTAAAGTGCGCACTTCGTTGGGGGAACGGATGAAGGTAAGCTATGGCCATTAATTAATTAAACTCTTCGATCACATTTGAGCTATATAACAGATTATGGGGTGAATCACTTATCACCAACACATTGTCACAGTGTAAACTGCGTTTTTATGCAGTTGTACCCTTGTCATGTCAAACCTTATTAAATAAAACTCTAATGCTAGCTTTCTCCTTTATTTAATTTTAACAGGTTGAGTCTGAAGACCTCACATCAACAACACCAATGATAGCAACGATGCTGGACCCACGGCATAAGCACCTGGGATTTCTAAGCCCAGCAAGCAGGATCTCAGCTAATACCAAACTGCTTGAACTGGCTATGGAAGAACATGTGGACTCCACATCAACAAATGAAGCCACCACTGGAGATGATGTGCCAGTCCAGGGAGCTACACTTCAGAGACACACTTCTGCTATGACTCTTCTACTGGGTGAAAACTATACCACCAGCAGCAACGATGACATTAAAGAGGAAGTGGACATGTTTCTGAAGGATGCCTCACCACTCCTTGATTCCAGTCCCACAGAATGGTGGAAAGTCAATGAAGGAAGATTTCCGAGGCTGGCAAATGTGGCACGACGATATCTGTGCATACCGGGCACGTCTGTCCCATCAGAACGTGTATTCTCAGCAGCTGGCCTGACTGTAAACAGGCTGCGCACACGACTTACTCCTGACCACGTTAATATGCTTATTTTCTTGAACAAAAATAGAGGGGTCTAGGTCAGGAGCCTATTCAAAACACATTGAGACAGGAATGTTTTTGTTTCAGGAGAGGTAGCCTATATCTTCATTTGAGTGTTCTAAGGGTCGCCCTCTAATGTTACTGTCACCTTCCTCAGGGATGATTTAAGTTGTGTTCAGAATATATTTGAAGTTTCCAGGGCTAGTTATCTTACTGTTACCTTTCTCAGACCAAAGGGGATTATAAATGCTGCTGCTAATGTTTCAAGTTTTACATATGTAGTTAACCAGATTATAATGTGTAGGCTTAATATTGTGTATGCTAGGCCTACCCATATTGTTTAGATTTCTATTTAAAATTAATTTTATTTTGCTTAATGTTTCACATGCGACAGGTGAGCCAGTGCACAATTATTTTTTTATGTATTTGAATTTTCTGTGCTTAATTTATTTTGTTAAACTACATAAAGGCCATTATCTGCACATTATCCTAACTGGTACAATAAAACATCAATTGTGCAATATAGCATGCATTTTTATTCAGTAAATAAGCAATATTTAGCTTTTTATGTTAAAGACACTATCGATACAGTGAGAAATTTACATTCTCAGGAAAAAAGCCGTTTATATCAGTTAATCGTTAATCGATCGATAAGGTCAATCAACTAATGATTAATGAATTAATCGATAATTTGCATCCCTAATCACTACTCACCGACACTATAAACCTTGTCCCTCATGCTAGCCCTGACAACACCGGTAAACACACCTTCATCTAGGCTGCACTGTTACGTGTCCTGACTTGTAGTGGTTCTCTCCTCAATCTCTCTTCTTGTCATCTTTGTAAAACAATATCAGACTGGTAATTGACACAGCCATGACTTCTAGTTAAATTCAGTGTGGCTAAAATGAAAAGCTTTGTTAAAATATGCAAGCACGCGAAAGTCAAATTCAGCTTTATTGTCAAAAATTCTACATGTGTTATACATCCAGAAATATCGTTTCCCACAGTGACATGTATACATAAAACAAAACAAAAAGGGCCTAGATAAACGTGGTATACAGTTTAAAATGTTAATATATTTAAAGTGTTCAAAGTGCAGTTTCAGTGCAAGTCAGTTGAAACGATCTTAAATTGGCGTGACGTTGAAGTCGTGCGACCCTGCTGCTGCACTGGCTTGTAGTTTGTTTATAGCATAACGTTAGCATTTCGCTTTTGGCGACTAGATTTATGATTAAAAAATTATAAAAGTAGGGTTGACATGTGGAGATTATCCGGCTGAACAAAACGTGATCCCTCTCTTAAATGTGTGTCAACCACAGACCTTTATTTCAAGCTATTTTCCAAAATCCTATGGAGAAATTGCATTGGTTTTTGACAAAGGAACCGGAAGAAGTTTACTTCCGGGTTTTACGACGTGTCACTGCGGTTCTCTATGAGGGCACGATATAAGTTTGTGCACAGAGGAAGGCTGACAGGCAGGTAGGCCATCCAGTTATTTTAGCCGGGCCGGCTAAAATAACTTTACTTTAATAATGTGTTTTTATGGCATTTTTGTCATTTTGGTTAAGAAAAATCACTTGTAATTATATTTTGGTTCACATTAGAAATACTTTATATTTAATTTTTCACGATTTATAATTTTAGAGATTTTTTTTCAAAACTCATATCTTCTCCTCTTGTCTACTCATAGCCCACCCTCATCAATCCATGCCGGTTGATCAAGTTTGATAGTCCTATACCCCCCACCCTAACCTTCCCTTATATTGTAAAGCGATTTTGAGTCCTTGAAAAGCCCTATACAAATATAATGTATTATTATTATTATTACTATACTGTCAGTTATCAGATCTTGCTGTGTAGAATAATCTTCCTGAGAGGTGTCTCTTGTGATGTAGTCTGTGTGGTCTACAGTGAATGTATTCCTGGCAGCCACAGGTGATAAGAATCAAAGGTTCCCATAGGATCCCATAGAAAATGCATGCAGGCCATTTTTGACCCACTTATGGAAGCTTGGGGTAGTAATACAAAAACTACAATTTCTTCAAATTTAAATTTAAAATGTGAATGACATGATATCCAAAAATGTTTTTGGAGGAATAGCTGGAATATGAAATGATACAAAGAATGTATTACAAAGATACTTCAAGAAAACCACCTCAACGGGTCCAAAAAGACCCACTTATGGAAGCTTGGAGTAGTAACACAAAAACTAACATTTCTTATAATATTTCAATTTAAAATTTGAATGGCATGATATCCAAAACATGTTTTTGGAGGAATAGCTGGATTATGAAATGATAAATCTTTTTTAATTACAAGGATAATTCAAGAAAACCACCTCACCGGGTCAAAAGATACCCACTTATGCATCTAAGTACTCACATTGAATAGAAAGAAAGCGAGTGGTATCATCTTTCTATTTAAATATTGGCAAGAACTGAATTGGCAGTTTTCCCAAAATGTCACTAGTTTAATAGGTGGAAGCATTCCAGTTCTACAGCATGTTGTTTTTATGAAAGTATTGATCAGCATCCAGTCAGATATCTTAAACCAAACATCTAGGGTGACAGTATTCAAAATACTGTGAATTATGTTATTGTGACTGAGGCAAAGCCAAAATAGATGGTTTGATAAACAAAACAAAAAGGAAGCATGGTGTGTAATGTATTTATACATTCTCTCAATGGTTTGGGCAATATGGGAAATATACTTGTATTTATGGTGTCCAAGTATCATTGTAAAGGCAAGAAAATGGTGGGAATCTTATTACAGACATGTAACGATATTGCATTTATTTGGCACATTTATTCTTGGACTATGCATGTCCTTGTATATGCTTTTGACCTTGTGTGTGCATGTTTCTTGCTAGCATATTGAAATCTCCCTATGTGCATCTGCTGACTCTAGCCCCTCATTGCCAGCGATTCTGCAGAGAGCTAACCCCTGGCAGTCTGATAGGAGGTGTAGCATTATCTCGTTCTATTTCTGCCCCTGCCGGACCACAGAAAGGGTTTAATACTGAGGATAGGATCGGATAGGAAATGTTCGCTGGGGACGAATAAAAGTGTCAAAGTATTACGGAGAAAAAGGAAAGGACGGAGTTGGTAATGACAAAAAGAAGGATTTGCAGAGAGGGGACAATGAGGAGAAGAACAAAATGAACAAGGTGAGGGTGTTGGCAGAGGCAGGAAGGGAAGGAATAACTAAAGAAGGAAGTTAAGTCAGAGCGCAAACATTGCAGGAAAAGAAGAGGGGGATTAGAGGCAGGGAGTGATTGCAGGAAGAAGCAGAAGGGGGATGGGTGGATGGACATGGGGGGAGTGATGGAGGGACTAAGCAGGTCAGCGTCATGTGAGCAGCAGAGGCTCAGATAATGCCCCAGGATTTCGGGTTCTGGGAGATGCAGGTGGCAGAGTTCACAGTGGGTGGGAGATAAAGCAGCAGAGTCTCTGCTGACGGCCACAAACTGTTTTTTTCTTCCCAACTGGGGAGGTGAACTTAACACCGCCTCAACACATTTCCTCCTCCTGTGGCAGACTTAAAGTGCTTTAATACTGGGCTTCAAAGGTATAGGAGTGATGAAACACCATTTTTTCCACCCTACTAGTAGATCCACAGTGTTGTTCTTCCAGTGTTTTAACACTATTGCTATGGAGCTTTTGGTTTTTGTTAGGTTTGAGTGTAACATTTTCACAACCACCCAAATGTAGGCAATGTTTTACACAGTTTTAGCAGAGAAAAGTATGTAAAGCATGCAGCATATTATTTGCATAAATAAATGGATATCTGAAATTGTCATTGCAAATGTTTAATGAGGAGAAAAATACATTGACTGAAAGGCAGACTTAAAGGTTTCACAGAATGACTTCTGTTGAATTCTTTGCTTCCAATAAAACTCTATCGGGCACCTGATTGATAAGCCAACAGAAACATGTCTCTAAGCTAATTGTCATTTGTAAAGTTGGCAATTTTCTGGTTCCTGCCCCTCAAATGTTATAATTTGCTTCTTTTATCTTTGTTGTACTGAATCAAATCTATTGTGGGTTCAGATCTTAAGGTTTTAAAAAAAAAACAAGCAACTGACCGTTCTGGGTCATTTAATATATAACGAAGCTTTTACAACAATTTTGTTTATGTTTTCTGTCGTTTATACAGTTTTAAATGACTAGTAGACTATGTAGCCTTAAGCCTTAACTGTGATTTTTAAAAGAGGTATACAATTAAATTTACCACACACCAAGTGACACTGGTCTAAGTTATTATTGTTTACATTGTGCCTTACACTGACTCTGCAGTGCCCTCATTCACTCTTTACATTGATTTAACTTTAAAAGTGTGAGTGTCTACATGACCACTAGATGGAGACAAATGCCTTGTTTTAACAAATGTACAGTAACGGCATCATTGGAAAAAGAAACGACACAGGATGTTCAACTATAGCTATCAAACGACTAAAAGATGTTTTTGTCTTTTTTTATATCTACATAAAAATGGTCTAATAGATATAATAATGGCATAGCAATTCAACTAATTATAGATATCATTTTTTATACATATTTGTCATTGTCATGATCATAGTTTTCTGTGTCTGGTCCGTTTCCTTTTTAAATGTGAAAAGTATTCTCATGATGGCTTATGTCTGTTTTTACTTGTTTTCTGTGTGTGATTTCCCATATCCAGTCCATCTGCACTTTATCCCCTCATTAAGTCCTGGTTTTCTGTTTGTTTGTTTGTAGATCTGTTGGTTAAACCTGAAAGTAACGTCTATCCTGTAAAAAATGCCTGACGCCGGCAGTCTCCTGCCTTTGGGTCTACCACAGCTTCACTGTGTGACAGTCAGTGCAGTGTGTTCAAGATTTCTGCTGACTGTGGCAGGCCAGTCAACCAGTTTGTTGTTTGACGCTTGAGCCAGGGACTTCAGTCTGAGTGAAGATAGAGGACGATATAACAGGAACCTGTCAATCTGACTTCCCATGAATCTGCCCCGTCTTCACGACCATCAGTTACTGAAAGCTGTTTCACTTCTACACAAAGTCTTCTGCAGAAACACTTGCGACATTGATTCCTAACACTGCTATGCTGCGGGTCAGCAGAGCGAACTCAACCAGGGATGACCAATCTGAGGGACAGCATGCCGAGAGAATCACTAAGGGAAATAAATGAAAACCCATTTAACAGCACACGTTTTTCATCTTACAATCAGAAAAAAGAGAACAATTACAACATTTTCAACCTGAGCGATATAACAGTTTATGGCGAGTACGGCAAATGAAAGCAGTAGCGCTGACCAAAGTGACTAGAACGCAACCACACACTTATTAAACAAAAAACACACTTTATAAAGTTAGGCTACACTAACCAGGCTTAGTGTGATTCTGTTTATGTGTACCTTACTTTGACCATCAGTTCGCTGTCATTGATCATTGTGGCGAGCAGGCGTTTTGTTTTATATTATAGCAGCTATCAGATGGAATCAATACATGGGCTGCACAGATTATCATGACTCATGTCCGACTATCACAAGTAGAAACATAATGTAAAATATGCCGGCTTATGCCACAATAGGATAGCAACAAGTAGTCAGTTTAGCTTTGGTTGCTATGCTAACATCACCCATTTTATACCAGAGAAACGTTCATAACAGCGTTGTGATGCCAAACAGCTGGCAGCACTGAAGCGGTCGGTAAATGCCGCTGATAAACAATGAACCACGGCACAAGGGTTGAGAAGTAGTTATTTCAAGGTTAATTTAGGATCATGTGCTAATGTGAAAAGAACGATAAGAGTTTTTAAGTTTATATCTGTGGATGAACTGTAGCGCATCTGATTATTATCTTCTTTTTTTAACCAAAGTGTGAAAGCGGAATATTTAATCTGATTTGTTTCCACTCAGATGACTCATTTAGTTTGTCTTCCGCATGTCAGAACTACATTTTTGAAAAACCTTCTGATGGAACAAAGCTATTAACTACACTCAGTGTACTTCTGCCATATCAATTGGAATGGCCTGGAAATTGGATGGAAAATTGAACTTTTTAATGCAAAGGCTAGTTCACTATTCTTTTGGAGTTTCTCTCTAATGTATATTATATACAGTGGCGTTTTCTCCTGGAGGCCAAGGCTTCCCCTGTTTTTTCGGATTGTAGTTATAATGTTAATTAATAAATAAAAACACTTCGTTTAGTTTCGGAAATTCTTTCTTGTGTGTTGCTGCCGGTCCGTCTCTCCCCTATTCTCATTGAGTATTTTACAAAGAGTGAAACAGCGCCCCTCTAGATGTTATGGTGAAACAGTAGATTGCACTCTCTGTTGCGAGAGGAGGCCAGCCGAAATTTGCTTCCCTTGGTGAAAAAAAATTGAGGGATTGACCAATCAGATGAGGTTCACGTCATGCCCCTGCCAACCTGTGATTGGTCAGGGCCATGCCAAGGGAAGCCAGAGGCGGCTGGCTTCCCTTGCCTCACAATCCAATCAAATCGCATCAACTTAGTGGTGCAGTGACGCGTCCCAAAAAGCGTAAGTAAGCTGCGCTCGGTTTCCCTCGACAAAATAGCAATGGGATTTCTCCATAGGATAGCTCGAAAAAAGGTCAGTGGAAAACGAACCTGTTAGGTAAATGCACGTTTTGTTCAGTCGGATAATTTCCACATGTCTACCCTACTTTTATAATTTTCGAATCATAAATCTAATCGATAGAAGATAGATAGCGTCACTGCACCACTCTCACCGCCGTTAGAAAGTAGCAAGCAACTGAAGCAAGTGCAATTATGGAGGGTGGAGATTCGGAGTATTTAATCAAAAATAATTGTACTAAACTTCCGCTGCAGCAGCAACAACAAATACAATCTGATGACAGGCCAATGCCCAAACTGGAGCTGTGTACAGCGAGGAACAAAAGAGTGAACCGGACGTAAAACGTTAAAGGTCTCCTGATTTAGTTTGTGAATGAATGCTTATTAGAGTTTCGGCTGGAGAGTGCGTGCGGACCTGTCGGTCAGATAACAGGCGTTTGTTTGTAAGTCCTGCATCTGTATGATACAAATGTGTGTAAAATGAAACCGGGCGCTGTAATCACTCATCTGGTTACGTTATTACATTGACCACCACACCCCCCCCCACCCCAAAAGAAAGGACGTATTATTGGCTTCCCCTAATTTTTGCCCCACGCCACGCTACTGATTATATAGAGGCCAAAGTACAGGATGTCTAAAGATTGGCGATCTTAAATCCGCCTTTAAATATAAATACATGTATTGCACTTTTTAAAGGTAAGATAGGTAAAAATGGAGAAACCAGCTCGAGTAAACTAGAATTTGAAAGTACGCAGCCGAAAAAAATCTGCCCCTTCCTTCAGACTTCCTTACAGAGCCCCTCCTCCAACACACACGAACGCGCACATGACCAATGAGCGCACAAGATAAGTTTGTGCACGAGATGGAAGGCTGACAGGCAGGTAGGCCATCCAGTTATTTTAGCCGGGCCGGCTCAGATGATTGGTCGTGCTTTTTACAGTGCTACGGCTTCCAGAGATAACAAAAACATATTATTATGTGATGGCACAAATGCAATTTACAATGATAACGGTTAAAAGATAAATATGTAGACTGTGAAATGGCAACTGTAGCTAGCAGCATTTATTAGTTGTAGCTAGCTAAGCTAACGCTAGCTCCATGAGTTGGTTTGAATAGCAGTCTTCCACCATTGCTTTTGCTTTTTTTTTAATTACCCAAAGTAGTTTAGCATTTTCTGAACTTTCTCACATCCCTGATGAAAGTAATGTTCAGCAAAGCATACAATAACAAGGGCGTCACTCGCCGAACATCCCCTGAGGTCGCGTGTGAATCCACTGCAGCTACAACTTCTTGTATGGAAAGTTTGAAATTAACTCACTTCAGCTTTCTCTTAACCACAAACGTACCACTATACACAACGGTGAGAGCCCTGAGGGAATCCGGAAAAGCACCACACACACACCCTCATTGACATCCCCCACCCAAACAAACACACAAGTACTGGCCTTGTGTGTTGTACATTTCCCATTATTATTTCCCAATGTTTGTGTCATAGAGGGCCTCGGACACAGGAACCATGTCGCGCTAATTTACTAAATATAATTAAGGTATAGAGAAAGTGTATGCACGAAGCAGACAAACCTGATCATCAGTGTCTGAAAATTTAGTTTTTCGAGGAATCTTTTTGATTTTATTTTTATTGTACAGGCTACAGAAACAAAACATGGACATTACAATAACAAAATAGGAGACATTCCTATCTTAGACAAAAAACAAACAGACAAAATAAAATACAGTCAGTAGGTCACTTCAACATTTCATAAACAAAACGAAATAGGTTGACAGTCCAATATCATCAAAAGCACATACCATAAAATGGTAATCATATTTATATGTATTGTTCCTTTTTATCCCACTCTTCACTAGAGCTGATTGTTTCCCATTTCATGGTGTGTTGAGCCACCCTTTAATTCTTTGTGGCAATCATCCTTTCCAAAATAAATTGTGTTTTTAATCTACTTTTCACACACCTTAAATTCAGATTTTTCCAAAACGAGAAGCATTCGGACCCAAGCAGACGGAAGTATTGAGTTATTTGCGGTCTACAAAGACAGAGGAGAGACTGTCAAGTTTGGCTGTACTCGGTATTGAATCAAAATGCACTAAAGCTGTTGATCTTAATCAGTTTGTGAGGCGTTTTGCTGAACAAGATGGTAATCGCGGAACTACCATTCAGCTGTTAGGCATGCCAACTTGATGCTCTGCTCGTGGATGACTCGATGAGCATAAACAACTGTTAAGATGATGACCTTGTATGTGTGTATATTTATGTTTTCCTTTGCGGGGGTCTGCCCCCAAAAAACAGTTTTAAGCCCTGAGAAAGTCAAATAAGACGTAAAACTACACTGCCCAGCCAAAAAAAGTAACCACTTTGATTTAACTAGCTCGAAATATAAGCCTCTTAATGTTCCTATTCTCATAATACAATATATACATAATAATGCAATTTGCAATGATAACGGTTAAAAGAAAAATATGTAGACTGTGAAATGGCAACTGTAGCTAGCAGCATTTATTAGTTGTAGCTAGCTAAGCTTACACTAGTTCCATGAGTTGGTTTAAATGGCAGTCTTCCACCATTGCTTTTGCTTTGTTTTTATAATTACCCAAAGTAGTTTTTCATTTTCTGAACTTTCTCACGCTGTGAATTGTTGACGTCCCTTGCTTGGTTTTGGCCAGAAACGTTCCAACTAACTTCCTGTGCTACTGTATGACACGAACTGTCTTTGTCTAAGTCAGAGTAGTTTTTAATGTCTGTTTGAATTTATTCTGGCCAACCCTTTAACAGCCAGCGCCACCATTTGGTAGAGCACATTTTTGTCTTGATATCTTGTTGAAAAACAAAAATACAAAAGTTGAACTCCATCTGATTCAGCCAGCTCTACCATTTCGTTGACATTTTGTGCACAAAACAACCTCTAGATCAGTGATACTCAAATGGGGGTACGCGGACCCCTGGGGGTACGTTGGGGTACTGCAGGGGGTACGTGAGATTTATAATAATAATAATAATAATAATAATAAGGATAATAAAAAAAATAAAAAGGTTAATTAAAAAAATACCATGCATGACTAAAACAATAATCTTAGTACAATATGTTAAATACAAAACACAATTGTATGTCAAATGTGTGTATTGTATTTGATTGGTTTGTTAAACATATTACTTAAATTGAAAAACTCCTTGGAAAAATAAAAGTGTTATGTTGTTTTTTTTCATGCATGAAGATGAAAATATCCTTAGTTTGTTGTAATGCAAGCACGAAGGAGTTAATACATCACACACTGAGGGAACATCACTATATTGTAATTATTTATATAGGCTTTTTCGATCAAAAATGTTCGGGGTCGGTCAGGGGGTACTTGGCTGAGAAAATGTTTCAAAGAGGGTACATTACTGAAAAAAGTTTGAGAACCACTGCTCTAGATGTCACTGGTTCGAACAGAAGGCCCTTCAGCTAGCTTCCACTGAGAAAGTTGGCATGCTAAAAATCACTGTTGAAGAAATCACTCTTTTTGGTCAACTTTTGTAAGGTAACCATGTCATTTTTTACATATTTTAGTGTCAGAGCACTGACTGAACATAATTAGATAACTTGATTAAAAAAAAAAAGTTTTAACAAGTGTGTAATTATTTTTTGGAAAATATGCTCAACCAATCGGTCGATTTGGCCTCTTATGGTAAACTAGCAATATGACTTCAGAGTTTCATAGATGTTTTCCAATAAAATATGGTAAATAAATGGCTAGATTCATGGTAATATTACTAAATCTAGTAATGCCTTATGAGTGAAAGAGTGATAATAATTTATATAGCACCTTTCATGCATGGCATACATTACATTACATTTTACATTACATGTCACTTGTTAGATGCTTTTATCCAAAGCGACTTACATACTCAATACTGTGGACAATCCCCACAGGAGCACTTTGGGGTGAAGTCTCTTGCCCAGGGACACAACGACATGCTGACTGCAGTGGGGGTTTTGAACCTGTGACCCCCTGATACGAACACCAACGCTCTATCCACTGCGCCACACGTCTCCTCCACATACAGCCCAAAGTTGCACACAGATGAGCAAGTTAGGCCAACACAGGATATAGACATTTGCTGTTAGGCCAGAGGTTTCTTGTTAGGCCAATTCAGCATTTACAGTAAGGTTAGCAAGTCTTTTTTTATTATGAAAAACACTTAACATTACTTTTTTTCATTTTTATTATTTTTACAAATATAATTCATTATCTTTTATGAATATATCTGGTTATATATATTGCTCATTTTCCATAAAAGAAAAAAATGTATTTGTTTGTTTTATTTTTGTTTGATGCATACAAATACTGTAATGTATATGATTGTTGGAAATGCACTTTTACCATAAAAGGCCAGCTCGACCATTTGGTAGAGGCTCATAAAAACAAAACTCTGCAGACAGTCAAAAGAAATATAATTATTTGTGGCCCATTTCATAAAAAAATGCAAACAAATAATTTTTCCATAGCTTTTTTCTTGGTCTGGTAGTTAAAGGGTTAACGATTTTAAGATTGATGTGGTTTTTCTGTAAACGCATACTGTAGTTTGACAAGTAAGCAAGTGTCATACAGTCATGCTTCTATCAATTTGGGAAACTTTCATCCAATTTACCTTGACAAAGTAATCTGTATTTCCTTTCTCTCAGAATACTGTAATTGTCTTTACTCAGGTATATATCATGAATTTGTTGTTGTTCTTAATCTCAAGATGGCATCACTCCCATTCTTGCTGTATCTTTTACATCCTTTAAAACAGTGGTTCCCAACCTGGAGGGCGCCAAAGATCGCAGGGGGGGGCGCCAGGCCTCAGATGATTTGAGGGCAAATATCATATTTAGATTTTTTTTTTTTACATATTGTAAAGCAATACATGATTGTCACTAAAAGCCTTGTCTCTACATTACAATAAAATCCCCAAAATAATTGATTAATTAATTTGAATAACAATTCAAGTTAGTAGCTAAAGGCATAAAAAGACAGAAATGTATAATTCTTTCTTTAAAAAAAATGTTTCTTCTGCCTGTAAAACGTCCAAACCAGGCTTTCCTGGATAAGCGCATTTTTAAAACATAGTCATTGTACATGCCAGTTTCAGTTGGATTATTTGTCACAGTTGCTCCGATCAGATCGGTCTCCTCCATTTTGTAGATTATTTACAACTTTCGAATCCACATAAACACATCGGCAAAATCTGGCTTACTTTGAGCATGTGTTTTTAAACAGTTTAATCCCTTTGTGAATTGTTTCCACTTCCGCGCCGTCCTTTAATTTCTTCATACAGCGGGAATCCAAATGATTTAATCCTGAGTCCAATGACCATCAAAGTCACTCCAATAGTGCTCCTTCATTACGCTTTCATCCTCCTTTAACAAAATACTTCACATTCATCTAGTTTGTGACAGCAGTTGTAGCATTTTTGAGAAGCCTTCCGAGTAAATCGCCAAGCGCCCCAACCCCCCCCGTGTGTGTGTGGGGGGGGGGGGCGCAACTTCCAACAGGAGTCATTTGTGGGGGCTCTTGGGAAAAAAGGTTGGGAACCACTGCTTTAAAAGATGAGACTGGCACAAAAAAAGAAAAACCCCAATGTGTGAGCCAGTCTTTCAGTCGTTTGTCAACTTCCCTATCAGATACTACTGCATATATTTTAACTTTAGAACAAAGGAGAACGGGAACAAAGGATTCAGATCAGCTATTCTCAACTTCTGTGCCTAATGTCTCATCTATTAAAAGGGAGAGACGGGAGCTGTAGCTGCAGCAAGTTAGCTCAACACAGTCCAACGGTACTTTTAATGTCCCTCGATGGCAGTCATCTCTGAGCCTTCTTCCTCAACGTGACTGACGACACACCTTAGGCGCCTGGAACCAACCGTGCATGCAGAGAATTACAGAAGACTGAATGCTAGCATTTTCTCAAATGGGAAATGAGTGTCACGTATTATGAAGGCGATAATACACGTCTACACTTGTTACAAGACACATTTATTTTATTAAGAATTCTGTGGAAGGAATACCTGAAGAGATGGAGCTCTTCTATTTGATGCTAAAACGTATTGTTACAACTGGAGATAATAAAGGGATTGCTACCTCAGTAGAAATGGTATAGCAAAAAGGTTAACACATATATTTTAGTAATCCCCCTCCCTTTCCTCTATCTTCCTAAATCCTATCCCACTGGAATTCTTTGGCAGTGAGTCAGTAACAACAATAAGTGAGTCTGAGCAGCAGTCGGTTATCTATACCTGTATCAGCAGGCCCTCCGCGTCATTGGTATAACACCTTGCCTGTGAAGCTAGGTGCTAGAGGGAAAAGTACAGTTTACAGGCACCACAAGGGATTATTGTAACTCCGTCCACACATATACCAGGGATGTTAGAATGCCGAAACTTTTGTTTTCAAAGATACGGTTCTATACAATTAAAGATCTGATGCAAAACGTGAAGCGACCCAGAAGGTAAGCCAAAGAGTCTAATGATCAGTTATTTGAGTAATGTGAATAGGCTTACTTTCTAACACTGTTCAAATGTGAAACTTTACAACACTAAGTTCAACTTCATTTTTTTTGCAGGTCTGATGTTATTCTTAATCGAAATAGGCGTAAAATGGACATCCAGTGCCACATGGTTCAAAAGACAAATGATGAAACATATCCTTCAAACCTGAGGTAGACTACGTGGCACTTTCATTGATATCTCAATGTTCTGATTGTTCATAACATTTTAGAAATGGAATTCTCAAATCCCTCTTTATTACAGTTGTCAGACTGATCATAAACTCTACCCGACTCTTGAAGAGTTGCTACGCGATAAAAGTAAGACATTTTACTTTCTTTCTTTTTTTTTTATATGGTTTATTTTATAATAAAAATATCACAAAAATAATTTGTATTGCTGTTGTTGTTGTTATTATTATTATTATTATTATTATTATGTGTATTATTGTTATTGTTGGTGTTCTATTGACATTATACAAATGTTTCCCAGAGTATTTAGCAGCGTTCCGCAGCTTCCTGAAGTCAGAGTTCAGTGAAGAAAACGTTGACTTCTGGCTCTCATGTGAAGACTTTAAGTCGACTGCCTCAATGGACGACCTGGGCTGGAAAGCAGAGGGAATCTACCAGAAGTTCATCCAGCCCACAGCCTGCAGGGAGGTTAGTGATAACAGAGTTCCGGATGAAAAAGCAGGGATGCATAATCAGCATTTTATTTGACTTGAGAAAAAATATTTATAAGGAATTTCTTTTTTTTTAACTAAACATCCAACCAAATGACCCCTCTTGAATCATCATACAGCTAGTGGAGGTGATACATTGACAAAGCAATTGTAAAGCTCGCGTCACACTGTCCCGAAATTGACACCCGATGGACACACGAATATGTAATTGTGAAGATGGCCCCGAACCACACACGAAGGCAACATTTACATTACATTTAAGACATACAACTGCAACGAAAGAAACAAAAACAATTATGTTAAAGTACTATGATACTGTACTAATATCTTTAGACTTTTTTCTTTACTTTTTCCGTCTTTATATGTAGAAGATATTAAGTTTTCTCCGTAATGTTGTTTCCATAGCAACAACAACTTCCTGTCAACTCGCCTTCAAAATAATATATGATATCCTTTTCAGTTTCACAGAACACAAATTGGGTTATTTACATAATATATTTACATGATTTTGTCGTTCAATAAAACAACCAGATCGACACACGATAAAGGAAATGTTCAAATTCGGCTCTGATCGTAGCAACATTGGGCCATTCGTGAGGGCATCTTAAGCCATCGTATGACGCCGTTGGAGTTTCTCAGGCTCCGGCAGGAACTTCGTGAGCGGTGGCAAAATCTTTGGCATGCCAAACATTTGCCGAAGGACCTTGCAAAGGTTCATTTTCGTGTTGAATTTGTGAGTCAATTTTGCCCTTTGTAAGGCCATCGTGAGGGCATCTTGTTATCATCGGTGCCATCGGGCATTCGCCCCGTTCAGAGTGAGGGGGAATGCCCGATGGCACCGATGATAACACGAAGATGACACGATTTGACAAGATGCCCTCACGAGTGCCTTACGAAGTTGCTGCCAGAGCCTGAGAAACTCCACCGGCAGTCATACGATGGCTTAAGATGCCCTCACGAATGGCCCGATGTTGTTACGATCAGAGCCAAATTTGAACATTTCCTTTATCGTGTGTCCATCGGGTGTCAATTTCGGGACAGTGTGACGCGAGCTTTAGATAAGACTTGCATGGATATCTGAATAACTGGTACATTATTCTATGCTATACTAAATAAGTTACGGAGCATACAACCCAATACACAGTGTCAGTGTTTTGAACTGGCTGCAAACGGCACATTGACTGTTTATGGCTAAAACCCATGGATTCAAACACAATAATTAAGTCCCCATGTATAATATTTAGAATTGATTTCCCCGTGGTCGATATCAATTATAAAGGAAATACTAATATATCGTGTTTCATAGATGATTGTACTGTTTGAGTATGATAATCATCTGACCCCAAAGAATATGCGCATATCGTACAAAACCTTCCTTACTGCAATTATACTTTTAGGTTATTTTGTTTGGTGTTGATGAGGATGGATAACAATCTATTCTGTCCAGTCCAAATGTCTCCGACCATGTTTAGATGGTCTGTTTTTATAATTATCACAATCTTGAACCACAGCACTTGATTTATGTGAAGTATAGTTAGTGTGAATGGCCCCGTATTCAACACAATTGACATTTTTTTTTCTTTGTGTCTCTTCCTCAGATCAACGTTGACCACCATATTAGAGAGAAGATCAAGAAGACTTTGGAGCAGCCAAGCCTCTCATGCTTTGATGAGGCCCAGAAACATGTTTACCTGCTGATGGAAAGAGACTCTTACCCCAGATTCCTGCACTCAGATGCCTACCTGAGTGTAAAGAACAAATCCAGGACTCTCTGGTACATTTAGCTCAGATGGCTCTATCAAAACAGCTTTTCTAATCCTTGTTTTTGTTCCCATTTGGCTGAATTTAAAAGTTATTTCACATTGTACGAGATGTGAAGCTTTCATAAAAAAAATGAGATGGTATATTGACGAAATGTTGTGGAGGATGTTGGAGCAGAGAAAAGTGATGTGAGTGGGAAAATAAGTAAATGCAAGTGGGGTAGAAAGAATGCTGTGTATGCATAAGTATAGTTTGGATTGGTTGGAAATAGTGTAAGTGTCGACGAAAAGTTTTAGTAAGTTATAGAACAAAATACAAATGACAAGGAATGACATAAACATGGTGTCTGATATGAAACAACCTAGTTTTCATTAAACGCTATACAAAACTTTACCATCTTTAGCTACAATTCAAGAGATAAGTCGTTATCTCTCTGCACTCAGATGCCTACCTACCTGAGTGTAAAGAACAAATCCAGGACTCTGGTACATTTAGCTCAGATGGTTGTATCAAAACAGCTTTTCTAATCCTTGTTTTTGTTCCCATTTGGCTGAATTTAAAAGTTATTTCATATTGTACGAGATGTGAAGCTTTCATCAAAACTGAGATGGTATATTGACGAAATGTTGTGGAGGATGTTGAAGCAGGAGCAGAGAAAAGTGATGTGAGTGGGAAAATAAGTAAATGCAAGTGGGGTAGAAAGAATGCTGTTTGTATGCATCAGTATAGTTTGGATTGGTTGGAAATATTGAAAGTGTCGACGAAAAGTTTTAGTAAGTTATAGAACAAAATACAAATGACAAGGAATGACATAAACATGGTGTCTGATATGAAACAACCTAGTTTTCATTAAACGCTGTACAAAGCTTTACCATCTTTAGCTACAATTCAAGAGATAAGTCTTTATCTCTCATCGTCCATAACTGTTGATTAATGTTTTGTGTTGTTAATGTACTGACTTGTTTTCATATAGTCAGATTTTGAGACAATGATTTAAATCATCTAGTTAGACATGTGCGGATGGGCATTAGTAAAAAAAAAAAAAGAACAGTTTCCACCCAGCGAGGAGATTCTGTTTTTGGTCACATGTCTGATATATCCTTTAATGAGGTGCAGGGATGACTCTATACACCAGCAATAGGGTTTACCAAACTGGAAAAAACTAACCCCGCGGTAACCCTTGATCTCACTCAGTTCTGTAAATGGCCTTATTCCTCAGAATTGTGCCTTAAAAAGGAGTATTGAGGCAGCTAATAATAACTCCAGAGGCTTAAACGACAACACTGGAGTCATCAGACAACCTGATGCGTAACAGATCAGGCTGAATGTGCTGCCTTGTTAGGGGAATAATCTCATCGCCCGCAGACAATGATAGCAAAGAAACACAGATGCTTTACGTGGAGAAATACCATGAAACAAGTATACTTTGGAAAAATACCTGACTGTTTAAATAAAAGTATTAAAGTGGAAAATAAGCTTTTACATTTTACTGAAAATGTGTTTTTTATGGTTCAAGCTTTGGAAGCTTGATTTTTTTTATCGACCAAGAGGTGTATCGAGGAGTAATAGTTGTCATTTTCATTGTTTGCCCATATTTTGTATTATTTCAGAATTTGGGGGAATAGGTCAATCTTAGCAACAAGGTATGGATAAAACTGTAACCTGCGCTTTAAGATATATTCGTGTTCTAAACCTTTACCATCTCCCCTCCCTGTTAACTTTGAATTAGAGCACAAATTACACGTGCTGTACCTTTTTAAGAAATGTACAAGCTATATTCAAAAGAAAAAATAATACAATTTCCATCCAATGTATCCATTCCTTCAGCAGTTCCTAGGAATGAACAACACATTTTGTGTATCTTAAAATCAAGGACCACTTACTGTAGCCTCACTGTTTTCAACCCATTGGTCAGTAAATTGAGTTTGGGTATATAAATAATGAGGCCGATGTTTCATGATTGTATATGGGGGGGTGGTGATTGTAAGCCCTGTCTCGGACCAATTGTTCCTTTCCATGACTTAAATAAATAAATAGCCCTAACCTCTAACCCTAAATAAATAAAAACTATAACCACTCACTAAACCACTTTATCTACTACTAAGTTGTGTTTCTACCATAGGTTTTGAGAGGAAAAGTAAGGGGTTGTGGTTTGATTTGAAGTCACTGTTGGCTTCTATAATAAACAAGACCAACACCACCACTTTCTTAACCTTAGGCAAGTTCATTTAGTTAATAAGCATACCCATGAAAGATTTTAATAACGCTAAAGTTGTTCCCCGCGGCTATTGTATTGCAACAGGTTTTTTTGTGATAAACAAAAAACAAATGTATTGATAATTTTGTGACATGGCAGATTAGTTTTTTCCTACAAAATGTATCTATTTCTGCATGGGAAAAAAACGATTTGCAGGTATAAAAATAAACAGCTTTATCAGCTATTTTCAGATGTCAGTAACTCTTAGTACATTGGGGTTTCAAGGGGTTGTTCCTGACAAAGGTCTCAGATTTCCTTCATCACATTCTATTCTTCACATACAATCTGTCAGTGTTTTTTCATAACCCAGAACTGTTACCATGGTAGCGAAAAAGGAAGTGAGTACTGTCGATGGCACAGTGTTAGTCAAGTCAGTCACACGTTGGGAACTTGACTAACAGCTCTGCCTTGATACATTAAATGCTGCATGCTGTATTCCTAATTTAGTAAGTGTTGAGACAAATTAAAATATAAAAAGGACAGCTTTGCGTTCACAGTGTTTGGTGATTCTTCGTAACGCCTCAGTACCTAGAACCGTGTTTGGGCAAAAGAGGGAGAGCAGCATCAGTGAAGCCAAGCCAAAAGCAGAGTAGCCTGAGGAAGAAGAGACTGGTAAAAAAAAAAAATACAATTAGTGAGGTTTGAAGTATTTATAATTATCTTCTGAGCACTCTTATTATCCTTTCAGAATCTTCTCTAGGCCTATTATAACTATTGGCAGGTGAACTACACATTACAACATTAAAGCTAGTAGTACTGGATTACATGAACCTCTTTTGGTTTGTCATTGACAATTTAAACGAGCAGTTTAGTTTCACCGTTACTTAATTATATCCTGAACAAAATTACTTAATCTGATCATTTGAAATCATATCTACTGAAAAGCAGATCCTCTTAGTCTTGTGTCAGCGTCGACCTGTAAAACTGGCTGAGTGAACTAAATGAACAGTAATCCCGGCTGCCTTTACTCACTAAAATTAAGTTGGAGAAAAGATTGATAATTGCAGTGTTACGTGGGCAAGAAGGAGCGGAATAACATTGCAAAATTAAATGTGTAGAAAACCCATCTGACTAATGTGAAGTCAGAGGCAGATAGTGTGACTCTGCTCTGTCACACTTCTAGCCAAAGCTTAGTAGGGAGGGAGGAGACGTGTCTACATTTGCAAGTCTTTCTTTCTAAACTTATCATAGAAGCTTTAAGCATGATTTTTACGCCAAGTGACCATACATCTGTTAAAGGAGTATGTTATGATGCTTCTGAGTAGAAGGAAACAAATGGCTAGCATCACAGCTTTGGATTCTCAGGCCTATAGTCAATCAGATCAAGTGGTTTTGCTAACGTTTAAAACCAGGCTACCATGTTAACATAATTGCTATTGGACTTAAATTACACATTTTGTTCGGGCTATGTTGGTTCAGTAGTCGGCCCTAGTTGTAATACTATTGTAAGAAACTGTAGCCTACTCTTCTCACCTAAGCCCCAGCTTTGACTTTAATCCTGCATGATCTCATTTCGTTTTTGCAAAAATGCAGTTTCTCCAGCTAAAGCTTCAATCAAATTCAGAATTGGTGATACTTCTTTGGACTATTTTGGTTTTATCCTTCTAAAAATTGACAATTTGACATTCATAAATTGGCTATACAAAGGTTTCAGACTTCATTGGGATTAAACTCCTCAAGTTTTATTTTTGATCCCTACTTCCTGACTGACTTGAAGGAAACAGAAAATCTCAAGGTTCAGTGCTACTAATGCTTATTTCAGCTGCTAGTCACTTGTCAGGAAACCGTCCAATTCACAACAAATTCTCACACCACAACTGAATTTCTCGCCAAGGCGGGTTATTTCTCTTGACCCATGTCTGTTGTTCCCAGTCCCTTGAACAACTCACAGGCTCAGATATAAAAGGCTGCTGCCTGTGTTGACATGGGCATTGGGATCCAGGTTCATAAGAACACCTTGTTGGCCATACTGCCCTTATGTCACCATTTCACATAATATCTTCAAATCAAGGTGAATTAGCCTTTCAGAAATTAAAACCTATTGTGAACGTGTTAATACAGATATTTACAATGTCTAACATGTTAAATCAATTGATTGGTCAATCTGAAAACCTTACTCTTAGAGGATGTGATTGTTGGCAACATGTCTTTATTTGAGGGTTTTCAGAGCCTTCCTTTACTTTGAAGATGTGTTATACTTTGTATTATAAAAATACATCTCACAGACTGGTTTATTCTGATCTCCATATAAGGATTTCATCCTACTTTTTGAGCCAATAAGAAGGGTTTGACAGGTAAGTATTACATTTTTTGTACTGTGGTTATTTGACATACAGACTTCCTATCTGTGTCGCAATACATTTGTCATTTCCTCTTCTCGCCTATGTTGCATGAATTTAAGCCACATTGTTGAAATTCTTATTGTGGATCACTAAGCTTAAAAACATTTTATCACAAAGGCAACATTTCAAAGAGAAAGTAAAGCAATCCTTCAATTTGTATTAATATGCCTGTAATTTCATTTGGCTACCAAAATACATAATGTGCAAAGGTCACAATTTGCCTATCACAGGAAAATGTTACTGTCATTTGCATCTGTGCTGCGAGTCGAACAATAATGTGAACACAGCATCAGCCTGTTATGCTCGTCCAGTCAGGAAGAGAGGGAAGGATCTGCAGAAGGAAAAGGAAGCAGAGAGACATAATAGGGAGTATAAGGCATCAAGAGGGGGGAGGTGTACATGCAGTGCAGTGTGAGTATGTGTTGTTTTTAACAGGGAGGTAGGAGGAGAGGAGAAAGAGGAGGATGGGGTGCTTCCTCTTCAGTCTGGGCTAAGCTGCTGATGTATCCCAGCAGCCCCTGTACATAGCAACAGGAAACCTTGGTATAAAAAGCCGCGTCGCAGGGGGAACCCTCCTAAGTGTCTCTCAGCCGCAGCATGACCAGGACCCAAAGCCTGAGAGTGTGGACTTAACAACACAATGCCCAGCCTAATCGACGAACCACAACACTTCATCATGGACCAAGATGACAGGAAGACAAACAAGAACATGTGAGTTAATTTTTTGCTGAGCCGGTGGTTTCCAATATATACGCTGACTTGGGTCTTGATGAAAAACAATGAATATGTTTTTAATAATTTATGGTTTGATTTTACCGGTTCTCTCATCAAACCCTTTTATAGCAGGAATTATATAGATCCCTATTGGTATCTCCTGAAAATAGCATAAATCAAGAATGTTACCTAACTGTACCACATGCTCTCCTTTAATTACTAACATGCCCAACATGCTTTACTGGAAACTAATTTAATAGCAAATCCAATAGGGATGTATTCATGTATTTCTTATCTCTACACAGCGGAAAGAACTTTATGTGCCGACTGCAGTGCATGTTCTCACACTCATCAAGCTCCGAGAGGTAAGGAGACTTATGGAGTGTTTTGCATACATTTCGGTTTTAAAATAGCCAGCCTGCTCCTATCATTTCCATCTATGGCATCATGAAAGGATTCAAATGAACTAGAGACACCATGTTTGCTTTGGCAAAGGATGCGTGCATACAACTGTATCCCATGGTTGGACATTTTTCATGAATTTGATAAGCACATCTGCTATGATTTCCTTTATTAGACTGCTTCTGCGTCCTTGCAGCCCTCACAGTTCACCCCAAGTTTTATTTTACCCAAATTTGATTCTGGCTGTGTAATCTAACTTGCATTTCTCTCCCAGCAGGCTAAGTTTAGAAGATACCCAACAATGGTCACAGTCACTGGAAAGGCTTCTCGATTCTAAATGTAGGTTGCTTTTCCATCCATGATGAGAATATTGTTAAAATTGAATATTACATTTGGGTGAATAAGAGTTGAAGGAGAATACTTGTGTGTTTTTTTCACAGATGGATTGGCCACTTTTCGCAACTTTCTCAAATCTGAGTACAGCGATGAGAATATTGAGTTCTGGCTCACCTGTGAGGACTACAAGAAAATCAAGTCTTCATTCAGAATGTCCTCAAGAGCCAAGAAGATTCATGAGCAGTTCATCAAAGCAGAATCTCCTAAAGAGGTACAACCAATCTTCATACATTCATATACAAACACTATAACATATATTTAACTTATGCTATATCAGATAAATGAGCACTGAAAGTATTAAAAGGAAAAAGTGCCGGCTCACATGATAAGCCTGAAATCTCTCGCTCTTGGCTCAAATCCCCTCATTCCTATCTCTCTGCCTCATTCCAGATCAACATTGACTATCACACCCGAGAGCAGATCAAAAGGAGCGTCAAGACTCCCACCATGCACTGCTTTGACGATGCTCAGAAGATAGTTTACGGGCTGATGGAAAGAGACTCGTACCCGCGGTTCCTCCGCTCGGACATTTATAGAACTCTGCTGGAAAACCTCTCCGCCGACGCCACAAAGGGATGAATACTCGGGCAAGGGGAGAAAAAGAGAACGGACTTTAAAAACCCCATAACTGGAAATGTTTGAGCTCCTTCGGGAGGAAGGGCCAACAACAAAGAAGGAAGGAGGGTTGAACCCTGTGTGCCACACGAACATGCAGAGGCTTTGCCATTGCCACAGAAGTAAATGGCTCCTTAGTCCCATCACGGGAGGAACACTGAGCATCTGAGGACTGTGTTACAAAAAGAAGAATAACCACAAGCAGCCTTAACGATTATGGCCCTGCAGTGTGTGTTTGCACTGGATGATAAGTCTGTGTACGCAGAGGAATTGAACTCTTTTGACAATGAATTAATCAGTGAGGCCATGACGCCCGCTTTGACTGTGGAGCTGCGTCAGCAAACTGTGCAGCGGACCTCCTTTGGCCTTCTTTGCAGAGGTGTTTCCTGTGCAGATTCAGATAGAGGATGTGAGATGCAACGGTCACACTCCATTAGTTGAGTGTTTGTATCTGAGGGAGTGGAAGTGAGTATTTAGCTGAGTGTTTAACTGCCACTGACACAGGATGAGCTGTCCCAAAAAGAAATTAGACCGATTATCTAATGACAGCACTAAGGGAGACAACAAATCCAAAGCGGACAGTCAGTGGTGATCTGTCATCCTTTAGTAACGGGTTGCAGAAGGCCACTTAGTTCTACAAGAGGCATTCTGGGATACTTTAAAAGGAAGACTTTGTTTATTTAGATTGGACAGATATGGGGTTTAAAATTGATACAGACTTTATTTTCTTTACATTTAAGCTGCCTATCATTTATTAATATAATAGAAAAAATAGAAATCCAAAACCAATATATATTGTGTATGCTAACAAATGTAATCATGCACATTATTTGTGTGGAATCTAAACAAAATTCTGCACTACAGAAACTAAGAAGTTCCCTTTTACAGCCAGTGGTTTCTAATTTACTTCCTCAGCACACGACTACTGTTCGTTCTCTTAGTCTAAACCAAATTCTTACAGCACTGACGTGTCAAGAGTTATGATTTAATCTAATAAACTACTTGAGTGGAATTATTATAGAGATTGGATGTTTCACCTTGCATGATGGGATGTTAAATCCTCTTGTATAGCCCGCGAATATGCGTTATTGTTGCCTTTCAAAGCACGTTGTTTGAATGTATTCTTAGGAGATACTAGTTAATTTAACTTAAAAGTCAAGCAATGGTTTATTTATTGTTAAATGTCACTATTTGAGTACAATGTTTGTTGCCGTGTTGAAGTGCTTGTTAAAATGTTAGTGATTTGAACGACATTAAATTATTTAGGTTTCTTTCTAGGGAACTGTGAGAGCGAAAATGTTTTGTAACATACACACTCAAACCCTCTCATACACACACACACACCTGTTCCTGGTCCCTCGTTTGTCCCATTACAGCATTTCGTACTTTGTGAAATGTGGTCATGCTGTTTATACAAAAAAGACAGCAGCACACTTGAAATAGAAATAGATCCTAAAACATAGCATTAGAAAAATTAATGGGATGTTTTCGTAATGATTGTCTGTTGTATGTTTGAAGCAATACCCCATCGCATAAGCATGGAAACATAAAAGCTTTGCCAAGTACTGCTTGGCCAAAGACTTATTTTCACTGTTGTGAAGAAGCAACTGCAGTGCAGTTTTTGGCAAGACTCAACACTACATCCTACAAAGTGACTAAATTAATATTCAGTATGTTATTTATAAGTAGTGCTCCTGGTCTCTTATATTCAATCATGCTCAGAATTTAAGATAAGAAAGGGGAGGGTATTCAACATGAGAAAGTGAGTACATATAAACAGTTAAAAGTCACTATATATTAAAAGCATTTGAGGTTTTCAACTTTCTTTGTCCCAACTTTATGGGAAATTACATTAAAGTAAAAATGCTCCTTGTGATGTCCAACAAAGGATTTTCAGTGCCTACAGTTTCCTGTTGCAGTTTTTGTATTATTACTTAAGGGCTGTGGAAATAAAGTGCTCAAGTGCTGTGTGCTGCTTCAGGAACAGGAAGGCCTGGACTTCCAGTTTCTTATGAAATTAGTCATTGTGAGAAATTACATTTTTCCTTGAAATGTAGTAACACAGTAGAATGAAACATTGCACTTTTGAACAGAAGTAGACTTTGTGGTTTTCTTGACATTTAAAGGTCAAGACAAAAAAGTAATCAGTGTGTGTGGGTGAGTCTGTCTTTGGGCTGAAAACTTGAAGAAATTGAAATGTAATGGGCTCAATAAGGCAAGTGAGTCAAATGTGTTCTGCAACCTCCAATATAATTATTAAAGGAAGGTTTTTCTTACACATTTTGAGCTTAAGTTCTTGTTACTAACGGAACAATTATATATTTTTGAATCACCAATTCAAAAATTGCCTCAGGTAATGAGGACACATCAACAATCGAACAGAAGAAGGAGTCAGAATCAATTTTGTGACAAACTGGCTCAGGGAATGGGACCATTAGGGAGTCAATGTATTTTTATTCTAAAAACAATGCTATAAAGCTGCATGACTTAATCAGCTAATGACCCTCCCATGTTAGCTGATTACTGACGAGCTACATTTACATCACATTACGTTCAAACTACAAAAGTTTTGGTTGCAAAAATAAGTCACTTTCTATAGAAGTCTATGAAAAGATTATCCCACATCCCAGTTGATTTAAAATAGTGTAATTATTAAACCTTTTCCAAATGAGTTTATGGTCTCAATCCCTATTCATTTTGTGAATTACAAACCCATCTAAATTAATATACAGATGATAAACAGTGTATGATTTAGGGCTATACCTTATGATTGACAGATCTCTACCCTGTGGTGTCCGGTTTGCATGGACTTTGTGTTTTCATCTTACAACTTTACTAACTCATTAAAGCTTCTAAACGTGTGAATCTGTTCATTATATATATTAAACAAGCCAATACAAAAAATTGATAGGTAATGTTTTAGTTGGCACGTTGTCTGTTTCCGTATCGGGTTTCGGGATTTGGCTAGAAAATGCACATTTTGGCCAATTTATTGGCCATTTGAGAAAGGAAAGGGAAATTAAATCAATCAATCTTATTTCCTCAACCTTCAAGTGGAGAAGAACGGACAAAGTATGACTAATGAAGACTGTTTTCAAATCTCCACTATGGTTATTCCACTGGCTCTATAGCCTCCATGATGGAAGCCAACAGAAAAGCCACAACATAACTTATTGTCTGATAGTGTTTTCAGCTGCTGTCAGGACATGGTATAAGCCTTGTTGCAAGACAATACTGCCTTCATGACCTTACTTAAATCAGACCATCCAGACAGCCTGCCGCATCAATTATTCCTAATATTGACAATTAGAAAACCAGATTTCCCAAAATGCCAAGTTATCTCTTAAATCACATACAAATTAAAGATAAAAATAGATTAATCTGAACAGTTAAAAATGATTCACATAACAGTCTTGTACTCAGCTGAGTTCATATTTTTTTATATATAATTTTTTTAAGCCTTGTTTTGTATTGACTAAAGGAATATTTCTGGGTTTATTGGTAGGCTATTGCATTTTATTGGTGTCACACGGTGGATTTTTACCAGCTTTGGCTGACCCCTGACATATATAAAATCCTTGTATTTCCTTCTCTGTGTGTTTTTATTGCTGTGATTTTTCCTTTATGTGTTGTTGATCGACTGCATTTCTCTCTGTGGACCAGATAGTTAGTTTTAACACTGACAGCTACTGTATATCTGTTCAACATGTAAGTAGGTGTTATAGGATTGAATGATTAAAAATAGAAAGAAAGTTTGCATACCTTCTCATCCATTTAAGCAAGTATTTTCCTGCAGTTGAAGCTTCATAAAACAGGCCATGACCTGATTCTGCTTCCAACAAGCCAGCCATTATGTTGCTTACTGTAACACAAACATAACCCAACATATCAGAACATGTACCAGTCGCCATAGAGATGCCTTCCCATCCAATATGAAGCCTTGCCCAGGATCCCTGTCATAGCTTGCCCGACATTGAAATATACAGGAAGGGGAGGGCACAGTCAAGTCACAACACGCAACCTTCACCACTGCAGGTCTCAGTATACATGCACACAGATAGATTCTAAAAGGATGTCGTGATTTTAGTTTTATATTCCGGTTTTATTTAGAAATTCTGTTCTCCCTTTGTCTGGTCTTCCTTCCTGTGTTTGCCCTCCTGTGTCTGATTGTCTCATTGGGTTCAGCTGTTGCCCTTGTGTTTCTGCCTCCCCTGCCCAGCTGTGTCTTGTCCTGTGATTACCCTTCTGTCTATTTAATCTAGGCTGCTGTCGAATAGTCCAAAAATCAGCTCCTAAATTCTAACCCTATCTCCTATTCCTTGACCTCTGAGTGAAACGTCACGGGGTAGTGGATAGTAGAATTCAAAAGGATTTAGGAGAAGAGACTGCGGTGCTTAAGAGAATCTGACCGCCCTTTCACTATCCGACGTGTTTATGATGCGCCAGCGGACGTCATGTCTGCTGCTGTGGGGAAACTATGGAAACTACAGTTTTCTATACAACGGACTACAACATGGATGTATAATAAGAACGAGGGACTACTGTAAACTCATCTAGAGACTCTGCACCGTGCTCTGATGCTGTTGTTTTATGCTTTATGAACGTGGACAACAGAGAAACATATTCTTCATGACCAAAGTTGGAATTAAAATAAAAAAGGAAAGTGAAACTTATGCTCGTCGTCACCCTCTCCCTCCGGTCCACATTAATCAACCCAGTCTCATGGCATGTTGTGTTCACCAACACGATTTTTAATCTATTGATTCTTGTTCACCAACACAATTTTCCCCTTTTTTTCGTGTTACACAGCACGATTTTAAAAGCAATGTATTTCTATTGGTAGTCTCACGGCATTACGTGTTATAGGAAGACCGGAAGCTGTGCGGTTCATAAAAACATGTTCTTACTCAATAGCAAGGCACAATTATTGCTTGCGTATAATTTCGGACTTTTGCTGCCGTCTGTGAGGAAAATAAATGGGGCTCAGAGCCTCAGAATACTGAAATTTGTATATATATATATTTTTTTCCTTCTAATTTGTTATTCTTTTCAAAATAACACACTGTTATTTACTCACCAATAACACACAATTATCCTTGTTTTTATTTATTGGTTTAGTTCCATAATCTCTGGCTTTTTTGGCGTCTGTCAGGAACTGAATTTCAAAATTAAAATAACCGGAAACAGACGTAGTCATTTCGAGCGATTACCCAAGATCCTCAGCTATGGTTTAAGCTCGCCGATTGGATGTTTTAGCCGCAATGCATGTTGGGATTTGGTGTTTGCATGATATGAAATCGGAAAAACATTTTAAAAGAATAAAATAATACTTAATTCCGAGTGTTCTTGCTTTCCTCTTTGAAACTCATCTCATAACGGCATTGTAATACACGGTTCGGCTGCATTACATATTACAGATCTGCCGTAGTTCTCTATTTATAGAGCCCTGATGAGAAGACCTTTGGAAAAACTGGAAGGAATGCCGCCGATCATAAATATATCAACAATTAAACAACATCTTCAATTTCTCTTCACACAATACGTCTCCTTGCAGTATCAATAGTAATTCAGCTGACTTTTACATTTGATCTAATTCATAGATGGCTGTGTGTACCTTGTGTGCACCGCCTAGTGGTTAAAGCACGTTATTGAATTATTGTTTTTATGTGTTATATTTGATTAAAAAATATTAAGAGTACATACTTTCTTAGGGGGAAAGTAGAAGGTCTGTGATAGCAATATAGAATATAAAAAATCAAGAAGATACTGTAAGTGATTTCTACAAGAAAACTGTCATATTAATATGAGGAGGTGCAAAACAGAAAAACGAATTAACCTTTATTTAAACTTTATTAAACATATCTACAGATAAATATTATGCCTGACAAAGTACTTAACGTCTAATATATTGCTTTCCTGCAATGTTAACTATGTTGAAGCACTTATTTTAACTGATATTATACACATTAATGATACTCTTATGTATGTAGATAGTATAATAAATGTGCAGAATATGACAGTTTAATGGTGGAGGTATACACACATATTGATAGATGTCTTGTAATGCGCTGTTGAGGAACCTGTGACCCAAGATTTCCATTCATTGCATACACCGTAGTTGTGTATATGATATGTCCATAACCTTTGAAAATCTTGAAAGGGATGTGCAAAATAGCCATTATACAGTCTTTAATGAACTATTAGTAGAGAATAACGAGTAATGAATATACTTTATCACTCGTTTCCATTCATGTCAATTGCAGATAAATGTTTAGTCTTCTCAAGCACCAACTATCAAATATCTCTCCTGATTGTTGGCACTTGACCATCACCTTCCCTGAATTTTACTCAGGTGTAACTAAAGTCTGATTTAAGGGTTGTTTATATTTCACATCATTAATCAGAATCTGCAAAGTAACTCAAATAAGTGTAGTGGAGTAAAAATACCAGGTTAACCTCTGAATTGTAGTGGAGTAGAATTACAAAGTAACAATGAGCTGTCAAGTGGGTATATATTAATGCTGCGCATTATGGACACAAGCGATTTTCACCCATTTATTAATTATATGTTTTACATTTGATAACACCAATGTCATGGCAACTTCTAATTGTGGGAAAAACGAAAACGTTCAGCAGAGACGTCCCATAGAACATTTTGCGAAACACAATAGCCAGCATGTGTAGTTCTGGGGGGGCGTTCGATTCCAGTTTTGGATAGTCTGGCGTGGTTTCGTTCCATTTCAAACAGCTGTTTGACGCTAGGCTAACCTTGGCGCACTGCCACTCTAACATCCAATCCTAGAGTTTGAAGATTAATCACAGGGACTGTAGTCCTAAACGATAGCTGGGGATTATGGGTAGTGTAGTGTCTTCGGCCATCCTAAACTCCTAGAGGCTTACGTCTGTTTCCGGTTATTTTTATTTTGAAATTCAGTTCCTGACGGACGTAAAAGAATCACGAGATTATGGAAATAAACCAATAAATAAAAACAAGGATAATTGTGTGTTATTGTTGAGCAAATAACAGTGTGTTATTTTGAAAAGAATGACAAATTAGAAGGAAAAAAAGATTTACAAAAATACAGATTTCAGTATCCTGAGGCTCTCTCTTATTTTCCTCACAGACGGCAACAAAAGTCAGAAATTATACGATTTAAAATAAAAGCAATAACTGTGGCTTGATATTGAGTAAGAACATGTTTTTATGAACCACACAGCTTCCGGTCTTCCTATAACACATAATGCCGTGAGATTACCAATAGAAATACATTGCTTTTAAAATCGTGCTGTGCAACACGAAAAAAAGGGGAAAATCGTGTTAGTGAACACGAATCAATAGATTAAAAATCGTGTTGGTGAACACGAAATGCCATGAGACTGGGTTGCATTAATACAAATGATCCCAATACGTATGATTGAATGAAAATATCTTAAAATCAATACAAATGTATTTATTATAAACGTTAGTCCTTAACATCTATCGCTGTGTATATCACCATTCAAACATCTTTTAAAAGTTGAACAACCCCCACACAGCTCAGTAAAGACTGTGAAATGTTCAACATTCATATTTCTCTTTTTGATTATAATACTGATGAACGTTCAAAACAAAGCACTTTGGCAAGTTACCACATACGTTTTAAAATGCTTAATAAGCACCGTAACTTTCATGATATAATTTCTTGGTCATAATCGGTTGTTTCCGTGAACGGCCGACTGTTGTGTGACGGCAAATGCTGCGGCTGCAAGGCATTGTGGGGCAGAATTTTCTCCTCTCCGTTCGTCAAGGGAGGTCCAGTGGTTCCTAAGCTAAAGGAGGTTAAAAAGGAAGTTTGAAACCTCCTTTCCTATCATCTAGAGACGTCTTCCTTGCACCTCCATGTTTGTCCCTGTTGGTTTTTTGTCCGGTTGCTTCCTCGTGCTACCGGTTTATGGATTTGAGGTTTTTTCATTGTCATCGGCTTTTATTGAATAAAGCGCGCCTTTTGTCATACTTTGTACCCATACTTGCCAATCTTGAGACCTCAGAAATCGGGAGCATTTCAAAATGCAAAATGGGGGGGCGGGGGGGGGGGGGGTGCTAGTGGATCGCCGGAGCTGTTAGATTAACATTAAATCGGGAGGGTTGACAAGTATGTTTGTACCCCTTCTCCTCATTCTGCGTTTGGGTCCTGATAACCCCCACCCTTGACGACGGGAAAAAGGCCATCAATATGTCAACCTTCACCAAGAGTCATGCTAATGAGTTAGCATGCTAGCACTTGAATTTTCATTTTTTATTAAAGTTAAGGGTCTCTTTTGAACATATTTTTGGTTAGATGCCTGAAATAAGGTGGATTACACAAGCTTTAACGATTTAAACATTGTGTTCGTAAATATAAAATAAGTAGGTCAATCCCCCACTTTAAGCGTTTACCTGTCGTAAATGAGAATGTTGCTAGCAAGTGGCTAAATGAGAATCATAAATGAACTTCACGCGAACACTAGTCTGCCTTCAGCTAAGTGCTAATAAAGTGCGGCATGACATAATAATGGTTAAATTGTTTACATAAAAATACATCAGTAAATACCTTACTTGTGAATTATGAAGTGGTAGCTAGTTGCTAAATGAGACTTTCTAAATGTCATCACACTGAACACTAGTTCTCCTTTAGCTTTGTGGTGGTGATGTGAGTTAGGCAACTGAAGTGTAGTTTGTTTTTAGCTCAACTTTAGGTTTTTACTTCTGTTGAACACCTGTAATCGAAGATCATAAAAGAGGTGTTCATTTGTGAGGATTATGTTTGATCAATTGTTACATTTCCTTTGCCATAAAGCTTTTTTTTACTGCTTAAGTGCACAATCCAATGGAAAAAATGTCATTTTACTTATTCAAGAGGCACAGAAAAACAAATGTATAGTAGTAGCCTAGCCCAGAGATTGTGAAGAGCAAGGAATAAGGAAGAACATTTTGTTAATTAAACTGTTAAAAAACAGAAAGACAACAAGGAATGGATTAAAAAAGCAGTAAGTAAAAACAGAGAATATCATATTACACAAACATGTTCTCCCCCTATGTCATGTCTGTTTTTACTTAATGTCTTTGTGTTTCCCCACCTGTTTTGGTTGTCTGTCCTGGCCTTATCAATTACACTTGTTCCATTAGCCCTGCACCTTCTCCCCTCATTCCTTTAGATGGTGCTGGTTTTCTGTTTAGTCATGGTTTGATCCACGTCTGCATGTAACTTAAGGATCTGTTCTATGCCTTGCCCCTTGCCGTGCATTGCCTTGCCCTCTTTATTATTCCTTGATTTAAAGTGTTTTCTGTCAACGGCTCCCGTTGCATGCAGTCTGCCTTGCAGACATGTCTTCTTTTCCAGCCTTGATGTTTTGCATATCTGTCTTTAAGCACTTGAAGCTTGATAGCAGCTTTAGGCACATGCTTTTGGCACTATAAGCAGCAAAGTAAAAAAATTAAATAATGCCACAATTCCCAAACACAAAAGAGGACACAATCTGCAAGCCAGTGCTGGGAATCTCCTTCTGCGTAAGGCACTCTGAATAGACCTCGTGCCTTGGTGGAAACTTGGCTCTGCTTTTCCTCCACTTCTAAACAGACGTCTGCCTACACACAGTCTGCACATCATAATAAACACATGGGATGAACACCGTGTTTTCACCCAGCAGAGAGAGCAAAAAGAGGCCAATGATGATCAAAACACAGCAGGTGACGCAGATACGTTATTGCACAGATAATCTAGAACAAATTGTTATTTTTCTGTACATATACGTGTCGTGTTCCGCAATAGAAATACCATTTCAATGTTTCTGGATATGATGGCGATGCCCAGCAACACTGTTACTGGAATAAGGAGTTTGCACGTCTTAAATGGTAAGTATTCTCAAGCTAAGACTGATAGTTTTATTTAAATTATTTAATTACTGTTTTTAATGTTTACAGTTATTGACTATCTGTTAAACTAACAAGAGCATGCATTCATCATGTATATCATGAATATTTATTTTGGAATAGTTTTAGATTTCAGTTTACTTCTGTGTCATGCAAACAAATTGTACCTGTAATAGAATGAACAACATATTCATGGACGCATCTTTGTGTGCAAACAGCGTCTGAATGGAAACATAGGGATAGTACAAAGTGAAGATGATGCGGTTAGATGTCTTCTTGGCACAAAAACTGGTTTTGCAGACATTATTTTAAGATTACGCACTGGATTAATATGCAGCCTGATTGCCAATACAAAATGGAAAGAAATAGAGTACTTCCGTTTTGTCCATAAAAGGATGTGCAGGACTGTATGTAAATCCTGGCATGTTCATGTAATTCAACTCATCACATGTACTTTTATCATTGTCAGTGAACATCAGGGAATATTTATTACACTTATGGTAGTTTTGATTTGCTCCTAGCCAAGGATTAGTTTTAGTTTTGCCGTCCAATTGTGTCAGCAGCAGTGGGCATCTATGAGCCACAACATCAAAATAGAGAAACTCAGAAGCAAAAAGTTACATTATTGCTGTATTGTTATTATTATTATTATTTTAGCCGTTAAGTGCTCAAGTCTACCTGTTTCCAGTTGTTCACAGCAAACAATCAATAGCTATCCTGTCAACCAAGGTAAAGTACAATCCACAACTTTTGCTAAAGGAAAACAAAAAATGGTGAATCGAGTATAGCTATGTCATATTATGCAGAGGAAATGAGGCAAAACGTGGTGACTAGCTGGTGAAGAAAGTCCAACATGTAGAAGCTTAAGACCCAAACAACTCAAGACAAGAGTGAATAATTTGTCACTCTGACTCAAAAACTGGAATCTTCTTTATCCTAAACAGCTCTAACTTATAACGTTGTTCATCATAAGTTATGAACTTATTCAGCCCACTCAAGGCCAAAAACATGCTGCTTAAATCAGACCTCTACTTTTCAAGGTTGAACTGAGTTACAAGTGGTTGACAGTTACATGTTTTAGATGTCCAGGTTAAATGTGTCCTCTCAACAGCCTGTCAGCAATTGGAAGATTTCTGATGGAGCAGTGAACTTTAGTCAGCTGATGAGTATCAGCTGTTTCATTCATGCTTCACAATCTCATTCATATTGGTACAGACGCACCTTGATTAGCTGACATTTCTCGCAACTGACACCCTCGTGCCAGTGCTGCTCCCTCTAACCTCCTCCTATGGTGCTGAGAGTTTGGGGTATTGTTGATTTGAATAAGATCTCATGTTCATGCATGTGTTTGTTGATGGGGGATCAGTTCTCCTAGCAGCAACGAATTCCTCAAGTTCCTTCAAAAAGCAAAGCTTTTTCAACCCAATATAACTGTACACATTTTAGCTATAAATGGTTAGATCCTTGACTGGCGTGTTGTTGACTGACGTTTCAAGGTTTCAGGTTGTAGCTGTTGTTGATAGGATAACCTAGACGTTTAAAAACAACCTCTACATATCAACAGATTTAACCGATCATTTTCAAATATGTAACCTTAAAAGTCCCCAGTTGACCTAAGAGCTAATGTTTTCTATTAACGTGTTTAATGAACTGAGGTGGATATGAGAGGGATGTGTTCAGCAGAGCTTGCATTTCTTTTTTTAAAGATTCATAAAAGTAAGAGGATATTGCATCATCATCTTTGTACCAACTTGTCATATTTGGACATGCCATCATCAACAGAAAAAATGCTTCGTTGATACACACCTTGTGTGACTAATTCATTCAATGTGAATAGTAGTGTAGCAAAGTCACAATGAATCAGTTGTACATCAGAGATAGTGATAAGTGACAGCTACTGGAAAACTGAAAAGGCACTTTCTATATATAGTAGTACTTTATTGTGTGGTTCTTTCACAAGTAAAGCAAAATAGGTGATAAATAAATGCTTTGAATGATTTGTAAATGTACATAAATACAGAAGAGAGCTGTTAAATTTTTCGTAAAGTTCCATTACCCCCTGACTGAACTTTATTTCAGTAAATAAGGGTCTTGAGTCTCCTATAGGCATCACATCTTGACCTTATTCTTAAGTAATGGAAGCCCCGAGGCTCCTGGGGGAGGGAATACTTTTGCAATGACAGCCTATCATTGCCTCAGGCTGAGAGTCACACCGGGCCAAGTTACTGTTTACGCAACCACAGCCAATCACGTTAAAGACCATGCCAGGCCCGCCTCCTGCCTGCCACACTGCTGATGGTGGCTGCAGAGAGAAACTATAAAGTTGCCTGTCAAGTGGAGGAGGAGTAGAAGAGATTGAACCATGAGAGAGAACCTTGCCTGTGTGTTATCCCAAAACATGGCCTTTACTGACTGTATGAAACCCACTGACTTTGCTGCAGAAAAGAAGGGGATAAAGTAAGTTAATGTCTTGCTGAAGAATGATTCAGGGTTATGGATGTCTTGTAAAAGATATATCTCAGAATTATGCTGCTATATAAATCTAATGAGTGATTTCATTTTGTTTCCAGGAGGAAAAACTGGAGAAACAGAATACGATTTCTTTTGAAAACAAACTCTTCCAAGTCAATGACAACCCGACCTCACAGGTGAGACCCTTTCTATTGTGATCATTGTTGTAAGAATGTTTTTTATTTTGTTTGTGCTTCATGGTAGTTATAGTTTATTTAGTTTGAAATAAACCTTTTTTGTTGTTTTTTAATTAAATTGGAATTGAACTATATTTGAATACAGTGAATTATATTCAACTTCTGTTTTAGTTTTTACATGCACTTCTTTTGACTTATGACATATACTGTTTGAATTTTGGCACAAATGTTACGGATGTATTGATTCAATAATAAACAAACTAAGCCAGATAACAATGACTATGTCTGATATCAATTGTTTAAATTAAATGATATCCCCATGGCAGCATGGACACACAGTATAAGTAAAAGTAACAACATTTTTGACAACCAATCATTTTTATTTGTCACATTTTCAGTTTCACTTTTACCTTTTTTATATAAGCAGTAAAATGCAATTCCACCAGTTCCTTAAATGTGTATATTCCAAAAATAATTTATAGAATATTTAACTTAAAAATCATGCAATAAGCCAATGATTTATTAGCTATTATATGAACAATCAGATTGTTTTTATTAAATTCAAGGATTTTGCAGTGTGAATTCAAAGTTACATTAAAACTTGGTTGTCTGCTCTTCTATGATGATCTAAAACAATCCATGTCTTCCTCCCTCAGGCCGACGGCTGATGACGTGCAGCTGTGGGCGCAGTCACTTGACAAACTACTCAGTCATAAATGTAAGAGTCATTCAACGTACTATTGGTACACGATTACATTAAAGAGTCTCAAAGGTCAATTGTGCGCTGAATTTAGGCCCTTTATTGGCCCCAATAAAACAAAGCTGCTATAATGGCTTTTCACTTCCTTTACCTTACACTAATGGGCACACAGTGAGTGGATGATTCCCTCAGCTCATGGTGCTTGCCTTGTCTTTAACACTTCTTCTTCTCTTTCTCCCGCCCACAGATGGAAAAGCTGCATTTTATATCTTCCTGAAGTCTGAGTACTGCGAGGAGAACATTGAGTTTTGGACGGCGTGTGAGGAGTTCAGGATCCTTACGTCAAAGAAAGAGATGGCATCCAAGGCCAACAGTCTTTACGAGGATTTCATTCAAAATGAAGCTCCCAAAGAGGTAGCCATTATAGCCTTCAGTATTCCTCTACATTAATGTGTTTTTTTCTATTTGTTTCATCAAACGTATTTTAAACAGAATGATTGTGCTAAGTTCTTATTAAAAATGGATTTTAAAGGCTAATAATGACTGTTTCTTTGGTCACAGATAAACCTGGATTTCCACACCAAAAATGACATCGCAGAGAGCCTCCATGAGCCAACTACCGCCTGCTTCCTGTCAGCTCAGAGGAAGGTCTACAGCCTGATGGAGAACAACTCCTACTCCAGATTTATCTACTCTGACCTTTACAAAGAACTGAGTGCAGCTGCCAGGGGAGAGGGCAAGCACATTAAGTCCTAGTCAAACTAGACTCCGGCTCCTGAAGTCATTTGTTTACCACTGTGACTGTGTGAAGAGCTGAGGATGTTTATTCCATGCACTGACACGGGATAATATACTTCAATGCAAATCCTGAGAATAAACAATAACGGCGAGTAAGGGCAAATGCAAAAAGGAAGCCATTTTTAGACCGTCCTGCTGGGAGCTCACCACCAATGAAGTTTGGATGATAAGGCTGGATGCTATTGCTGTATGCTGCTGAAGGTGGCGCACAGATCCTTTCCACCAGATTGGATTACAGTTGCATTTTCTTGACTGGGCCGTTACCTGCACTATTTAAATGAAGTATTTTTGGAAATGATGCGCTTTAAAAGAATGGTGTTAAGGATTAACTGCATTCCCAGCTGAGATGAATGTCAAAACATTTAATGTATCTCTTAGGGACGATGCTGTCAGAATGTATTTGTGTGCTGATTTCCACTTGAAGATTTTGCACAGCTTTCATAGACACAGGACTTGTGTGTAAATGAAAATTACACTGTTTTGCTGTATTTGCATCAGTTTACACATAAAGTGTGATTTTAACTTATATTCACAACTTACACTGTAGAATGTATGTGACGTGAAATTACTGTGATAATGTTATGTTTTACAAATATCGCATCTGTTGTTTGTGAAATTAAGGTTACAGGCAGCTGGACTGCTTCAGAAATAAAATGTATTCTTCATGACATTTCTATGATGCAATTATTTACTTGTTCAACCAAAAATGTTGCACTTTTTCAATAATGATAATATAATATAAAGCATTTTTCTTACATAAAATATAGTTCAAAGTGCTTTGCAGTATGGCAAAGTATTTACTTATTAATGATAGATCTTTAGTATGTATTCAGGCTGGTCAGGATCCTAAGTTTTCCTATGAATCACTTATTTGGTATGCCACAGAAGAGGGCATTACAATAGTACGGCAACTTAAAGGTAGGGTAAGCATGGAGAAACTAGCTCGAGTAAGCTAGAATTTGAAAGTACACAACCGAAAAAAATCTGCCCCTTCCTTCCTCTCCTCCAACACATACGAACGCGCACATGACCAATGAGGACACGAGATAAGTTTGTGCACGAGATGGAAGGCTGACTTCTTACAGCGCCACGGCATCCACAGATGAAGTATTTGTATATTTATTGTCAAAGCATTTAATTTATTCATTGCTATCGGGATGTTAAGAGCATTCCATGGAATATAACAAAAAAAAGATTCTGAAGTGAATTACCCTTCATTTAATGCAAGCATTCAAGGAAATAAGCAGGAAACCAAGACAGTTTCCTTGTGGAATACCAACTCATGGTTCACAGTTTATTCTTGAGAAATATAAAATTGGGGAATGGAATCACTTTCGAAACATAAACCACATCGGCTGATATATACATTTCATATTTTACCAAGCCATAACAAAGTTAAGCAGAATAGGTTAATGTTATGCTCATTCTAATGATAACCATATATGTTGTTCTTAGTCCTTAATACTTGTAAACACCAAATAATACAGTCATGGTGAGAACCTGTACATTTATTAATGTTTCTCCTTGTTGAATTTAGTATAGATTGAAATAGGATCAATGCATTTTGACTGTCGCTGAACTTGTACCTTACACCCAATGAAGTGCAAGTCAAAACAACATTTCAGAAAACACTTCAACATTTCAGAAAACACTACAGCATTTCAAAAAACACTTCAACATTTCAACTTGTACGGAAAGGGTATAGAGTGGCGAAGTCCCGCCCATCTACTTCCGCCCAATGGGACCTTATTTTAATGAAAATTATGTATTGAAGTCAATGGAGAGAGAAAACGTATCTTTCGATCCCATTTAATTGTGCCATGAATTACACATATGATGTTTGTAAATCTTAAAAAATCATTTTCATGTCAAAAAAGTCACAGTTTTCGTAAAACTGTTGAAATATAAGACTATGAAAAATACTAAACTAGAAAGACTACAAATCCCGGAGTCGCGTAAGTGATGTCATAACTGATGTTACGATTGTTGTTCTCCACCAAATAAGAGATAGCTAATATAAGATATAGACTGAGAGTTACGTCATCTCCGTTCACTCCAATGGACCACTTTTTTACAGCAATGGCGGATCGTGGAGCCTGTCAATCGTTTCCCGGAAGTTAGCGCCAAGGCTAGCAGAGCTGTAGAGTTGCAGCATAATAGACCGTTCGTGACGGACTTTTAAAGGTAAGAAGAAGTTTAAAGATTTATATTGCGGATATTATCAGTACATCTGATTCAAATTAACATGTGTATTAAAGGATGTCAGTGGATTATCCCTAAATTAGTAGATTTAGGGAACGTTTACAGATAACAGATAAAACTAGGATTCCGGATCAAGTTAGCAACACACGTTGAACAGCCTTTTAATTGTAAATTCCGTTCTCTTAATGTCATTTCGTCCAACGTTGTTGAATTATAGAAGAGGGGCTTTTAAACGGGATTGTATGCGGGGGTGGAGGGAGTTAAATATTAGATAAATATAACTTTGGTGCGTGTAAGAGTGAGTGTTTTTAGCAGAGACATATTGTGTCCTTGTGATTATGTTGATTATGACCTGTCTCTATAATGTTGCAGCTCAGCTGATTTTGGATTGATGGCAAAGGAAGAGGGACTTAAGTGAGAGTGAAAACACAAGGTAAGTTTAATACTACTGTTTTATATAAGTAAGCATACTAAACATGTATTCTATCACTGTATTATATAAGTTATCTTGTTAGTAACCTACTGTATGGCAGGTGGAGGGGCAGTGATGTTACAGGTGGAGGAGCAAAACTGCAAGACTGCAAACTCATAAGACAGAGAAATCAAAGTTTGTTCTCCAGAGAAGAGGTTGATTTCACTTCATTTATTTCATGTTTTCTAAAGATGTGGAAATGGCAGAAAAAAAAATATTGAGAGCTGTAACCAAGACAACTGTGACAACATGAGTAGAGAGCCACCAAGGTTTTGCAAGTCCCTCTCTTACTCCATTTTGCCAACCCAAACTTCCAGGTACATGACGGGACACCTTGCTTGTTTTTGTTGTTTGCGCTCCTCTGGCTGGGTGCTGGCAGGTGGAGGGCAGTGATGTTGGCTGTTACACACCAGGCTCAAACTTAACACATTGCATCCTTCTTTGCAGTGTCCTTATTCCTGGAAGGGGAATATGCAATTCCTGCAGAGTTTTGTAACTCGTTGGTCCGCACGCAAAGCACATTTTTAAAGCCTTCTTAATTGTCTCATTGCTCCATTTCATCCCCTTTGTGTTTGGTCACAAAAATTGGTCTTTTGAAAACGTTTTCTTATATTTGTTGTCCCTAATTTTCATTGTTTTCTTGAGAGCTGCATTTTCCTTCCTGATTTTTCTTAGTGCAGACTTTGCTTTTTTGGTGATTCCTTCTTGGCTCTTTAATTTTCTCTTTAATTCATTAATAGATCTGTTTGACTGGCTGCTGGTTCCCTCGTATGCTGACTGGCTGCTGGCTCCCTCGTATGCTGACTGGCTGCTGGTTCCCTCATATGCTGACTGGCTGCTGGCTCCCTCGTATGCTGACTGGCTGCTGGTTCCCTCGTATGCTGACTGGCTGCTGGTCCCCTCGTATGCTGACTGGCTGCTGGTTCTCTCGTATGCTGACTGGCTGCTGGTTCCCTCGTATGCTGACTGGCTGCTGGTTCCCTCGTATGCTGACTGGCTGCTGGTTCCCTTGTATGCTGACTGGCTGCTGGTTCCCTCGTATGCTGACTGGCTGCTGGTTCCCTTGTATGCTGACTGGCTGCTGGTTCCCTTGTATGCTGACTGGCTGCTGGTTCCCTTGTATGCTAACTGGCTGCTGGTTCCCTCGTATGCTGACTGGCTGCTGGTTCCCTCGTATGCTGACTGGCTGCTGGTTCCCTCGTATGCTGACTGGCTGCTGGCTCAGTGGGTGATGTCCACCCTCCCTGTCTCTCCTCACTAGCCATGTCCTCTCTTTCTTCACCCTCACTTTCCTTTCTCTCAGTCTCCTCATCCCTTCTTCCCTCAATCTTTGAGACTAATGTAAGTAGAAGACATGGCACTGTAGATTTTTGAACATTTAAAATATTATACCACTTAAAAATAAGAAATATGACTTTTGTTACTAAGAGTTCATACTTATTATACCTGTGTCACCTTTCACACTATAGCTGTGATCATGAGCTATGGGCTTTGTATATACAGGTCCCGGGGTGAATCGTGGTGCAAGGGCCTTTCTCTTTTTGACCACAGGGCGATGCACGAAGATGGTGGGTATAGCCTCTGCTCTCAGCCTAGTCTTGCCCTTTTTTGTCTTGACAAACTGGTCTGCATCAAAATGTGCCTGCGGAGTGACTTGAGGTTACTTCACACACAGAACAACTCAGTTTTGTCTGCCCACATACATATTCCATAGTGGTTGAATACACAGTATTAGGAAAAACTTTATACTTACTGGACATGTTATACTCGTTACATACTGTATATAAAATATGACCAAGAATGTGAGACAACTTTATAGAAATCCATATCACATCTGTTACTGATGCCATTTGTCATACTTTGTTAAACTCACAAATAATAAAGTTCCATAACTTCAGTTGGGAACAAAGACCACACCTTATCTCCCCAATTTCCCATCCAATAGGTGTGCTATATAGGTGTGTATAACCCTTTCTCCTGTCTGTTACTCCCTCTTTCAGCACAAGAACCAGAGGGGGATTCAATGGAGCCTGAATACCTGCACTGAGACCCTCACCCTGCACCCTGAGTCTCAACTCTGTGTTTTTCAAATCTTTCCCTGTTTTTTTTAATTAAACAAAACATTAAGCTTTCCCAATGGTGTGGTTTTCGTTTTGTGAAAAAGTTCAAATGCAGTGTTTGTATATAATTACCTCACATATTTTTTTGCTGTTGGTCGAGAAATTGCGCCTGCTGACTTGAGCCAGCCATTTTTTCCTCCGCTCTGTGTCAGTGGGGAAGCCGTACATTCGTACTCCTTTCTCTGAGCGATTTGAGCATCCCCAGGCAGCACAGCAAACCATGGTGGCGACTAGGAGGCAGCACAGCAAACCAGGACAACACGGAGGAAAAGGCACAGACAAACTGCATGATATGCTATTCAATGTTTATTGAATTCCATGTATTTGCAATGGATGTTCCTAAAAGAACACATTTAACATCATCATCATCATCATGCTGCTGCTGCTGCTGCTGCTGCTGCTGCTGCTGCTGCTGCTGCTGCTGCTGCTGCTGCTGCTGCTGCTGCTGCTGCTGCTGCTAGTCCTTTGATAGTCACCTGTCGGTTTCCTGTCCTTTCTGAAAGCCATAAAGATTACATTAGTCATTTAGATAACTTGTGTCCTCAATTACCATGGGATTACTGAAACTATCATGAATTTAAGAAAATGGTAGAAATTAATCTAATCTGAATTTTGAAGCATTCCTTTAGATCCCTTCCCTCTAAATATATCAATAAACATTAGAAAGTGATGCTCCTGACTACCATACAAGTTTAAGAAGATACTATTGGTTTTAAAGAATTCAAAGCTATAAACAGCAACAGGCTCTTTAACCAAGGCACTGTTAGCCTAACATGTAAACTAGTTGTTCACACTAATCCTAATATTATCACTTAATATTAGCAAATTCTATTTTATTCTTTAAACATATTGATGTAAATACATACACATATCGATTTGTTGTATAAATATTTCAAATCAAAACCTTTATTCACTAATAATTACCAAAAATCGTAGTTCTATCTCCTTTTATCAATGCATTCACATTGCCCGCCATGAACTTCCGGGGAACGATTCTCGTCTACATGAACCACGTGACGATAACCGTTTTTGGACTTCCGCTGTCGTAACTCTTCTATATATGGCGCTGGGTCTTGCTCGTTCTTTCGCTTCCCGTCTGAGGACCAGGAGTGGCTGGATCAAGTTAGCTACCTAGCTAGTAGCAAGCACGTTAGTTAGCATTACAGTCTTAGCCTTGTCATTTTTATTAGCCTTAACATGAAGAAGTAACATCAAGTAACCCAAATGTTAAACAGTAAGAGTAGTAGTCATATTTCGTGAACCCTTTAAAGAGTACTGTCACACCGGTGTGATCATTCTATAATACACCATTTAAGCCCGGGGGAGAAATGCTAACAATAACGCTACATTAGCATCGGCGGTCTTTTCTACTTCATGCTATCTGCACAAATGGTTGACATTAAACATTAAAAATATCAGGCAGTTCAGAGAGAATCAAAGGAAGGCAGGCAGGCAAGCAACTTTATATGACATTCTTCTGGACGTGTTTCATTGTGGTGACAGTGAGGGTAGTCAATCCCTTTTTTGACAAGAGAGTAGTGACGGCCATCTTGGTGACGTGTGTTGTTCTGCTAGACCGGAGATGTAGTTCATTCAGCGTTTCACAAAAAAAAATGTGTTACTTCACAGTTTTAAGACACATTTGAATTTTTTTGACTTGCAAAATTATCTTTTAAATTGACAAACATCCTATGTGTAATTAGTGACACAATTCAAACGGGATCGAAAGATAATCTTTCTCTCTCCATTGACTTCAATACATAATTTTTCCGAAATAAGCTCCCATGGAGCTCCCCCGGAAGGGGAGGGACTTCACCACTCTATTCCTTTAGGGCAGTGTTTCTGAAGCATTTTTATACCAACTTAACTCCACAAATATCCAAAATAAAAAATAATTCCAGAACAGATTACAAATCGCCTGAAAATGGTACAAACAAGTGCCAACATGTGTGGTGAAGGTGTTGCGCTGGGCTATATCATGCAATTGAAAGTTAAACTTAAGCTCAGTCCATTGCGGAGATATTTCTGCAAAGCTCAAATGTATTTATTTATTTCAAATGTGAAATTTTACCAATATACTCACGGACCACCAGTGGTCCACGGACCACACTTTGAGAAGCACTGCTTTAGGGAGAACACTTCTTGTTTGTGATTTGGATCTGACAGAGCCAGCCAGAGAAGCACTGCTGTGATTGGTTGTTTTTGCTGCCAATCAAGAAAGGATGTGAGCTCACAGCTCCTCATATCTGTTCAGAAACTGGACAGAAGTTAAACGTACAAACTGTAGACTGTCTATGTCATGGCGAATACAGTCGCTACTTTATTTATGTCTGTATGACGCTGTTGTGAGTTTGGACTGAGCAGCTACAGGTTATAGTTTAGCCCAGTGGTTCTCAAACTTTTTCTGTCAGGCCCCCCCCTTGGAGAAAAAAAAAAGTTGGGCCCCCCCAACACAAATAGTCAGGCTCAGTGGCGGCGCCAGAGATTTATTTTGGGGTTGCTGTGGGGTAGCTTGACGTTTCATAGAGGGTGTTCAAACATTTAGGGTTTCTCATTAATGTACCGATCGCTACAGTGGAATTTTCTACTGCAACAATCCCCACGCATATACACAGTGTACCCGCGACTGTTACAATGAAGGCTCGATAATCAGCTCACGGCATATAGGTGTAAGCAGGGTTAAAGTGCTATTTTTATAGGTGGTGTGTGGACCTCACATAGGGGGGTCCGGGGGCAAGCTCCTCCGGGAAGATTCTTAAATATTGAAGTTAAAAGCATCAATCTGGTGCACTTTGAGAGCAAAATTAAGAGATCTATGGATACATCTCTCAACACAGAACTGTAAACAGATGTACTATTTCTTTATGGATATTTTACAAATCACCCTTTTAAACTTTATTCATTTTTTAATGTCATAGTGTTTCATACCTGTTTTTAATGTATTCTCTTATTTTTTTATAACTATAATGATCATATAAACGTGTGCCTCGGAAATAATTGTTTACATTAATGGTGACCAAAACGTTTGAGACCCACTGAGATAACACTCAGAGAGTCCTTTAGCTCACTGAGTCTCTCAGTCGGACAGGAGAGGACTCTCCTCCACTTTGTTGTTGAAAAAACTCCTTATATCCGTTAGCGTAGCTCGCTAGTACCAGAAGCTAACATCAACGATCTCCGGTACCGGTGCGCTCTCTCTCTCTCGCTTGCGCACGCACACAAAATGGCTCGTTCCACACACACACAGAGCCGAGCTTTAATGAAACACAGAGACCCAGACGTAATAATCATATTATTTTCGAATCAATAATCTTTCAAAATATGATTAATTTTTTAATTTTTTTTAAATAACCATTTTTCCTCCTGGTCTCTCGCGCCCCCCCTGTCATGCCTCTGCACCACCCTGGGGGGGGGGGCGCGTCCAACACTTTGAGAAGCACTGGTTTAGCCTGATCGATCCGATCTCCATTCAGAAAACGCACATTTTAAAAGGTTTTTCGCCTGCCGTCTTGTCTGCACACTTGTCAAAGCATTAATTCATGATTTTTACTAACCGATATCATTATGTAGTTACTTCGGCATCATTTTGAAACGTGTATTACAATTAAATCACGGTAAAGATGATTTTGTTGTAGTTGGTTTCTACCACAGTGTTTACATGGATATAAGCCGGACCCCCTCTCCAGCGCGTCTTGTTTGAATGATAGGAGTAAACACAGCTGACAGCCGCGGTGAAACTCGAGCGATTTGTGCAGATATGAGGAGCTGTGAGCTCTGTGTGCTAACCATTGACTGTAAAGGTGCTAACACGGCTGATGTTTTGGGACATGTTGCGCTGTCGGGTGCTGACCAATCACGAAGCGTGATTTCTTGACTGGCAGCAAAAACAACGAATCACAGCTAGGGGTGTCACGGTTACCGGTGTAGACGGTAACCGCGCTAAAATATTTTGACGGTGAGATAACCTTCTGAATTTCAAAACACGGTGTTATGTCGGTGGATTAAATTACCGCACACCGTTACACCGGGAGAGCTTTCATTTCCCTAATACTCCCACGGTTACACTGTATTACACTGTTACCGCGCTAAATACTTTGCATTTCAAAACATAATGTTATCTATGTGCGTTACTAGAGCTCTACACCACACACGTGACACTTTCGAACGTTCGCAGGCGCCACTAGTCCTAGGTTCTTTTATCACACTCTCTCACTTTAAGCATGGCAGCAGAAGAAGGAAGCCGCGATGGTACCATTTTTCCACCTTCTAAGCGCAGAAGATCAGAAGTGTGGTCCTACTTTGGATATTTAAAAAACTCCGAGGGGCAACTGGTGGAGGACGGTGCCCCCGTGTGCAGGACATGCCGGCGGAAGGTATCCGCGAAAGGGAGCAACACATCGAATTTGCTCACTCATCTACGAGACCATCACCCGCAGCTGCACAGCCAGTGCAAGGTATATTTGTTAATATTAACACATAGTTTTAGCTGAAATGCTCGAAATAACTTTTGCCTTCGGGTAAAGGGGAAATGTAACAATTATATCCGACTGTCAATAATGTTAAATCTTGATAATAATCATTTACATTACATTAGCAAATGCACCTGCTCTCGTGTGTTCACCATTCTTAGATCGGCGCTAAACGCCATTCTAAGCTAAGTTGAATAGCTAAACTTTGATATGCCATGAGACAGTGAAAATAGTGCAGTGAAACACATTAATGATTAAGTTACTTCTGACTTTGGGTCAAGGGATAATGCAACGATATACCCGATTGTCTAAAATGTTAAACCTTGATATTAAATGTCAGTGTAAGCACGCCCACTGCTAGCATTTTAAAATACATCCTACTGCGGTGCCATGCTCTATTCGTTGGTAGCTAGTGCACTACTAAACGCCATTGTAAGGCGCTAAACAGCTTAGTTCTCATACAGTACTGGCTTCTTGCCTAATAACCTAAACTTACCATTTACCTGCATCAACATTACACTTTTAAGGTAATAAATTAATGTAGGTATTTGACTTCATACGCAAACTTGATGATTGTTGAATAGTAACTTAATGGCTGTTTTTCTCTCTCTCTCTCTCTCTCTCTCTCTCTCTCTCTCTCTCTCTCTCTATATATATATATATATATATATATATATACATATATATACATATATATATAAAAAAAAAAATTAAAAAAAAAAAAAAAAAAAAAAAAAAAAAATTACCGAGATAATATCGTAAACCGTGGTAATTTTGGTCACAATAACCGTGAGCCGAAAATTTCACACCGTGACACCCCTAATCACAGCAGTGCTTCTCTGTTGAGCTCTGTCAAATCACAAACAAGAAGTGTTCCCCCTAAACTTTAGGAATACCGTTACCGTAAAAGTTGAATTGTTGAAGTGTTCTGTGAAATGCTGTGGTGTTTTCTGAAATGCTGTGGCGTTTTGTGAAATGCTGTAGTGTTTTTTGAAATGTCGCTGTGTTTTAAGAAATGCTGTAGTGTTTTGTGAAATGTTGTTTTGACTTGCATTTCAGGACCATCGTATATCATTCAAAATTCAAAGCAAGACTATTTTAACTACTCACAGCTGTCAAGCGAGCAGCTTGTGGAAGAATCCAGTGACGCGCAATGAGTGCATGGGCCAATTTTTAAGTGTCATCATTTTAATTATTAATGTTGGGATGTAAAGAATACAAATGTTTTAATATTAAATTCCCAACCGTAGGTTTAGAAACAAGCTTTAAATAGATACCTAAAATGACTAATCTGTGGCCCAGACAGTCCTAAATATCTTGTACAAAGTGAAGCAATATTTTGCAACTTCCTGTTAATTACTGTTTTTCTTAAATTTGAAAAGATTGCAAGGATTAATGTGCTTGTCACTTTGATGTTTGGTTTAACAAAGGTCAGACACATTTGCATACCGTACATACAATGACCTATTTTTAGAGACAATGAGCTTGATTCTAAGCTGCACAATGAAAACAACATTCTTCATTTTTATGGAAAATTTCATTCCTCTTCGTGCAGCTGATGGCCCACGTCATAGCAGCTGAGATCCAGTACTCTAACAATGTGTTACCTTGACTGACAGCAGATAGTCCTACCCCGCCTGCTGTGTGCCTGCTCTCTGAAACAGAGGCTGTGAAGCCGTGAACTCGTAGTAGAGGCTGACAGTGGGCAGACACCCGGACGTTGATCCTGACAGGCTGACAGCTCCTCTGGCCTGTTGTCCTGATTTAATTAGGTCATCTTTTACACCGGCAGCCCTCGAGAAACGTATGTTGTGTTGGTCTTCCGGCAAGAGAAGTCGAAATGTGATCTTAATGTCAGACTGGCTGGGAAAGTGTGCTCAACTGTAGTAATAAACCAATTTAAAAGATTTATTTTCTCCAGCATAGAAACTATAATAATACTGCTTTAAGAACTGCAGCATGCTTTCAGTCCAGACTGATATTATTAAATGGACTGTGATGTAAATCTGAAGACACGATGAGTCATGATCCCAAAATGATTAGGGCTACTGACCTTTGTGCTCCCGACTTTTCTTCCAGCAACAGCATGAATTTGACATTCGCGTTTAAAGTAAAATGTCCAGACAACCATTGGATGGATTGTCAGAAAATGTAGTAGGCCTACAGACATCCTCACTCTGCTCAAGATGACCTTTAGTTACTTTGGTGACCCCCTTAACACTTCATATGGTCATTATTACATCAAAATCTCTGTCCGATACTTTGTATGTTCCCGTAAAACTAATGACTGAATCAGCTGTTATTTTAGTTTAGAGGCAATTAGCAAATGTTAGCATGCTAACATGATAACGTTTGATAGTGACCATGGTAATCTGTATACCTTCTGAACATCATGCTAGCATTATCAGCATGTTGACCTTAGCATTTAGCTAAAAAAGGCTGCTCTGGCAAAATACAGAGCTGCTAAAATTGTTGCAGACCTCTCTTGTATCATGAGCTGTAGGTTACAAATATAATAACTGTTCTCTTTCTTTTCTTCTCATTTATTTTGCCTGCATTGACCTTTTTGCACGTCTCGCATTTGACAGAGCAGGGATATATCTTTCAATTGCCTTTCAATTGCTAATTACAAATAACTCCATCAACAACAACAAAAGCTTAACATTTCCTTGCTGCTTTTAGTTATTTTATTGTAAAATATAATATGTTGGGATATGGACTGTTGGTCGAACAAAGAACAAGCAACTCCAAAGGTTATTTGTCTGATATTTTAAGGCAACATATCAACCATATTGATACTTTCAAGGCCTTTTTCCTGTGTTTGGAACCACTGCTTTTTATGGGCCTCAAAAACCCTTAAAGCCACTGCATGTGATAATGAGCTGCACAAATAAACATGCCCTGACCTCCAAAGTAGGCCTACACAGCGCACATTCCGTTATGCAGCATGCTATTTATAACACTTGTATTTGCATCCTTGTCAGCATGCCACAATATACATTCCATGTTGTGTTAGTGCCACAAAGATGATTGCTTTGTTTGAAAGCATGTCCAGTGAGATTGTGATGGTATTCACAAACACCCTGTAGAACTGGGACACTGTGACCATGAATCCTATTACCATGTGGCCTGACCTAACAAAGGAAAATAAAACTGACACATTGTTCTTTCTCCTTCTGAGCTGGTAGTAAAACCTGTGTGTTAGCTTTTGTTGACGTGAAGCTTCTTGGCAACAGACTACTGGGCTTGGATCCAAGGAGTACTTAAGGTGTGTATGTAAACAAAGTTGCCAGAAATAGAAAAGCACCACGTTCTGCTTTGGTCGTCACACACGTCAAACTCACGCAGGCCTTTAGACGTCTGCTATGTTCAAGAACAACACTTAAGTCAGCTGACCGTGGTTATTTTGTGTAGTAGAGAACAGATGTTAGCTTATGGGATAAATCACAGAGGCCACTACGGACTCCCACGTTAAAAAAATGAACATGGTGCTACGGGAAGCTTTCCAAAAAAACACATCTTAATGATGCACTTATAAGGACTTGGCAGCTTGTCAGTGTTCTCTCTATAGGTCAAACAACTTTGACTGCAAGATTGTTTTTAAAAAGGTTTGATATTTTTTGGAACAAAAACATACTTATTAGTTTACAGTGGAGAAAAAAAGTTTTTTTTTAAACGACAATCCTTGTTGCTCTGCTGTAACAGTAGGTGGTGGCAAAGATCTACCATGAAGTCTTTACCACCACGATAACATTTTTTGAAGATCTGTCCATAAACAACACAAATTCACAAACATCTAGACATTTTATTATGAAAATAAGACAGAACATCATTTGAGCACATTGTTTTTCTTTCTATCATGCATTAGAGCTGATGGACACATGGAAAGAGCTTCTTTTTTTTTTGCCGGACAGTCTCTCTGCTACACCTGCAGTGCAGTTCTTAACGTTGATGTTTCACAGGAGGCCACAGGGCGGAAGTGCTGCAGACCATCCCTGGTCATGAAAGCGAATAAGACTGATTATGAACAGTATCTGTATGTGACTGTAGGGTTCTGGATGCATTTGTTTGGAAGTCCTTTTTGTTGATCACTTGGCCTCTTGGGCTTTTTTGGCACTCTGTTTCTCCTTTGCCTGGTGAGAAAAAAAACGTTTATTACTGTACAAAACCTACAAAGAAAAATTCAAAATATCCTTTTATGTTACTTCATTTTGAATAAAGTAGTGGTAAACATTGTAGAAACAAATTAACTTCAAAAGTTGTATTCATGACCATTTCCCCTTTACTGGACAGAATTAATACTGAAGCTGAAATGGTCTTTCATTACGTTTGTTGATTAATGTTCCTCCTTGAGCCTCTTGACATTGACCAAAGTATTTCATTATTTATACATGAGAGTCCCTGAAAACTACAAGATATCCCATTAAAATAATGAGGAGTAAAACCAGACGATTTTTCAAAATGTCAATGTGATTACGTTTTTCCAGACGCACATGCACAGAAAGCGAGTGGCGTTGAAGAAAGCCAATAGAATAACATAAGATACCTTCTCCACCAAAGGTATTAACTGTTGGTGCTCTGCCAGTGTCTTCAGCAGCTCCATGATAAAGGGAAGGTAGTTGTGCTTTCTCCGAATGTTTTCAATCTGTAAGAAAAACACATCCATTTAACAAAGAACGTGAGAGAAAACTTGGGCATGACAGATGTGAACGAAGGAACTTTCAGTCTTACACGTTAAGGCAAACACAGCCGGTACATATAGTATCTCCTTATTCAAAGGTTGTTTTCAACAGACACAAATACACTGTAGCCTTAAAGGGCAATTTCCTTGCATTTATATTACAGTGAAAGTCACATGAAATGCAGAATGTAATAGCAGGAAATGCAGTGTTGAGGAGAAACCCACCTTATATCTTTTAAGTTTCAGATTTTCCTCTTCAATAAGGAGCTGGTACTTTGCAATCTCCGACTGGATGGAGCTGAGAAACGTGGAGCTCTGGTCCGTGTCCATTGGTTCATCCTGGGAAACAGAAGGGGGGGGGGGGGGGGGGAGGTTGTTAGTTGGAGAAAATTAGTAATACTACACAGTAGAATTGCTCTGTAACAAGTACAATTCCTGCACTCAACATTGTACAGAGGTATCAGCTTCAAAAAGTATTTATCGTGCCGCCGTATTGCACACTTCAAAATAATTGTATAAATTGGATTTAGTTGGATTAATTCAAACACTGCTTGGTAGTATAAGCTGGAATAATGCATTATGATTTTTATATTTGTAATAGCAATCTAAATCTTCCAGGTAACAAAAGCTGTACAATTAATGTACTAGAGAAAACAGTACAATATTGGCCCACAACATTTAGTGGAGTACAAAAAACCACAATGTGAAAACACTCATGTAAAGTACCTTGAAATAGTACCCAAGTATAGTACTGGAGTTACTTTACCAGGTAACTTTGCACCACTGGCAGATCTATCCTACTCCTTTAAATATGTTTGCAGTAGAGCTTTTAGTAATAAAGTAAAATCTTGTGTTTGCTGACCTCCAGTGGTTGAATGCTTCACCATTCTGTAGTCATGGAGATGGGTAATAATCAGGGTGTGATCAGTAAGCCTTGACATCACTGTGGTGTGGTTTGTTACAGGTGGAACAAACGTCATTTTCCATCAACACCCAATAATGACGCCGAGTGTAACCGACAGGTAATACAGACTACACCTTTTAATTAAAAAACGAAAAACAGGTCAGCTATGGTCAGATAGTAAAACATAGATGAGATCTATTTTCCTACCTACTTTTGCCTGACCTTGATGGATGGGAAATGTTATGGAGTCAAGGAGTGCTTTGGAGGAAAATTCATAAGGACTAAGAAAAAGGCAGTTTTTGGGGAACCCTGCACCTACACTAGGGCACGTTATAATGTGATAACAAGTGTTATTCACAAGGGTCTGGTTTCGCTTGAAATGTTCCTGCCTTAATACATTGTGAGATGGGACATCCCCTTTCCTTTCAAAATGACATTTGAGTGTACTCTATGCTAAAGGAGACAGAGAATGAAGCATTAGAACACCTTTCCTTAGCATTTAGAGAATATTACCAGCTCTGTTGGGTCATTTCAATAAGTTAATTGGTAATTAATCCTCTGCCAAGGACTTTGAGCTTGGGGTAAATGTATTCCTTGACCCCTCTCTAAAGAGATCAAATGAAAATATTTTATATTTAAATCTTAATGCTGGACTATTATTAGACATCCGCCTTATTCTCAAGATTCCCTTTATCGAATAAATGTCACTACCTTTTTATAATGTAAAAGACTTCCATGATCAATAGTAGTGTTATCTCGTATTCACCTTAAACCTCATTCAGAACAATCAGTGTCATTTTCTTAATGTTGAAAAAAACGTGGCAATTTCAATTACTACACAATCATTTATTTAAACCCAGAGCAGTCGTATCCTACACTTCATGTGTTGTGGACGAATATGACGACAAGAAAATGTTTTGTTTGTTTGATTATAATCCCTAACTTTTTGAAAGCAGACATCTGATTTCACATTTAGCCTCACAGGGACATAGTAAACTACTCTATGCCATCAATTATTCATTTTTTTTGCTGCCACTCACCTCAGTAAGCTGGGTCTGGAGCTCTGTGATCTTTCTCTCGTATATCATCTTCCTGTCTGACACGATGGCCATTAGGTTGAACCGAATCTCTCCTTCACTGTACCTGAACAGGGAAACAATAAAACATTGAGCATTTGGCAGAACATGCTGTATTTACCGATCTGCTTTGTACAATCAAAAATAATAAATCATATGAACCCATTTCTACACCACTGCTTTACATGAATTCCCTTTTCACTTCTCAGTACCCATTGTATTGAAATGAAGAGATTCTTTAATAGCAATACAATTCAACATTAACGGAGGATTTCATTAATTTAGGATTGATCCAATATAAATGAAAAAAGTATATTCACTTCTGTATCCTTTTCTCGATCACTGGGCGAACGGCGCTGATCCAATCATCCTGGTTGCACGCACCTGATGAAACACAGACCACAGCTGATAATACTGCAGGTGTCTGTACATACAGTCCCTGTACATCATCATAAAACAGACAGTTTTGGAGGAAATGAGCCATGGCCAACAAGATGAAATTGTATTAAGCAATAAAAAGGAAAAAATAGCAAATTACTTTTTTTTCGGCTTACCCAGGTCAATTGGTCCCTCTCGGAGTCCATCCAGCTCGTATAGCCGTCCGTTTACAGGAACATAGCTCACAAAGTGAAAGGCGTCCTCGTCCTTCGCTGTGGACTTGGCATCAAATTCAAACATTTGCTGTCTGCAAAAACAAAAAAGGCACAATTTTAAAGAAAATGATCCTGCATCATATGTAGACGCAGTGAAACAGGTTAGGATTTAGGAATGCTCAAAAAACAAACATAACTCCAATCTTAGTCAATATATCGTACATAGAAAATGTTAAACATGTCACCCATTAAAAGGCCTTTATATGCTTTTTGGGGGTTCCCTTTCGTGTTGTGTGTTATAGGATATTGTGCATGAAAATGGTCTGCAAAGGCTAAAATCCCTGCAAAGGCAGTTTCTCTCCCACACGTCTTCCCTGCCTGTCAATTGGACTGATTTGTTTTTTCCTGTAACATGCAGTGACATCACTAGGTTACACTTTCGCTTATATTGGCTTAGTGCTGCGTACCGGTACGCCGAACCGGTACTGGACTTGTAAAAAGTTTCGGTTCAAGTCCGGTTAAAACCGGAACGTCGGGAACCGGTACTTACGTATATTCTCCTTTTTGTTCTAAACCATCTAAAACCTTCCATAGATCGAGAAATTTGCGCTGAGAAAAGACGAAAAACATTGTTTTGGCTTCTGATATGGCGGCCATTACTGAACTCACGAAGTCTCGCAAAATATCGCAACTGCTCGCGAGATCTGTGTGACGTCAAGGGAAGCTGGCTTAGACATAGTGGACACTGACAGCGTGGGATGCTGGTTGCCATATATGGTAGTGTAGCTAAGCTAACTCCTTTGTATGTATGGTGATATAGTGTCTGCCGAAAGAGCAACACTTCACCCAGACAATGTCAATATGCTGTTGTTCTTGAACAAGAACACATAGACTTGTACTCTTGCATATTGAGTCTTGTATGTACATCACTATGTATGTAGTTGTGTTGTGTAGTTAGTAACACATGTAGAGTTCTAGAAAAGACATGGTGTAGACACAAGTTGGAAGGGGGCACAATAAACCTGACGAGTTTGAATTTGAGTTGATTATGAGTTTATTTTCAATTGATAATTAGCTAAAAATAAGTTCACTTTAGTTACTCACACAACTTGACACAAGTCCGGACTTATAAGTCCGGACCTGAACCTGAACCTCTGGACTTGAGTCCGGACCTGAACCTGAATGTGAGTCCAGGTACACAGCACTATATTGGCTAATGCTCCAACACGTTGTACTTGATAGGTTAAGGGCGGAACATCTCTAAGCTGTTGACCAATCACAATAGAGCCGGCCAATCAGAGCAGACTGGGCTCTGGTTTCAGACAGAGGGTGAAAAGAGGTGCTGCAGCACAGGTAGTATGAGAAAAATAAAGACCTTGTTGTACATTAAATCATGTCTCAGTAGAGGAACAAAATACAAATATGAACCTGAAAATGAGCATAATATGTACCCTTTAAAAAAATATGTTATATATTACTAAGTAGGTTTTGAAAGGGCTTCAAATGGTGACCAACAAATTACCAAACCTCACATTTGCAAGTTGCATAAAATCAGACAGCTGCATTAGCAGCAATCACTTTCCACAGAGTAAGAATAAAGAGCTAGACATATCAAGAAGTCATTCAAACAGAGTTCATGGAGCGAGAGCTTACCTGGCAAAGCTGTTGTGAACTTGTCGGATCACTTCGGAGTTGCTAAGAGCCAGACCTTTCATCTGAGGAGGTGGGTACAGGATTATAATGCTGACTGTATAACATTTGCCTAAAGATGTTCTATTAAAGGCTGAATGGGACCCTTATAAAATTCCTTTTTTCTAGAAAAAAGTTATACTTACAATAAGTGTGGATATGTAAGTAGTGTCAAAAAGGTACTAACTAAATCAAACGACTCACAGGTTGCTTCCATACGATACCCTGATTTATTCCAATTATTTGCACTTTCCAACTGGTTTAGATATATTTTTTAAAAAAGGACAGCTTTGAGTCATTTAAGATCAAAAGAGAAGTTGAGCAGTTTCACTTGGTTCTTTTGAACATGTGTGGGACAGAAAACCGAGTCATCAAGGTTTTGGAGGTAAGAGGATGAAACTGTCTAAGTGTTACAGATGAAAGTGGGGAAATAAGTATATCAAGTTGTGTAATAGAGAGAAAAAGCTGGGGGGTTTTGTGAAAAATGTGTCACTTGGTACTTGAGTTAGAAGTTAAATGCTGGTGTCACTTTAGTAAAAGGTGTATAGTTTATTGTGAATGGGTAAACAATACATTCATGTACTAATGCATGCAATTGCCAAACTATTTTTTGGGATTCAAGGGAAAAATACCGTGAACGTACAGCAGGGTCGAAACTCTGTGAAAACTCTCTGAACTCTGTCAGTGTGTCCCCAACTAACATGTCAGAATGGAAGCAGTTGAGCAGAACGCTGACTATCGCCTGGGTGGCACAGGCGTTGTTAATGACCTGAAAACATACAGAGAGAACACATTAATTATTACACAGATCCATAACCCATTGTGTATTAATTAACTAACTTAATAAAATCAAAAATCATCTTCTAACCAGATCTTCCTATGTTATGTACACTTACTAATTGGGTTTCTATATGTTGTAGTCAGTGTATTCATGATGTGATGCATTTGATGATTATATCAAATACTTCCAATCCATCTGTAGGGATATGTGTGTATACACCAAAAACCAAGCAGATCGAGGTTGCCATTTTGTTTGCTAAGCAGTTACTATGACTCGAATATTAAAATACCACAACATTGTGTAACAAAAAAAAGGGTTATATATGACATCAAATAAATACCTGTTTGGCAAAGAAGATTTGATCAAGCCTTGAATCCTGAACGATAGACCCTGCTGGCTCCTCACCTGGCTGCCACTTGAAGAGGAAAATCAATCCATGAACTGGTCTGAAACATAACCGAAATATTAAAAAAATAATGCCTTGAGAGGGATTATGAAATATAAAGAAGCTGCAGGTATGAACATACTTCAAGTTGTCAAAATTCTCTGGCTCCATACTCCATATCTCTTCAACCTGGGCGCCTTTGCAACCTGGCAAGAACAAATACAGCATCACATAATTACTCATACTTATAGACAAGTTTACGCGCCAAAACACGGGTAGCGCCATGACACTACACAAATGCACTTCATTTCCGCCGGAAGTCTTTTGCACAGCGTCTGTCGGTGTAAACCGATGTAAACAGTCAGACGGGCACTGGTGTAAACACAGCGATTTCGATGCTAACAGTGATGCTAGCTTGGGAACACGATTCTACTTCTTTGACTGGAGATGGCGTTACTCTCCCCCACCCGAATTCAGTGCAAAACTGGGAGGATAACATGACGACGTGGCCCAGCATAAAACCAAAATAAACTGCCTTATTTAGGTCATGCCCACAGGAGCCAACAGTTGTCTGTTGTTTACATAATGCACAATTTACATGATCTCTTTATGCTGTGCAATATATCATATGTGCCTGTACTGTTTGAGTGAAAATAAAGTTTGATGTAATTTAATTTCATTATTGCACTGTTATTGCATTATTGCATTTCATATGTTCCTTAGAGTGCTACAATTTCTTTTAACACAGTTCATCATTCATATTAAGCTCATACTGTACATAAATAACACTGAATGAATTAATTGTTGAGAGGAAACTAAAGAAATGGCTTCAACAAGAAAGATCACATGTTTAATCCTAACAGGTATTACAAATTAAAATATAAAAGCAGCCCACACAATTACATCACTATGAAAATATTCATATATAATATTAAAAAATACAATGCATGCAGTATTTGTTGTGTTTATCTGTATTTAATGAACAACATGGCTGGGTGCTGGGTGCTGGTTTGTGGTCGTAGCACTCTCTATCTAACCACTCGTTCAGGTGCTTTCTCGAGTGATTGCAACCAACTACCGCACACGTAGTTCCCGAACCACTTTTCTTCATGTTGTAATTGTTATATCCTCTTTGTCTCTGCGATATCAGTGCTTTGTCGGCACAACGGAGCTAGCTAGCAAAACAAACCCAGTCCGCCAAAACGGAAGTGCATTGCATCGAATGGAGGAGTTCAGGATGTAGAGCGGAAACGGCTCAATAACTTGTGTATAGAACGGTGTGTCTGGCTTTTCAAAAACGTTAACATATGGGACCAAATGTCCCCAGTGGCGGGTTGACAGCAGAGCAAAGCACAAAGATGTCATTAATGAGTGAGGATTTGTTTTCACGCGCCGTTGTTTTGAACGCTGAGTAATGCTAGCCAGTTAGCTTGCCTCATTAAGTTAGCTTTGTCGAATACTGCATGCAACTTTTTAGAGAATGCAGCGTTTTGGTGGTTGTTGAGAATACAAAGCCTCTTAACATATTTTTTATTTGACCTCCATTGCTTGTTTTTATTATTGCATAGAAAACCAATAGAAGCTGATTGCAAATTACCATTAGCTTTGAAGGAGGGAGCTAGCTAGCTAGCTAGCGCTGTCGCATAGCCACCATGCACTGAATGAACAGCTAGTCACTCACCAAAACCTTTTATCAGTTCTGTGAACACACCGGGGTCACTCTCCATCAAACACCACTCTCCTGCGCTTCCAGCCATTCTTCACAACGTTGTTTATTCAACCTACTTACACATGTACGAGACGCTAATATCCTAGCTTAGCAGTACTACCGCTAGTCAAGCTAATTTGACTGAAACACTAGTGACCTCACGGATGCGGTGCAATGTGGGGACTATAGGTGCGCTCGGTTTATTTGACAGCGTATACTATCCAAAAGCAACACTAATTTGAGAAAATATATTGCAAAAATGTTTTCGACAGACAAGTTTCAAGGTTACATACGTATCAACTATACGTATATAAATAGAAAAATAAGAACCCATGATCTATATCTGAAAGTAATGTGCCCACTCGTTGAGTTTAATCAATCTCCGCCCGCCTAAGCGAACGAGGGGGACAAATTAAGCACACTTCAAGAAAAAGGCAAGCCAGACATTGGAGGCAGATGGTGGTTTAATTCATATTTTTTAATATTCATAAATACACATTTCGGGCATTTAGAAAATATTTCAGAGTTGTTGTTATAAATACAACCATACATATTTGTATTCATCACACGGACCAGCATCATGATTCAATCTGCTTTTCATTCATCTGATATAAGTTAAATGACTCCCAGCAAACTTGCCGCAATGCTGGCAGTAACGACTTGGTATGACCAACATAGTAATGATACTCTATTGCTATTGTTCTATCAAAAAAAAAATCACTGCGGATCAATGGAATTGTATTTTCACACCCTTGAAGCCAAGACGAGAGCTGCCCCACATAATATACAGAAGTGTACTCGAGTACTGTTTGAGTACACCTTGACTTGATTACGGGGGACGGCTGTGGTAGAGCAGGTCAGCTACCAATCGGAAGGTCGGTGGTTCGATCCCCACCCCACCACCGGCAGCCATGCGCTGTTGTGTCCCTGAGCAAGACACCTAACCCCAAATTGCGCATAGGTGTGTGGATATGAGTGAATGTGTTACCTCTGATGGTTTATCTTCCGCCATCAGTGTATGCATGTGTGTGAATGTGATGTAAAAGCGCTTTGAGTAGTCTGCTGACCAGATAAAGCGCTCTACAAGTACAGTCCATTTACCATTACAAATATGTTTTGTTGCCATTAGAAATACACTTGCATGACTATTACATTATATCTCCAGTGTGTTTAAAATATAGCAAAGCATTCAAGTTCATTTGATGGTACAGGTACAATATTTGTAATTTATCTTGTTTTAATCCGCCTCTTTTTTTTTCAGATGTTCCTAGGCAACTCCTCCGTCCAGGTCTCCACACGCCTCTTCCACAGATTAGGCAACAGAAAGATGTCTCGCTTTGCCCAGGAATTTGCAACGCTAATCTTTGGGAAAGCAACGTTACTCCTCACTGATGGCCACCATTTAGTTTATATAGACTTTGAAAGTTAGTTAGTCAGTTTAGCCATCATGTTTTGTTAATTGTTACATTTAGTATAAACACGTTTTTTGGTTTGTTGTTGTTTTTATGTCATTACAATTATGTTTCTCTCATAATTGAAGTGCTTTGTCAAGAAACAGAATAGCACACTTGGTGTGTACTTAAGTGGTATCCGGAAGTAGCTTAAAGTGTATGAAGTATAATCGTCATGTATTGTAAGTATGCTTCTGTAACACATAACCCAGTACTTGCTGTGGTAACATTTTGTATTCTTCTATCCTGTAGTATAAGCAGTGATACCATACACTTCTACTCTACATTATAGTATAATAACATTATACTTAAAATACATGGATTTATGGTGCTTAAATTGTGATAGAACCTTACTATAAATACATTTTTATTAACATAATAGCACAATTTAAAAGTATTAAATACAGTCAGAAAGTGCATTTGAAGTTAATTGGAAATATAACAGGTGTGCTTGACTAAGTATGATAATAGTATGTTGAAAACACACTTATGAATTACTATGAATTGAGCTGAATGCCCTTTTAAGTATATTTCCAACACACTGGTGATATAATACAATTATACTTAAAGCGTGTTTCAAATTCACACGAATGCCCTTTTAAGTATATTTCCAACACACTGGTGATATAATACAATTATACTTAAAGCGTATTTCGAATGCACACGAATGCCCTTTTAAGTATATTTCCAACACACTGGTGATACAATACAATTGTGCTTAAAGTGTGTTTTGAATGCACACAAATCATGATTTTAACTGGTGTACTTTAGTAGACTTAACGTTTACAAAAAGTTGTGCCAATTTAGCACACTATTACACTTCAAGTATACTCAACTAATGATTAAGTAGTACTCCAGTACTACTTGAGTACACTTTAGTATACTTGAATGCGACCAAAATAGCACATTTATCTAAAAGTGTACTTAGTACATTCTTCTAAAAGTATAATTTAAGCATACTATTTTTTTACCTGGGTGGTTTAACAAATAAATTCAGAATATAACATAGCTTCTGCTAACATTTCAGGCAGACTTTTAAAATGCTTCGACGGCTAGGTAAAAAATGTTTTACAAAATCATAATATTTTTCACATTGGTTGTTTAAATACAATTTGAAAGTTGATGTGCTAATCATATAAAAAATAACAAGCTACATTAATCGTACAACATATGACGAATGACCTCAATTGAATCAAACTGTCAATACCTCACATACCAATGATGTTCAGTTTTTGTTTTAAATATGGCAGCTTTAATAATAACACTAATACTGTACATCCCTGTATGAAAAGGTATGTAGCCTAACATTTAATGCACTTTGATAAATATATAACATAGTCATGCTCAAGCAATGTTGAACTTGCAACACGAGATCAAGTAGATGTTTCATAAACACCGTATTGAAAAGAACTACAAGAACGGCTAGTCATTTGGCTGACTCAAACTGTCCGCTACCCGAGCCGTCGGAGCTGGAAGCACAACAGGGAGCACACTGCTCGATCAGGGGCCGCAACTTCCCCTGCTGATGGAGTTGTTTGGTATCAGAGCCACCCCCGATGCAGTTTCCGTTAATGAAGACTCTCGGCACCTTAACACACAGATCATGTTGTACCATTAGGTTTTGAAACAAAGCGTTATAAAGGCACCTGACATCCGGAACAGTAGCCCTCTAGATGAATTCACTGCTAGTCTGAGGAGTTTGGCAAGACTATTGGAAAATGACTATTGTCGATACGTAGACAATACGATTGTCTATGCAGCTGTGTATTGGAATTGCTACAACTAATGTTGTCATGTGGCTCTGTCTGTAAGGATAAGTGTGCTGGGACAGTTTGAGCATATTTTTATGTAAAACAATTTTTTTAAGCTAAATTAAATCCGATACAAATTCTGATCCTTTCAGTGCATAGTAGTGCAAGTGTAAATACAGGTGTGTGAATGAAAACCTTTGTTGGTAAACACCAAATCTAATCTCTCTTTCTTGTTAAGAAACTAAAGCACTGTACAAAACCTTCAGCTACCTTCACATTTGTATGAAGGTTGGTCATATCAGATGTCACTAATTAATGTTTATGTGTAGATAAATTGATGGCAGGCCAAAAGGAAAAAAAATTCTGTGCTCTGACAGCCAATGTCAACTCTGTACTTGGTCAAAAATAAAATAAAATAAAAGCAACATTTAAAATGTGTAAATGAGTTTAACGTGCAGATACACAACCCTTATGTCATAAAGTCTAGTTTTAATGTAGATCTAAATGCTATTTATATCTCGTAACTCCTGATACGACGCCTGTTGATGGGGACAAGCGTATAAAATATAAAAAAGTGACTTTCTCAACGTGGAATAGTATCTAAATGTTTTTAGTCTTGTACAAAATATTCACAACATCATTACTATTAAAACGTATTAATTGAATGTCTATATTTGATACCATTAAAGACTATAGTATGAAAAAGATGCAGCTTATTTTGGTCTCTATGTTGAAGATTTGAGTCAAGATAAAGACATGAAGCCTTGGATGCAGCCCAAACAAAACAATAGTCAAAAATAAAAGGCTGTGAAATTGAAATTGCGAACCCAAAACACAACTTGAGGCTCTTACCGTTCTGGCACCGGTCATCTGAGCTAAGGCCTCTTGCATTCTCCTCCCATCATTGTGTTCATCCAGTTCAATCACTTTGTAGGTTGCACCAATTTCATTGAACACATTCTTGGCCATTTTGCAATAAGGACAGGTGGACTTGGAAAATATCACAACACAGTTCTGTGACACCATCTCCTGAAAGGTTGCAGGGGGGAAATATGTAATTTAATATCAGTGGAACACAGAAATAGTCTACAAATACCAGAGCCCTATATAAATTGCTGGGCAAAGGTGAAAGAAACCTTATCTCTGCAGATTTTCCATGGTTAATGTTTAGTTACAGAGTGAACTGTGGGTACACTTTAATATGAGTTTTTTACTGAAAAATGTGGAGAAACAGTTGATGCTATAATGGTTTTAACTGAAAGAAAGAGTCACTAAACAATTTAATGTGTGGCTAAACTCGTTACTTCTATTGAAAAAAAAGGTATCAAACACATAGTTGTTAGGATATGTAACAACTATGTGAAAACTGTTCTAACAGTTTTTACATTTCCTTCAGGTAACATATCTGCAAGCAATAACTTACCTGAACATGCTGTACACATGATGAACCGGCCACAGATGTCGAGGATGTAAAATTTCCCATTCTGAAAAAGACAAATCAGAATATTGAATCAAACAGTATTCCAAGGCATTTAGTCCAGTATTACACACACTACAAGTAGTGAAACAGCTTAGTAGGTTCGTGCAAACACCTAAAAAACCGGAAGAAGTCACTGGAAGAAACGAGCTGAAACCTAAAAATTAGCAGCAACATAATATACAACTGGAGCATCACTACTGGTCTGAAAATGTCCATATACATTGTAATATGTGTAGGGGCTACGTCTTAAATTACACTGTGCCTCGTCTACTACTGAAGTAAGGTTCATGTGCTAGGTAATCCAGGATTAGCAGTACACATGCTCTTCACTGGCACTAGTAATTGGCTAAGATTTTATGTTGGCATGCGATTTGCCGATCTCCATTCAAAATGTGTCAAAATCAAGACTGCACTCTACAGTGAAAACCAAGAACACTTCTTAAAGCGTGGCTGTAAGTGTTTTATAAAACGTGAGTAACTAATTTTAAATTCGGTATACATTTAATTCGCTTCCCACTAGCCCTTTCAGTTAAAACGAAATGTATGTTATTGCTTCTATATGTTCGGTGGGAGATTATAGTTGTAGCATAACGCTAGCTACACATTGACAACAGTCATGCAAATGATAAAGGTCGTCTTAGTTGACGAAATTATGCATTTGTTCAGTTTGACATGCAAGCCGAATTGGCCATATGAATCCATGGATTCGTAAAAATAACACAAATGTGTGTTTGGCATTTTGAAACACACTAAACTTTGAATTATGTGAAGCAGTTACTTTTCAGCAAGGTAAAGCTGCGTTACGGTAATGTTGCGAGATAAGAAGTTAACAACAGAGAACGATTACTAACGGTACGTATAATTGGGTGAAAGGTTTATTATAATAGTCTGTTGATGTTTTATTAATCGTATTCAACGTGCAAGGTAATGTATCATTCAAGCTGGCGAAAATGACCTTCGGCAGCCGGTCCATGTCACCCTGGATAAAGATCCTGCTCGAGCAAACATGGATAAAAAAGAAAATACGGCCAAAATGTAATCGATGTGTTGGCCTGGATGAAACATGCGGTTAGTGTACAAACTGTACGTTTGCTATCCCGCTTTATTTACACTGTTTATGGCTGAAGCCTACCTTACGTGACCACCGGAAGCAGTTCCTGACGCAACCCGCAGTTTGAAAGCCACGCCCATAACGTCAGCATCACTTAAAAAAACAATTCATAAATATAAATGTCAACACCACAACGTTGGAGGAGTTTCAGATGTGTTAACACTATAAATTAAATATGATAACAAAGCTACATTCATGGACCATGAATTGTAGTGTCCATGAGTCAGTCTTATTGCCACAAAAGCTCTGTTCACTTATCAAAGTCCAATGTTAAGACATTATTTAATTTTAGACGTCTTTCAAACCTTGAAAGACGTCTAAAATTATTTAACCTGTATTTTCTTTACTTGACATATTCCAAAATAATGTCTTAACGTTGGACTTTGATTAAGTGAACAGAGCTTTTATGGCAATAAGACTGACTCATGGACACTACAATTCATGGTCTATTAATGTAGCTTTGTTGAACTACCAAGAAGCCTCCATACTAACGTAACATTTTCTAAAAGGCCCTTCTGAATGTATTCAGTCAAGAGTAGTATGCCTATCTGTTCCTCGCAAGAATATAAGTAACAATAATAGATGATGTCTATGCAGAGACCAACTCAAGTAAAGCATCACCCGAGTAGACTGGAGATAACTTTTTTCTGTCATCGCACAGTCATCAAAGTGTGTACAAATGCAGATTATTCATTTTATCCTCAAGGAATTTCAGAATGAACTGTTTCACATTTTCCATGTTCCAGAAATGTTACGAAACGCAGTGGAGAGAACATTTTCTTGGGTGCAAATACCTGCTTACAGCATTGATGATAGGATTGGAGTGTGTGTGTGTGTGTGTGTGTGTGTGTGTGTGTGTGTGTGTGTGTGTGTGTGTGTGTGTGTGTGTGTGTGTGTGTGTGTGTGTGTGTGTGTGTGTGTGTGTGTGTGTGTGTGTGTGTGTGTGTGTTAAAGAGAGATTGTGTGACTACAATACCTATATAATCACACATATCACAATGATCCCTGCCAAGTAGATGGAATCTACTAGTGGGCATACCTTCACCATCATTGGGGAAAGGGAAAACTTAATCTCATTGGCTGGCCAAATGGTTGCTATGGCAATAGCTCTTACTGCCAAGCTGTCAAAGTAATCATGTCATCATTAAAGTAAGTGTTCCCATTTAGAAATAAAGACAAATCATCCATTACTGGTCATTGTGAAAGCACTTTTAGCTCTTTATAGTTCATTCATAACTGCTATGTCATATTTGTATCTTATAGCAGTAGAAACACAAAAATGAGGCACAAATACTAAATAGTCTTGACTGACCAGATAATATGACAAGGGGCTAAAACTCTGAAAAGTGAAAACAATTTCAAAGAAAGCACATTTAATGTACCATTTCAGTCACAGTCAGGGAAATGTGTGTGCCCTCCCTCGTGTGAAACAGGTTGGTAATGAGGCATGGAAAAACATTTCAAGCTGCAATGAAATTCTGACATGTGGAACTGATATTGGTTGAAATATGTTGGTGGATGTATTCGCACCACTGGTTGTATCTAATTTATGTTTCCTTATAACACCTATATAGCCTCCTAATATAGATGTATGCATCCATGTATGCATATTGACCTAAACACATTTGATATGCCTACCTAAATGCAAGATGTTATATAATAAAGTTACATTAACAATAGATCAAGGGATCAGATTAGGACAAAATCAAGAGCGGTATCTGTTAAAAAATGGTGTCGTTAGCTGTGGATAGTTTGTTTTTGGAAAAGACTGAGCAGCCATTAGTCTGATCTATGTCACACATCTCTTTGGCATCAAGCCTCTGACGCTTCACTTTGACAAATTAGAGCCAGCATGTGTTGTTGCGTTGTTGACATTGTTTCTTGTGGTTTAACATTTGTTTCTGATGCAAATCACTAAGTGTTTGTGAACTTCATTTATTTATGTAATTGTCTTCCTCGTTCACGGCCTGGATACCTGTCCCAGTGATAGTATAAATAGAATGTTGCATTAATACTCATCAGCAGTTCGTGCCTGGAATCCTCCTGACAGATTGGTGGAGGAATTGCTCACAAACATATGGTATCGACCACAGGGAGGACATGTAAACGCCACGCAAAGAGTTTATCTGGTAACTCCTTCCCAACGAGTATGCTTTTATATTTCTATTGTTTGTGAAGTTAGTGAAGATGTTAGGGTTGCTTGTATTTTTTTTATCTGTCCACCTTGCCTATCACTGCCAATCGGATGCCAATAAACACCTGGGACTTCAGCAGAGTCATTGCCACCTTTCCGCCTTGAGACAAATCCAAAAAGGAATAATTAGAAAAAGAAAGATCCTGGCTCTTTTCTCACCTCTTCCCAGCTGGTTAATCACGACATGAAGTGAGTGTGAATAAGGGATGGTCCATTTTGGGAAGTAACAGACATGATTGGATACAGCTTCCCCTAACCAGACATCAGAAACACTTCTGAAGAATCATCGGCACACTTTGAAAAATGTATCGGAATGAATATTCTTGGGCAGTTAGATTTTTAACACAAGAATTGTTTTATTTCTGTCATGTCAACTTTTGAGGACAGAAAGTGTTGAGTCTTAAGTTGTTTGCTCAGTCTCTCGCACCATTTAGTTTTCTCTGCAGTTAGCAGTTTTTTTCCGCCAAGCATCCAGTTACTAAAGCGAAATCTGAATTGTAGTGTCCATTGATCAACACATTGCTCTTGGCCATGGCTTGATTGAGTGCTGTGGGTTTCTGCTTAACAGGCATTTGGTAAAGTGCATAATAACACATTTTTAGTCAGTTCATCAATAAGCTAACACTAAAATCTATAGCACTCATCATGCGGAAAAGTAAAGTGTGTGTCACTGTGATTTTTCACTCCATGTCAGTTTTGGTCAGGAAGGACTGGTTCAATTCCAAGTCTACTTAAGACCAGTTCCCAAGGGGGTTAAGACTGAGCCAACAACATGACCAGAATAAATCAGGACCTTTTCAAGTCCAACGTCTGCATTTACACTGTCATCTAGTCAATGTTTTTAATCTTCTTATGTGCATTCTTGATAGAAACATTCAATTGAATAACTCTGCGTAACATTTGGAAGTTAATAGAGACTAAAACAGAATTAACCAGCTGGTAATTGCTCAATTAGAATGTGTCATGTTACCAGAAATCCATCTCCCATTGCTACTTGTGTTAGGAATCAATAACAACGTAATAAGCCATTGCATGCTATTATGGCTGTGCGTCAGTTGTATGTTTTACTGCCCAAATAGTGGTAAAAAAATGAATTCACAGCTTTCAGTTAAGTTGAGATGTTTCTCCAGACAAGACCTTTCAATCTATTATCCTTTAGATGGTTTGTAGTCCGAATAAAGAAAGCCTTAAAATTAATACTCTATAATCTTCACCAGAACATGCCACAGGTACATTACGGTGCATTTCCAAGATCCTGTAATTTATTTGTTAATTAAAAAAAGCCCCAAACTAACAGATTAAGTGAAATGGGATAACCTGAAACAAAGATTGACTGTGACAAGATCTGGACGATCTGGTCAAATAAAACACAAGTGTATGACAAGTGAAAGACGTCAGAAAGGGGCCTAAGGACCAGACTTGAGTACAAGTATAGCCCAACAGTCATCTAAAAATAAATACTTTTTTGTTGGGATGACAGCAAGCATACAGGGTTCAGACAGATGGAATGAGATCAATCTGCCAGACTTCTTTCTGATTTGTTTGGTGTCTGGGTGCTTAATTCCACACCAAAAGGGCCTTGGAAAAAATGTCTGTGCATGGCAAGTGACAGTCAGTTTTAAATGGATCTTGCTAGCCTCTGCTGTAAAGGTCCAATCGTTTTTTTCTGGATCTGCACTCCATTGTTGACTGCTTATGGCATGCAACCACTGCCCTCAAAGGCAGCTTGGCCTCAGTGCAAAACAACAGATACTATGGCAGCAATATATTTCTGAGACCTAACAATGTATGGGACCATCACTATTAATCATTGTCGCGGAAAGGAAGATTGCCTAACTCATCCGGAGCTCTCATAGAAATGTAATTCTCCCCCTGCCTAAAGTGCTTATAGGGGGTGAGCCGCAGATGCATTTTGCCCACGCTCAGGCTTGGTCCTACGCATGGCAATAAGCGGTGTTGATTTAATATCCGTTTGCTGCATGCATTTTCTTGGACGTGTAATCAGTCCACAAGGTTCCGAGGCAGGCAGGAATCTCGTCGCCTGTACCCCCCTCTCCACCCCCACCCCAACCCTTCCTCCAGTGGACAATCACCAGCTCGCCAGCAGGACGCGGCAGATCCAGCAGCCATTCCTGATTACACTCATGACTCAGGTTGCCGATGGTCT